>NC_135407.1:13573908-13947544 GCF_051989625.1 Stigmatopora argus
TATCACTTCGAATGATGCCAAATGAATAACTTACTTGAATTGGACCATTTTACACTATGTCCATTGTAGATTTGTGTCTCTGACAGTTCGTTTGGTTTCAGGGGACATATTCAGTTTTTATGGCCAAAATGTGCTTTTCAGAGGCTGAAAAGCATGTTTTGGCAGAGTATGATAATTTTCATTAAAACTTAATTTCTATCTCTTCGAATGATGCCAAATGAATAACTTACTTGAATTGGACCATTTTACACTATGTCCATTGTAGATTTGTGTCTCATACAGTTCGTTTGGTTGCAGGAGACATATTCAGTTTTTATGGCCAAAATGTGCTTTTCAGGGGCTGAAAAGCATGTTTTGGCCGAGTATGATAATTTTCATTAAAACTTGATTTCTATCACTTCGAATGATGCCAAATGAATAACTTACTTGAATTGGACCATTTTACACTATGTCCATTGTAGATTTGTGTCTCTGACAGTTCGTTTGGTTGCAGGGGACATTTTCAGTTTTTATGGCCAAAATGTGCTTTTCAGGGGCTGAAAAGCATGTTTTGGCCGAGTATGATAATTTTCATTAAAACTTGATTTCTATCACTTCGAATGATGCAAAATGAATAAATTACTTGAATTGGACCATTTTACACTATGTCCATTGTAGATTTGTGTCTCCGACAGTTTGTTTGGTTGCAGGGGACATTTTCTGTTTTTATGGCCAAAATGTGCTTTTCAGGGGCTGAAAAGCATGTTTTGGCCGAGTATGATAATTTTCATTAAAACTTGATTTCTATCCATTTGAATGATGCCAAATGAATAACTTACTTGAATTGGACCATTTTACACTATGTCCATTGTAGATTTGTGTCTCTGACAGTTCGTTTGGTTGTAGGGGACATATTCAGTTTTTATGGCCAAAATGTGCTTTTCAGGGGCTGAAAAGCACGTTTTGGCAGAGTATGATAATTTTCATTAAAACTTGATTTCTATCCATTCGAATGATGCCAAATGAATAACTTACTTGAATTGGACCATTTTACACTATGTCCATTGTAGATTTGTGTCTCTGACAGTTCGTTTGGTTGCAGGGGACTTATTCAGTTTTTATGGCCAAAATGTGCTTTTCAGGGGCTGAAAAGCATGTTTTGGCCGAGTATGATTATTTTCATTAAAACTTGATTTCTATCACTTCGAATGATGCCAAATGAATAACTTACTTGAATTGGACCATTTTACACTATGTCCATTGTAGATTTGTGTCTCTGACAGTTCGTTTGGTTGCAGGGGACATATTCAGTTTTTATGGCCAAAATGTGCTTTTCAGGGGCTGAAAAGCATGTTTTGGCCGAGTATGATAATTTTCATTAAAACTTGATTTCTATCACTTCGAATGATGCCAAATGAATAACTAACTTGAATTGGACCATTTTACACTATGTCCATTGTAGATTTGTGTCTCCGACAGTTCGTTTGGTTGCAGGGGACATTTTCAGTTTTTATGGCCAAAATGTGCTTTTCAGGGGCTGAAAAGCATGTTTTGGCCGAATATGATAATTTTCATTAAAACTTGATTTTTATCACTTCGAATGACGCCAAATGAATAACTTACTTGAATTGGACCATTTTACACTATGTCCATTGTAGATTTGTGTCTCCGACAGTTCGTTTGGTTGCAGGGGACATTTTCAGTTTTTATGGCCAAAATGTGCTTTTCAGAGGCTGAAAAGCATGTTTTGGCCGAGTATGATAATTTTCATTAAAACTTGATTTCTATCACTTCGAATGATGCCAAATGAATAATTTGCTTGAATTGGACCATTTTACACTATGTCCATTGTAGATTTGTGTCTCTGACAGTTCGTTTGGTTGCAGGGGACATATTCAGTTTTTAAGGCCAAAATGTGCTTTTCAGGGGCTGAAAAGCATGTTTTGGCCGAGTACGATAATTTTCATTAAAACTTGATTTCTATCCATTCGAATGATGCCAAATGAATAACTTACTTGAATTGGACCATTTTACACTATGTCCATTGTAGATTTGTGTCTCTGACAGTTCGTTTGGTTGCAGGGGACTTATTCAGTTTTTATGGCCAAAATGTGCTTTTCAGGGGCTGAAAAGCATGTTTTGGCCGAGTATGATAATTTTCATTAAAACTTGATTTCTATCACTTCGAATGATGCCAAATGAATAATTTACTTGAATTGGACCATTTTACACTATGTCCATTGTAGATTTGTTTCTCTGACAGTTCGTTTGGTTGCAGGGGACATATTCAGTTTTTATGGCCAAAATGTGCTTTTCAGGGGCTGAAAAGCACGTTTTGGCAGAGTATGATAATTTTCATTAAAACTTGATTTCTATCCATTCGAATGATGCCAAATGAATAACTTACTTGAATTGGACCATTTTACACTATAACCATTGTAGATTTGTGTCTCCGACAGTTCGTTTGGTTGCAGGGGACATTTTCAGTTTTTATGGCCAAAATGTGCTTTTCAGAGGCTGAAAAGCATGTTTTGGCCGAGTATGATAATTTTCATTAAAACTTGATTTCTATCACTTCGAATGATGCCAAATGAATAACTTACTTGAATTGGACCATTTTACACTATGTCCATTGTAGATTTGTGTCTCCGACAGTTCGTTTGGTTGCAGGGGACATTTTCAGTTTTTATGGCCAAAATGTGCTTTTCAGAGGCTGAAAAGCATGTTTTGGCCGAGTATGATAATTTTCATTAAAACTTGATTTCTATCACTTCGAATGATGCCAAATGAATAACTTACTTGAATTGGACCATTTTACACTATGTCCATTGTAGATTTGTGTCTCCGACAGTTCGTTTGGTTGCAGGGGACATTTTCAGTTTTTATGGCCAAAATGTGCTTTTCAGAGGCTGAAAAGCATGTTTTGGCCGAGTATGATAATTTTCATTAAAACTTGATTTCTATCACTTCGAATGATGCCAAATGAATAATTTGCTTGAATTGGACCATTTTACACTATGTCCATTGTAGATTTGTGTCTCTGACAGTTCGTTTGGTTGCAGGGGACATATTCAGTTTTTAAGGCCAAAATGTGCTTTTCAGGGGCTGAAAAGCATGTTTTGGCCGAGTATGATAATTTACATTAAAACTTAATTTCTATCACTTCGAATGATGCCAAATGAATAACTTACTTGAATTGGACCATTTTACACTATGTCCATTGTAGATTTGTGTCTCTGACAGTTCGTTTGGTTGCAGGGGACATTTTCAGTTTTTATGGCCAAAATGTGCTTTTCAGAGGCTGAAAAGCATGTTTTGGCCGAGTATGATAATTTTCATTAAAACTTGATTTCTATACATTCGAATGATGCCAAATGAATAACTTACTTGAATTGGACCATTTTACACTATGTCCATTGTAGATTTGTGTCTCTGACAGTTCGTTTGGTTGCAGGGGACTTATTCAGTTTTTATGGCCAAAATGTGCTTTTCAGGGGCTGAAAAGCATGTTTTGGCCGAGTATGATAATTTTCATTAAAACTTGATTTCTATCACTTCGAATGATGCCAAATGAATATTTTACTTGAATTGGACCATTTTACACTATGTCCATTGTAGATTTGTGTCTCCGACAGTTCGTTTGGTTGCAGGGGACATTTTCAGTTTTTATGGCCAAAATGTGCTTTTCAGAGGCTGAAAAGCATGTTATGGCCGAGTATGATAATTTACATTAAAACTTAAATTCTATCACTTCGAATGATGCCAAATGAATAACTTACTTGAATTGGACCATTTTACACTATGTCCATTGTAGATTTGTGTCTCTGACAGTTCGTTTGGTTTCAGGGGACATATTCAGTTTTTATGGCCAAAATGTGCTTTTCAGAGGCTGAAAAGCATGTTTTGGCAGAGTATGATAATTTTCATTAAAACTTAATTTCTATCTCTTCGAATGATGCCAAATGAATAACTTACTTGAATTGGACCATTTTACACTATGTCCATTGTAGATTTGTGTCTCATACAGTTCGTTTGGTTGCAGGAGACATATTCAGTTTTTATGGCCAAAATGTGCTTTTCAGGGGCTGAAAAGCATGTTTTGGCCGAGTATGATAATTTTCATTAAAACTTGATTTCTATCACTTCGAATGATGCCAAATGAATAACTTACTTGAATTGGACCATTTTACACTATGTCCATTGTAGATTTGTGTCTCTGACAGTTCGTTTGGTTGCAGGGGACATTTTCAGTTTTTATGGCCAAAATGTGCTTTTCAGGGGCTGAAAAGCATGTTTTGGCCGAGTATGATAATTTTCATTAAAACTTGATTTCTATCACTTCGAATGATGCAAAATGAATAAATTACTTGAATTGGACCATTTTACACTATGTCCATTGTAGATTTGTGTCTCCGACAGTTTGTTTGGTTGCAGGGGACATTTTCTGTTTTTATGGCCAAAATGTGCTTTTCAGGGGCTGAAAAGCATGTTTTGGCCGAGTATGATAATTTTCATTAAAACTTGATTTCTATCCATTTGAATGATGCCAAATGAATAACTTACTTGAATTGGACCATTTTACACTATGTCCATTGTAGATTTGTGTCTCTGACAGTTCGTTTGGTTGTAGGGGACATATTCAGTTTTTATGGCCAAAATGTGCTTTTCAGGGGCTGAAAAGCACGTTTTGGCAGAGTATGATAATTTTCATTAAAACTTGATTTCTATCCATTCGAATGATGCCAAATGAATAACTTACTTGAATTGGACCATTTTACACTATGTCCATTGTAGATTTGTGTCTCTGACAGTTCGTTTGGTTGCAGGGGACTTATTCAGTTTTTATGGCCAAAATGTGCTTTTCAGGGGCTGAAAAGCATGTTTTGGCCGAGTATGATTATTTTCATTAAAACTTGATTTCTATCACTTCGAATGATGCCAAATGAATAACTTACTTGAATTGGACCATTTTACACTATGTCCATTGTAGATTTGTGTCTCTGACAGTTCGTTTGGTTGCAGGGGACATATTCAGTTTTTATGGCCAAAATGTGCTTTTCAGGGGCTGAAAAGCATGTTTTGGCCGAGTATGATAATTTTCATTAAAACTTGATTTCTATCACTTCGAATGATGCCAAATGAATAACTAACTTGAATTGGACCATTTTACACTATGTCCATTGTAGATTTGTGTCTCCGACAGTTCGTTTGGTTGCAGGGGACATTTTCAGTTTTTATGGCCAAAATGTGCTTTTCAGGGGCTGAAAAGCATGTTTTGGCCGAATATGATAATTTTCATTAAAACTTGATTTTTATCACTTCGAATGACGCCAAATGAATAACTTACTTGAATTGGACCATTTTACACTATGTCCATTGTAGATTTGTGTCTCCGACAGTTCGTTTGGTTGCAGGGGACATTTTCAGTTTTTATGGCCAAAATGTGCTTTTCAGAGGCTGAAAAGCATGTTTTGGCCGAGTATGATAATTTTCATTAAAACTTGATTTCTATCACTTCGAATGATGCCAAATGAATAATTTGCTTGAATTGGACCATTTTACACTATGTCCATTGTAGATTTGTGTCTCTGACAGTTCGTTTGGTTGCAGGGGACATATTCAGTTTTTAAGGCCAAAATGTGCTTTTCAGGGGCTGAAAAGCATGTTTTGGCCGAGTACGATAATTTTCATTAAAACTTGATTTCTATCCATTCGAATGATGCCAAATGAATAACTTACTTGAATTGGACCATTTTACACTATGTCCATTGTAGATTTGTGTCTCTGACAGTTCGTTTGGTTGCAGGGGACTTATTCAGTTTTTATGGCCAAAATGTGCTTTTCAGGGGCTGAAAAGCATGTTTTGGCCGAGTATGATAATTTTCATTAAAACTTGATTTCTATCACTTCGAATGATGCCAAATGAATAATTTACTTGAATTGGACCATTTTACACTATGTCCATTGTAGATTTGTTTCTCTGACAGTTCGTTTGGTTGCAGGGGACATATTCAGTTTTTATGGCCAAAATGTGCTTTTCAGGGGCTGAAAAGCACGTTTTGGCAGAGTATGATAATTTTCATTAAAACTTGATTTCTATCCATTCGAATGATGCCAAATGAATAACTTACTTGAATTGGACCATTTTACACTATAACCATTGTAGATTTGTGTCTCCGACAGTTCGTTTGGTTGCAGGGGACATTTTCAGTTTTTATGGCCAAAATGTGCTTTTCAGAGGCTGAAAAGCATGTTTTGGCCGAGTATGATAATTTTCATTAAAACTTGATTTCTATCACTTCGAATGATGCCAAATGAATAACTTACTTGAATTGGACCATTTTACACTATGTCCATTGTAGATTTGTGTCTCCGACAGTTCGTTTGGTTGCAGGGGACATTTTCAGTTTTTATGGCCAAAATGTGCTTTTCAGAGGCTGAAAAGCATGTTTTGGCCGAGTATGATAATTTTCATTAAAACTTGATTTCTATCACTTCGAATGATGCCAAATGAATAATTTGCTTGAATTGGACCATTTTACACTATGTCCATTGTAGATTTGTGTCTCTGACAGTTCGTTTGGTTGCAGGGGACATATTCAGTTTTTAAGGCCAAAATGTGCTTTTCAGGGGCTGAAAAGCATGTTTTGGCCGAGTACGATAATTTTCATTAAAACTTGATTTCTATCCATTCGAATGATGCCAAATGAATAACTTACTTGAATTGGACCATTTTACACTATGTCCATTGTAGATTTGTGTCTCTGACAGTTCGTTTGGTTGCAGGGGACTTATTCAGTTTTTATGGCCAAAATGTGCTTTTCAGGGGCTGAAAAGCATGTTTTGGCCGAGTATGATAATTTTCATTAAAACTTGATTTCTATCACTTCGAATGATGCCAAATGAATAATTTACTTGAATTGGACCATTTTACACTATGTCCATTGTAGATTTGTATCTCTGACAGTTCGTTTGGTTGCAGGGGACATATTCAGTTTTTAAGGCCAAAATGTGCTTTTCAGGGGCTGAAAAGCATGCTTTGGCCGAGTATGGTAATTTTCATTAAAACTTGATTTCTATCACTTCGAATGATGCCAAATGAATAACTTACTTGAATTGGACCATTTTACACTATGTCCATTGTAGATTTGTGTCTCTGACAGTTCGTTTGGTTGCAGGGGACATTTTCAGTTTTTATGGCCAAAATGTGCTTTTCAGAGGCTGAAAAGCATGTTTTGGCCGAGTATGATAATTTTCATTAAAACTTGATTTATATCACTTCGAATGATGCCAAATGAATAATTTGCTTGAATTGGACCATTTTACACTATGTCCATTGTAGATTTGTGTCTCCGACAGTTTGTTTGGTTGCAGGGGACATTTTCAGTTTTTATGGCCAAAATGTGCTTTTCAGAGGCTGAAAAGCATGTTTTGGCCGAGTATGATAATTTACATTAAAACTTAATTTCTATCACTTCGAATGATGCCAAATGAATAACTTACTTGAATTGGACCATTTTACACTATGTTCATTGTAGATTTGTGTCTCTGACAGTTCGTTTGGTTGCAGGGGATATATTAAGTTTTTATGGCCAAAATGTGCTTTTCAGGGGCTGAAAAGCATGTTTTGGCCGAGTATGATAATTTTCATTAAAACTTGATTTCTATCACTTCGAATGATGCCAAATGAATAACTTACTTGAATTGGACCATTTTACACTATGTCCATTGTAGATTTGTGTCTCTGACAGTTCGTTTGGTTGCAGGGGACATTTTCAGTTTTTATGGCCAAAATGTGCTTTTCAGGGGCTGAAAAGCATGTTTTGGCCGAGTATGATAATTTTCATTAAAACTTGATTTCTATCCATTTGAATGATGCCAAATGAATAACTTACTTGAATTGGACCATTTTACACTATGTCCATTGTAGATTTGTGTCTCTGACAGTTCGTTTGGTTGTAGGGGACATATTCAGTTTTTATGGCCAAAATGTGCTTTTCAGGGGCTGAAAAGCACGTTTTGGCAGAGTATGATAATTTTCATTAAAACTTGATTTCTATCCATTCGAATGATGCCAAATGAATAACTTACTTGAATTGGACCATTTTACACTATGTCCATTGTAGATTTGTGTCTCTGACAGTTCGTTTGGTTGCAGGGGACATTTTCAGTTTTTATGGCCAAAATGTGCTTTTCAGAGGCTGAAAAGCATGTTTTGGCAGAGTATGATAATTTTCATTAAAACTTAATTTCTATCACTTCGAATGATGCCAAATGAATAATTTACTTGAATTGGACCATTTTACACTATGTCCACTGTAGATTTGTATCTCTGACAGTTCGTTTGGTTGCAGGGGACATATTCAGTTTTTAAGGCCAAAATGTGCTTTTCAGGGGCTGAAAAGCATGTTTTGGCCGAGTATGGTAATTTTCATTGAAACTTGATTTCTATCACTTCGAATGATGCCAAATGAATAACTTACTTGAATTGGACCATTTTACACTATGTCCATTGTAGATTTGTGTCTCCGACAGTTCGTTTGGTTGCAGGGGACATTTTCAGTTTTTATGGCCAAAATGTGCTTTTCAGAGGCTGAAAAGCATGTTTTGGCCGAGTATGATAATTTACATTAAAACTTAATTTCTATCACTTCGAATGATGCCAAATGAATAACTTACTTGAATTGGACCATTTTACACTATGTCCATGGTAGATTTGTGTCTCTGACAGTTCGTTTGGTTGCAGGGGACATTTTCAGTTTTTATGGCCAAAATGTGCTTTTCAGAGGCTGAAAAGCATGTTTTGGCCGAGTATGATAATTTTCATTAAAACTTGATTTCTATCACTTCGAATGATGCCAAATGAATAATTTGCTTGAATTGGACCATTTTACACTATGTCCATTGTAGATTTGTGTCTCTGACAGTTCGTTTGGTTGCAGGGGACATATTCAGTTTTTAAGGCCAAAATGTGCTTTTCAGGGGCTGAAAAGCATGTTTTGGCCGAGTATGATAATTTTCCTTAAAACCTGATTTCTATCCATTCGAATGATGCCAAATGAATAACTTACTTGAATTGGACCATTTTACACTATGTCCATTGTAGATTTGTGTCTCTGACAGTTCGTTTGGTTGCAGGGGACATATTCAGTTTTTATGGCCAAAATGTGCTTTTCAGGGGCTGAAAAGCATGTTTTGGCCGAGTATGATAATTTTCATTAAAACTTGATTTCTATCACTTCGAATGATGCCAAATGAATAACTTACTTGAATTGGACAATTTTACACTATGTCCATTGTAGATTTGTGTCTCCGACAGTTCGTTTGGTTGCAGGGGACATTTTCAGTTTTTATGGCCAAAATGTGCTTTTCAGAGGCTGAAAAGCATGTTATGGCCGAGTATGATAATTTACATTAAAACTTAATTTCTATCACTTCGAATGATGCCAAACGAATAACTTACTTGAATTGGACCATTTTACACTATGTCCATTGTAGATTTGTGTCTCCGACAGTTCGTTTGGTTGCAGGGGACATTTTCAGTTTTTATGGCCAAAATGTGCTTTTCAGAGGCTGAAAAGCATGTTTTGGCCGAGTATGATAATTTTCATTAAAACTTGATTTCTATCCATTCGAATGATGCCAAATGAATAACTTACTTGAATTGGACCATTTTACACTATGTCCATTGTAGATTTGTGTCTCTGACAGTTCGTTTGGTTGCAGGGGACATATTCAGTTTTTATGGCCAAAATGTGCTTTTCAGGGGCTGAAAAGCATGTTTTGGCCGAGTATGATAATTTACATTAAAACTTGATTTCTATCACTTCGAATGATGCCAAATGAATAACTTACTTGAATTGGACAATTTTACACTATGTCCATTGTAGATTTGTGTCTCCGACAGTTCGTTTGGTTGCAGGGGACATTTTCAGTTTTTATGGCCAAAATGTGATTTTCAGAGGCTGAAAAGCATGTTTTGGCAGAGTATGATAATTTTCATTAAAACTTAATTTCTATCTCTTCGAATGATGCCAAATGAATAACTTACTTGAATTGGACCATTTTACACTATGTCCATTGTAGATTTGTGTCTCATACAGTTCGTTTGGTTGCAGGGGACATATTCAGTTTTTATGGCCAAAATGTGCTTCAGGGGCTGAAAAGCATGTTTTGGCCGAGTATGATAATTTTCATTAAAACTTGATTTCTATCACTTCGAATGATGCCAAATGAATAACTTACTTGAATTGGACCATTTTACACTATGTCCATTGTAGATTTGTGTCTCTGACAGTTCGTTTGGTTGCAGGGGACATTTTCAGTTTTTATGGCCAAAATGTGCTTTTCAGTGGCTGAAAATCATGTTTTGGCCGAGTATGATAATTTTCATTAAAACTTGATTTCTATCACTTCGAATGATGCCAAATGAATAACTTACTTGAATTGGACCATTTTACACTATGTCCATTGTAGATTTGTGTCTCCGACAGTTTGTTTGGTTGCAGGGGACATTTTCTGTTTTTATGGCCAAAATGTGCTTTTCAGGGGCTGAAAAGCATGTTTTGGCCGAGTATGATAATTTTCATTAAAACTTGATTTCTATCCATTTGAATGATGCCAAATGAATAACTTACTTGAATTGGACCATTTTACACTATGTCCATTGTAGATTTGTGTCTCTGACAGTTCGTTTGGTTGTAGGGGACATATTCAGTTTTTATGGCCAAAATGTGCTTTTCAGGGGCTGAAAAGCACGTTTTGGCAGAGTATGATAATTTTCATTAAAACTTTATTTCTATCCATTCGAATGATGCCAAATGAATAACTTACTTGAATTGGACCATTTTACACTATGTCCATTGTAGATTTGTGTCTCTGACAGTTAGTTTGGTTGCAGGGGACTTATTCAGTTTTTAAGGCCAAAATGTGCTTTTCAGGGGCTGAAAAGCATGCTTTGGACGAGTATGGTAATTTTCATTAAAACTTGATTTCTATCACTTCGAATGATGCCAAATGAATAACTTACTTGAATTGGACCATTTTACACTATGTCCATTGTAGATTTGTTTCTCTGACAGTTCGTTTGGTTGCAGGGCACATTTTCAGTTTTTATGGCCAAAATGTGCTTTTCAGAGGCTGAAAAGCATGTTATGGCCGAGTATGATAATTTACATTAAAACTTAATTTCTATCACTTCGAATGATGCCAAATGAATAATTTGCTTGAATTGGACCATTTTACACTATGTCCATTGTAGATTTGTGTCTCTGACAGTTCGTTTGGTTGCAGGGGACATATTCAGTTTTTAAGGCCAAAATGTGCTTTTCAGGGGCTGAAAAGCATGTTTTGGCCGAGTATGATAATTTTCCTTAAAACCTGATTTCTATCCATTCGAATGATGCCAAATGAATAACTTACTTGAATTGGACCATTTTACACTATGTCCATTGTAGATTTGTGTCTCTGACAGTTCGTTTGGTTGCAGGGGACATATTCAGTTTTTATGGCCAAAATGTGCTTTTCAGGGGCTGAAAAGCATGTTTTGGCCGAGTATGATAATTTTCATTAAAACTTGATTTCTATCACTTCGAATGATGCCAAATGAATAACTTACTTGAATTGGACAATTTTACACTATGTCCATTGTAGATTTGTGTCTCCGACAGTTCGTTTGGTTGCAGGGGACATTTTCAGTTTTTATGGCCAAAATGTGCTTTTCAGAGGCTGAAAAGCATGTTATGGCCGAGTATGATAATTTACATTAAAACTTAATTTCTATCAC
The DNA here is from genome assembly GCF_051989625.1 of Stigmatopora argus. NCBI lineage: Eukaryota > Metazoa > Chordata > Actinopteri > Syngnathiformes > Syngnathidae > Stigmatopora > Stigmatopora argus. The sequence continues at coordinate 13,585,673 of NC_135407.1, forward strand.
TTCGAATGATGCCAAATGAATAACTTACATGAATTGGACCATTTTACACTATGTCCATTGTAGATTTGTGTCTCTGACAGTTCGTTTGGTTTCAGGGGACATATTCAGTTTTTATGGCAAAAATGTGCTTTTCAGGGGCTGAAAAGCATGTTTTGGCCGAGTATGGTAATTTTCATTAAAACTTGATTTCTATCACTTCGAATGATGCCAAACGAATAACTTACTTGAATTGGACCATTTTACACTATGTCCACTGTAGATTTGTATCTCTCACAGTTCGTTTGGTTGCAGGGGACATATTCAGTTTTTAAGGCCAAAATGTGCTTTTCAGGGGCTGAAAAGCATGTTTTGGCCGAGTATGGTAATTTTCATTAAAACTTGATTTCTATCACTTCGAATGATGCCAAATGAATAACTTACTTGAATTGGACCATTTTACACTATGTCCATTGTAGATTTGTGTCTCCGACAGTTCGTTTGGTTGCAGGGGACATTTTCAGTTTTTATGGCCAAAATGTGATTTTCAGAGGCTGAAAAGCATGTTTTGGCAGAGTATGATAATTTTCATTAAAACTTAATTTCTATCTCTTCGAATGATGCCAAATGAATAACTTACTTGAATTGGACCATTTTACACTATGTCCATTGTAGATTTGTGTCTCATACAGTTCGTTTGGTTGCAGGGGACATATTCAGTTTTTATGGCCAAAATGTGCTTCAGGGGCTGAAAAGCATGTTTTGGCCGAGTATGATAATTTTCATTAAAACTTGATTTCTATCACTTCGAATGATGCCAAATGAATAACTTACTTGAATTGGACCATTTTACACTATGTCCATTGTAGATTTGTGTCTCTGACAGTTCGTTTGGTTGCAGGGGACATTTTCAGTTTTTATGGCCAAAATGTGCTTTTCAGTGGCTGAAAATCATGTTTTGGCCGAGTATGATAATTTTCATTAAAACTTGATTTCTATCACTTCGAATGATGCCAAATGAATAACTTACTTGAATTGGACCATTTTACACTATGTCCATTGTAGATTTGTGTCTCCGACAGTTTGTTTGGTTGCAGGGGACATTTTCTGTTTTTATGGCCAAAATGTGCTTTTCAGGGGCTGAAAAGCATGTTTTGGCCGAGTATGATAATTTTCATTAAAACTTGATTTCTATCCATTTGAATGATGCCAAATGAATAACTTACTTGAATTGGACCATTTTACACTATGTCCATTGTAGATTTGTGTCTCTGACAGTTCGTTTGGTTGTAGGGGACATATTCAGTTTTTATGGCCAAAATGTGCTTTTCAGGGGCTGAAAAGCACGTTTTGGCAGAGTATGATAATTTTCATTAAAACTTGATTTCTATCCATTCGAATGATGCCAAATGAATAACTTACTTGAATTGGACCATTTTACACTATGTCCATTGTAGATTTGTGTCTCTGACAGTTAGTTTGGTTGCAGGGGACTTATTCAGTTTTTAAGGCCAAAATGTGCTTTTCAGGGGCTGAAAAGCATGCTTTGGACGAGTATGGTAATTTTCATTAAAACTTGATTTCTATCACTTCGAATGATGCCAAATGAATAACTTACTTGAATTGGACCATTTTACACTATGTCCATTGTAGATTTGTTTCTCTGACAGTTCGTTTGGTTGCAGGGCACATTTTCAGTTTTTATGGCCAAAATGTGCTTTTCAGAGGCTGAAAAGCATGTTATGGCCGAGTATGATAATTTACATTAAAACTTAATTTCTATCACTTCGAATGATGCCAAATGAATAATTTGCTTGAATTGGACCATTTTACACTATGTCCATTGTAGATTTGTGTCTCTGACAGTTCGTTTGGTTGCAGGGGACATATTCAGTTTTTAAGGCCAAAATGTGCTTTTCAGGGGCTGAAAAGCATGTTTTGGCCGAGTATGATAATTTTCCTTAAAACCTGATTTCTATCCATTCGAATGATGCCAAATGAATAACTTACTTGAATTGGACCATTTTACACTATGTCCATTGTAGATTTGTGTCTCTGACAGTTCGTTTGGTTGCAGGGGACATATTCAGTTTTTATGGCCAAAATGTGCTTTTCAGGGGCTGAAAAGCATGTTTTGGCCGAGTATGATAATTTTCATTAAAACTTAATTTCTATCACTTCGAATGATGCCAAATGAATAACTTACATGAATTGGACCATTTTACACTATGTCCATTGTAGATTTGTGTCTCTGACAGTTCGTTTGGTTTCAGGGGACATATTCAGTTTTTATGGCAAAAATGTGCTTTTCAGGGGCTGAAAAGCATGTTTTGGCCGAGTATGGTAATTTTCATTAAAACTTGATTTCTATCACTTCGAATGATGCCAAACGAATAACTTACTTGAATTGGACCATTTTACACTATGTCCACTGTAGATTTGTATCTCTGACAGTTCGTTTGGTTGCAGGGGACATATTCAGTTTTTAAGGCCAAAATGTGCTTTTCAGGGGCTGAAAAGCATGTTTTGGCCGAGTATGGTAATTTTCATTAAAACTTGATTTCTATCACTTCGAATGATGCCAAATGAATAACTTACTTGAATTGGACCATTTTACACTATGTCCATTGTAGATTTGTGTCTCCGACAGTTCGTTTGGTTGCAGGGGACATTTTCAGTTTTTATGGCCAAAATGTGCTTTTCAGAGGCTGAAAAGCATGTTTTGGCCGAGTATGATAATTTACATTAAAACTTAATTTCTATCACTTCGAATGATGCCAAATGAATAACTTACTTGAATTGGACCATTTTACACTATGTCCATGGTAGATTTGTGTCTCTGACAGTTCGTTTGGTTGCAGGGGACATTTTCAGTTTTTATGGCCAAAATGTGCTTTTCAGAGGCTGAAAAGCATGTTTTGGCCGAGTATGATAATTTTCATTAAAACTTGATTTCTATCACTTCGAATGATGCCAAATGAATAATTTGCTTGAATTGGACCATTTTACACTATGTCCATTGTAGATTTGTGTCTCTGACAGTTCGTTTGGTTGCAGGGGACATATTCAGTTTTTAAGGCCAAAATGTGCTTTTCAGGGGCTGAAAAGCATGTTTTGGCCGAGTATGATAATTTTCCTTAAAACCTGATTTCTATCCATTCGAATGATGCCAAATGAATAACTTACTTGAATTGGACCATTTTACACTATGTCCATTGTAGATTTGTGTCTCTGACAGTTCGTTTGGTTGCAGGGGACATATTCAGTTTTTATGGCCAAAATGTGCTTTTCAGGGGCTGAAAAGCATGTTTTGGCCGAGTATGATAATTTTCATTAAAACTTGATTTCTATCACTTCGAATGATGCCAAATGAATAACTTACTTGAATTGGACAATTTTACACTATGTCCATTGTAGATTTGTGTCTCCGACAGTTCGTTTGGTTGCAGGGGACATTTTCAGTTTTTATGGCCAAAATGTGCTTTTCAGAGGCTGAAAAGCATGTTATGGCCGAGTATGATAATTTACATTAAAACTTAATTTCTATCACTTCGAATGATGCCAAACGAATAACTTACTTGAATTGGACCATTTTACACTATGTCCATTGTAGATTTGTGTCTCCGACAGTTCGTTTGGTTGCAGGGGACATTTTCAGTTTTTATGGCCAAAATGTGCTTTTCAGAGGCTGAAAAGCATGTTTTGGCCGAGTATGATAATTTTCATTAAAACTTGATTTCTATCCATTCGAATGATGCCAAATGAATAACTTACTTGAATTGGACCATTTTACACTATGTCCATTGTAGATTTGTGTCTCTGACAGTTCGTTTGGTTGCAGGGGACATATTCAGTTTTTATGGCCAAAATGTGCTTTTCAGGGGCTGAAAAGCATGTTTTGGCCGAGTATGATAATTTACATTAAAACTTGATTTCTATCACTTCGAATGATGCCAAATGAATAACTTACTTGAATTGGACAATTTTACACTATGTCCATTGTAGATTTGTGTCTCCGACAGTTCGTTTGGTTGCAGGGGACATTTTCAGTTTTTATGGCCAAAATGTGCTTTTCAGAGGCTGAAAAGCATGTTATGGCCGAGTATGATAATTTACATTAAAACTTAATTTCTATCACTTCGAATGATGCCAAATGAATAACTTACTTGAATTGGACCATTTTACACTATGTCCATTGTAGATTTGTGTCTCTGACAGTTCGTTTGGTTTCAGGGGACATATTCAGTTTTTATGGCCAAAATGTGATTTTCAGAGGCTGAAAAGCATGTTTTGGCAGAGTATGATAATTTTCATTAAAACTTAATTTCTATCTCTTCGAATGATGCCAAATGAATAACTTACTTGAATTGGACCATTTTACACTATGTCCATTGTAGATTTGTGTCTCATACAGTTCGTTTGGTTGCAGGGGACATATTCAGTTTTTATGGCCAAAATGTGCTTCAGGGGCTGAAAAGCATGTTTTGGCCGAGTATGATAATTTTCATTAAAACTTGATTTCTATCACTTCGAATGATGCCAAATGAATAACTTACTTGAATTGGACCATTTTACACTATGTCCATTGTAGATTTGTGTCTCTGACAGTTCGTTTGGTTGCAGGGGACATTTTCAGTTTTTATGGCCAAAATGTGCTTTTCAGTGGCTGAAAATCATGTTTTGGCCGAGTATGATAATTTTCATTAAAACTTGATTTCTATCACTTCGAATGATGCCAAATGAATAACTTACTTGAATTGGACCATTTTACACTATGTCCATTGTAGATTTGTGTCTCCGACAGTTTGTTTGGTTGCAGGGGACATTTTCTGTTTTTATGGCCAAAATGTGCTTTTCAGGGGCTGAAAAGCATGTTTTGGCCGAGTATGATAATTTTCATTAAAACTTGATTTCTATCCATTTGAATGATGCCAAATGAATAACTTACTTGAATTGGACCATTTTACACTATGTCCATTGTAGATTTGTGTCTCTGACAGTTCGTTTGGTTGTAGGGGACATATTCAGTTTTTATGGCCAAAATGTGCTTTTCAGGGGCTGAAAAGCACGTTTTGGCAGAGTATGATAATTTTCATTAAAACTTGATTTCTATCCATTCGAATGATGCCAAATGAATAACTTACTTGAATTGGACCATTTTACACTATGTCCATTGTAGATTTGTGTCTCTGACAGTTAGTTTGGTTGCAGGGGACTTATTCAGTTTTTAAGGCCAAAATGTGCTTTTCAGGGGCTGAAAAGCATGCTTTGGACGAGTATGGTAATTTTCATTAAAACTTGATTTCTATCACTTCGAATGATGCCAAATGAATAACTTACTTGAATTGGACCATTTTACACTATGTCCATTGTAGATTTGTTTCTCTGACAGTTCGTTTGGTTGCAGGGCACATTTTCAGTTTTTATGGCCAAAATGTGCTTTTCAGAGGCTGAAAAGCATGTTATGGCCGAGTATGATAATTTACATTAAAACTTAATTTCTATCACTTCGAATGATGCCAAATGAATAATTTGCTTGAATTGGACCATTTTACACTATGTCCATTGTAGATTTGTGTCTCTGACAGTTCGTTTGGTTGCAGGGGACATATTCAGTTTTTAAGGCCAAAATGTGCTTTTCAGGGGCTGAAAAGCATGTTTTGGCCGAGTATGATAATTTTCCTTAAAACCTGATTTCTATCCATTCGAATGATGCCAAATGAATAACTTACTTGAATTGGACCATTTTACACTATGTCCATTGTAGATTTGTGTCTCTGACAGTTCGTTTTGTTGCAGGGGACATATTCAGTTTTTATGGCCAAAATGTGCTTTTCAGGGGCTGAAAAGCATGTTTTGGCCGAGTATGATAATTTTCATTAAAACTTGATTTCTATCACTTCGAATGATGCCAAATGAATAACTTACTTGAATTGGACAATTTTACACTATGTCCATTGTAGATTTGTGTCTCCGACAGTTCGTTTGGTTGCAGGGGACATTTTCAGTTTTTATGGCCAAAATGTGCTTTTCAGAGGCTGAAAAGCATGTTATGGCCGAGTATGATAATTTACATTAAAACTTAATTTCTATCACTTCGAATGATGCCAAATGAATAACTTACATGAATTGGACCATTTTACACTATGTCCATTGTAGATTTGTGTCTCTGACAGTTCGTTTGGTTTCAGGGGACATATTCAGTTTTTATGGCCAAAATGTGCTTTTCAGGGGCTGAAAAGCATGTTTTGGCCGAGTATGGTAATTTTCATTAAAACTTGATTTCTATCACTTCGAATGATGCCAAACGAATAACTTACTTGAATTGGACCATTTTACACTATGTCCATTGTAGATTTGTGTCTCCGACAGTTCGTTTGGTTGCAGGGGACATTTTCAGTTTTTATGGCCAAAATGTGCTTTTCAGAGGCTGAAAAGCATGTTTTGGCCGAGTATGATAATTTTCATTAAAACTTGATTTCTATCCATTCGAATGATGCCAAATGAATAACTTACTTGAATTGGACCATTTTACACTATGTCCATTGTAGATTTGTGTCTCTGACAGTTCGTTTGGTTGTAGGGGACATATTCAGTTTTTATGGCCAAAATGTGCTTTTCAGGGGCTGAAAAGCACGTTTTGGCAGAGTATGATAATTTTCCTTAAAACTTGATTTCTATCCATTCGAATGATGCCAAATGAATAACTTACTTGAATTGGACCATTTTACACTATGTCCATTGTAGATTTGTGTCTCTGACAGTTAGTTTGGTTGCAGGGGACTTATTCAGTTTTTAAGGCCAAAATGTGCTTTTCAGGGGCTGAAAAGCATGTTTTGGCCGAGTATGATAATTTTCATTAAAACTTGATTTCTATCACTTCGAATGATGCCAAATGAATAACTTACTTGAATTGGACAATTTTACACTATGTCCATTGTAGATTTGTGTCTCCGACAGTTCGTTTGGTTGCAGGGGACATTTTCAGTTTTTATGGCCAAAATGTGCTTTTCAGAGGCTGAAAAGCATGTTATGGCCGAGTATGATAATTTACATTAAAACTTAATTTCTATCACTTCGAATGATGCCAAATGAATAACTTACATGAATTGGACCATTTTACACTATGTCCATTGTAGATTTGTGTCTCTGACAGTTCGTTTGGTTTCAGGGGACATATTCAGTTTTTATGGCAAAAATGTGCTTTTCAGGGGCTGAAAAGCATGTTTTGGCCGAGTATGGTAATTTTCATTAAAACTTGATTTCTATCACTTCGAATGATGCCAAACGAATAACTTACTTGAATTGGACCATTTTACACTATGTCCACTGTAGATTTGTATCTCTGACAGTTCGTTTGGTTGCAGGGGACATATTCAGTTTTTAAGGCCAAAATGTGCTTTTCAGGGGCTGAAAAGCATGTTTTGGCCGAGTATGGTAATTTTCATTAAAACTTGATTTCTATCACTTCGAATGATGCCAAATGAATAACTTACTTGAATTGGACCATTTTACACTATGTCCATTGTAGATTTGTGTCTCCGACAGTTCGTTTGGTTGCAGGGGACATTTTCAGTTTTTATGGCCAAAATGTGCTTTTCAGAGGCTGAAAAGCATGTTTTGGCCGAGTATGATAATTTACATTAAAACTTAATTTCTATCACTTCGAATGATGCCAAATGAATAACTTACTTGAATTGGACCATTTTACACTATGTCCATGGTAGATTTGTGTCTCTGACAGTTCGTTTGGTTGCAGGGGACATTTTCAGTTTTTATGGCCAAAATGTGCTTTTCAGAGGCTGAAAAGCATGTTTTGGCCGAGTATGATAATTTTCATTAAAACTTGATTTCTATCACTTCGAATGATGCCAAATGAATAATTTGCTTGAATTGGACCATTTTACACTATGTCCATTGTAGATTTGTGTCTCTGACAGTTCGTTTGGTTGCAGGGGACATATTCAGTTTTTAAGGCCAAAATGTGCTTTTCAGTGGCTGAAAAGCATGTTTTGGCCGAGTATGATAATTTTCCTTAAAACCTGATTTCTATCCATTCGAATGATGCCAAATGAATAACTTACTTGAATTGGACCATTTTACACTATGTCCATTGTAGATTTGTGTCTCTGACAGTTCGTTTGGTTGCAGGGGACATATTCAGTTTTTATGGCCAAAATGTGCTTTTCAGGGGCTGAAAAGCATGTTTTGGCCGAGTATGATAATTTTCATTAAAACTTGATTTCTATCACTTCGAATGATGCCAAATGAATAACTTACTTGAATTGGACAATTTTACACTATGTCCATTGTAGATTTGTGTCTCCGACAGTTCGTTTGGTTGCAGGGGACATTTTCAGTTTTTATGGCCAAAATGTGCTTTTCAGAGGCTGAAAAGCATGTTATGGCCGAGTATGATAATTTACATTAAAACTTAATTTCTATCACTTCGAATGATGCCAAACGAATAACTTACTTGAATTGGACCATTTTACACTATGTCCATTGTAGATTTGTGTCTCCGACAGTTCGTTTGGTTGCAGGGGACATTTTCAGTTTTTATGGCCAAAATGTGCTTTTCAGAGGCTGAAAAGCATGTTTTGGCCGAGTATGATAATTTTCATTAAAACTTGATTTCTATCCATTCGAATGATGCCAAATGAATAACTTACTTGAATTGGACCATTTTACACTATGTCCATTGTAGATTTGTGTCTCTGACAGTTCGTTTGGTTGCAGGGGACATATTCAGTTTTTATGGCCAAAATGTGCTTTTCAGGGGCTGAAAAGCATGTTTTGGCCGAGTATGATAATTTACATTAAAACTTGATTTCTATCACTTCGAATGATGCCAAATGAATAACTTACTTGAATTGGACAATTTTACACTATGTCCATTGTAGATTTGTGTCTCCGACAGTTCGTTTGGTTGCAGGGGACATTTTCAGTTTTTATGGCCAAAATGTGCTTTTCAGAGGCTGAAAAGCATGTTATGGCCGAGTATGATAATTTACATTAAAACTTAATTTCTATCACTTCGAATGATGCCAAATGAATAACTTACTTGAATTGGACCATTTTACACTATGTCCATTGTAGATTTGTGTCTCTGACAGTTCGTTTGGTTTCAGGGGACATATTCAGTTTTTATGGCCAAAATGTGATTTTCAGAGGCTGAAAAGCATGTTTTGGCAGAGTATGATAATTTTCATTAAAACTTAATTTCTATCTCTTCGAATGATGCCAAATGAATAACTTACTTGAATTGGACCATTTTACACTATGTCCATTGTAGATTTGTGTCTCATACAGTTCGTTTGGTTGCAGGGGACATATTCAGTTTTTATGGCCAAAATGTGCTTCAGGGGCTGAAAAGCATGTTTTGGCCGAGTATGATAATTTTCATTAAAACTTGATTTCTATCACTTCGAATGATGCCAAATGAATAACTTACTTGAATTGGACCATTTTACACTATGTCCATTGTAGATTTGTGTCTCTGACAGTTCGTTTGGTTGCAGGGGACATTTTCAGTTTTTATGGCCAAAATGTGCTTTTCAGTGGCTGAAAATCATGTTTTGGCCGAGTATGATAATTTTCATTAAAACTTGATTTCTATCACTTCGAATGATGCCAAATGAATAACTTACTTGAATTGGACCATTTTACACTATGTCCATTGTAGATTTGTGTCTCCGACAGTTTGTTTGGTTGCAGGGGACATTTTCTGTTTTTATGGCCAAAATGTGCTTTTCAGGGGCTGAAAAGCATGTTTTGGCCGAGTATGATAATTTTCATTAAAACTTGATTTCTATCCATTTGAATGATGCCAAATGAATAACTTACTTGAATTGGACCATTTTACACTATGTCCATTGTAGATTTGTGTCTCTGACAGTTCGTTTGGTTGTAGGGGACATATTCAGTTTTTATGGCCAAAATGTGCTTTTCAGGGGCTGAAAAGCACGTTTTGGCAGAGTATGATAATTTTCATTAAAACTTGATTTCTATCCATTCGAATGATGCCAAATGAATAACTTACTTGAATTGGACCATTTTACACTATGTCCATTGTAGATTTGTGTCTCTGACAGTTAGTTTGGTTGCAGGGGACTTATTCAGTTTTTAAGGCCAAAATGTGCTTTTCAGGGGCTGAAAAGCATGCTTTGGACGAGTATGGTAATTTTCATTAAAACTTGATTTCTATCACTTCGAATGATGCCAAATGAATAACTTACTTGAATTGGACCATTTTACACTATGTCCATTGTAGATTTGTTTCTCTGACAGTTCGTTTGGTTGCAGGGCACATTTTCAGTTTTTATGGCCAAAATGTGCTTTTCAGAGGCTGAAAAGCATGTTATGGCCGAGTATGATAATTTACATTAAAACTTAATTTCTATCACTTCGAATGATGCCAAATGAATAATTTGCTTGAATTGGACCATTTTACACTATGTCCATTGTAGATTTGTGTCTCTGACAGTTCGTTTGGTTGCAGGGGACATATTCAGTTTTTAAGGCCAAAATGTGCTTTTCAGGGGCTGAAAAGCATGTTTTGGCCGAGTATGATAATTTTCCTTAAAACCTGATTTCTATCCATTCGAATGATGCCAAATGAATAACTTACTTGAATTGGACCATTTTACACTATGTCCATTGTAGATTTGTGTCTCTGACAGTTCGTTTGGTTGCAGGGGACATATTCAGTTTTTATGGCCAAAATGTGCTTTTCAGGGGCTGAAAAGCATGTTTTGGCCGAGTATGATAATTTTCATTAAAACTTGATTTCTATCACTTCGAATGATGCCAAATGAATAACTTACTTGAATTGGACAATTTTACACTATGTCCATTGTAGATTTGTGTCTCCGACAGTTCGTTTGGTTGCAGGGGACATTTTCAGTTTTTATGGCCAAAATGTGCTTTTCAGAGGCTGAAAAGCATGTTATGGCCGAGTATGATAATTTACATTAAAACTTAATTTCTATCACTTCGAATGATGCCAAATGAATAACTTACATGAATTGGACCATTTTACACTATGTCCATTGTAGATTTGTGTCTCTGACAGTTCGTTTGGTTTCAGGGGACATATTCAGTTTTTATGGCCAAAATGTGCTTTTCAGGGGCTGAAAAGCATGTTTTGGCCGAGTATGGTAATTTTCATTAAAACTTGATTTCTATCACTTCGAATGATGCCAAACGAATAACTTACTTGAATTGGACCATTTTACACTATGTCCATTGTAGATTTGTGTCTCCGACAGTTCGTTTGGTTGCAGGGGACATTTTCAGTTTTTATGGCCAAAATGTGCTTTTCAGAGGCTGAAAAGCATGTTTTGGCCGAGTATGATAATTTTCATTAAAACTTGATTTCTATCCATTCGAATGATGCCAAATGAATAACTTACTTGAATTGGACCATTTTACACTATGTCCATTGTAGATTTGTGTCTCTGACAGTTCGTTTGGTTGCAGGGGACATATTCAGTTTTTATGGCCAAAATGTGCTTTTCAGGGGCTGAAAAGCATGTTTTGGCCGAGTATGATAATTTACATTAAAACTTGATTTCTATCACTTCGAATGATGCCAAATGAATAACTTACTTGAATTGGACAATTTTACACTATGTCCATTGTAGATTTGTGTCTCCGACAGTTCGTTTGGTTGCAGGGGACATTTTCAGTTTTTATGGCCAAAATGTGCTTTTCAGAGGCTGAAAAGCATGTTATGGCCGAGTATGATAATTTACATTAAAACTTAATTTCTATCACTTCGAATGATGCCAAATGAATAACTTACTTGAATTGGACCATTTTACACTATGTCCATTGTAGATTTGTGTCTCTGACAGTTCGTTTGGTTTCAGGGGACATATTCAGTTTTTATGGCCAAAATGTGATTTTCAGAGGCTGAAAAGCATGTTTTGGCAGAGTATGATAATTTTCATTAAAACTTAATTTCTATCTCTTCGAATGATGCCAAATGAATAACTTACTTGAATTGGACCATTTTACACTATGTCCATTGTAGATTTGTGTCTCATACAGTTCGTTTGGTTGCAGGGGACATATTCAGTTTTTATGGCCAAAATGTGCTTCAGGGGCTGAAAAGCATGTTTTGGCCGAGTATGATAATTTTCATTAAAACTTGATTTCTATCACTTCGAATGATGCCAAATGAATAACTTACTTGAATTGGACCATTTTACACTATGTCCATTGTAGATTTGTGTCTCTGACAGTTCGTTTGGTTGCAGGGGACATTTTCAGTTTTTATGGCCAAAATGTGCTTTTCAGTGGCTGAAAATCATGTTTTGGCCGAGTATGATAATTTTCATTAAAACTTGATTTCTATCACTTCGAATGATGCCAAATGAATAACTTACTTGAATTGGACCATTTTACACTATGTCCATTGTAGATTTGTGTCTCCGACAGTTTGTTTGGTTGCAGGGGACATTTTCTGTTTTTATGGCCAAAATGTGCTTTTCAGGGGCTGAAAAGCATGTTTTGGCCGAGTATGATAATTTTCATTAAAACTTGATTTCTATCCATTTGAATGATGCCAAATGAATAACTTACTTGAATTGGACCATTTTACACTATGTCCATTGTAGATTTGTGTCTCTGACAGTTCGTTTGGTTGTAGGGGACATATTCAGTTTTTATGGCCAAAATGTGCTTTTCAGGGGCTGAAAAGCACGTTTTGGCAGAGTATGATAATTTTCATTAAAACTTGATTTCTATCCATTCGAATGATGCCAAATGAATAACTTACTTGAATTGGACCATTTTACACTATGTCCATTGTAGATTTGTGTCTCTGACAGTTAGTTTGGTTGCAGGGGACTTATTCAGTTTTTAAGGCCAAAATGTGCTTTTCAGGGGCTGAAAAGCATGCTTTGGACGAGTATGGTAATTTTCATTAAAACTTGATTTCTATCACTTCGAATGATGCCAAATGAATAACTTACTTGAATTGGACCATTTTACACTATGTCCATTGTAGATTTGTTTCTCTGACAGTTCGTTTGGTTGCAGGGCACATTTTCAGTTTTTATGGCCAAAATGTGCTTTTCAGAGGCTGAAAAGCATGTTTTGGCCGAGTATGATAATTTTCATTAAAACTTGATTTCTATTACTTCGAATGATGCCAAATGAATAATTTGCTTGAATTGGACCATTTTACCTATGTCCATTGTAGATTTGTGTCTCTGACAGTTCGTTTGGTTACAGGGGACATATTCAGTTTTTATGGCCAAAATGTGCTTTTCAGGGGCTGAAAAGCATGTTTTGGCCGAGTTTGATAATTTTCATTAAAACTTGATTTCTATCACTTCGATTGATGCCAAATGAATAACTTACTTGAATTGGACCATTGTACACTATGTCCATTGTAGATTTGTGTCTCCGACAGTTCGTTTGGTTGCAGGGGACATTTTCAGTTTTTATGGCCAAAATGTGCTTTTCAGAGGCTGAAAAGCATGTTTTGGCCGAGTATGATAATTTACATTAAAACTTAATTTCTATCACTTCGAATGATGCCAAATGAATAACTTACTTGAATTTGACCATTTTACACTATGTACATTGTAGATTTGTGTGTCTGACAGTTCGTTTGGTTGCAGGGGATATATTAAGTTTTTATGGCCAAAATGTGCTTTTCCGGGGCTGAAAAGCATGTTTTGGCCGAGTATGATAATTTTCATTAAAACTTGATTTCTATCACTTCGAATGATGCCAAATGAATAACTTACTTGAATTGGTCCATTTTACACTATGTCCATTGTAGATTTGTTTCTCTGACAGTTCGTTTGGTTGCAGGGGACATATTCAGTTTTTATGGCCAAAATGTGCTTTTCAGGGGCTGAAAAGCACGTTTTGGCAGAGTATGATAATTTTCATTAAAACTTGATTTCTATCCATTCGAATGATACCAAATGAATAACTTACTTGAATTGGACCATTTTACACTATGTCCATTGTAGATTTGTGTCTCTGACAGTTCGTTTGGTTGCAGGGGACATTTTCAGTTTTTATGGCCAAAATGTGCTTTTCAGGGGCTGAAAAGCATGTTTTGGCCGAGTATGATAATTTACATTAAAACTTAATTTCTATCACTTCGAATGATGCCAAATGAATAACTTACTTGAATTGGACCATTTTACACTATGTACATTGTAGATTTGTGTGTCTGACAGTTCGTTTGGTTGCAGGGGATATATTAAGTTTTTATGGCCAAAATGTGCTTTTCCGGGGCTGAAAAGCATGTTTTGGCCGAGTATGATAATTTTCATTAAAACTTGATTTCTATCACTTCGAATGATGCCAAATGAATAACTTACTTGAATTGGTCCATTTTACACTATGTCCATTGTAGATTTGTTTCTCTGACAGTTCGTTTGGTTGCAGGGGACATATTCAGTTTTTATGGCCAAAATGTGCTTTTCAGGGGCTGAAAAGCACGTTTTGGCAGAGTATGATAATTTTCATTAAAACTTGATTTCTATCCATTCGAATGATACCAAATGAATAACTTACTTGAATTGGACCATTTTACACTATGTCCATTGTAAATTTGTGTCTCTGACAGTTCGTTTGGTTGCAGGGGACATTTTCAGTTTTTATGGCCAAAATGTGCTTTTCAGGGGCTGAAAAGCATGTTTTGGCCGAGTATGATAATTTTCATTAAAACTTGATTTCTATCCATTTGAATGATGCCAAATGAATAACTTACTTGAATTGGACCATTTTACACTATGTCCATTGTAGATTTGTGTCTCTGACAGTTCGTTTGGTTGTAGGGGACATATTCAGTTTTTATGGCCAAAATGTGCTTTTCAGGGGCTGAAAAGCATGTTTTGGCCGAGTATGGTAATTTTCATTAAAACTTGATTTCTATCACTTCGAATGATGCCAAATGAATAATTTGCTTGAATTGGACCATTTTACACTATGTCCATTGTAGATTTGTGTCTCTGACAGTTCGTTTGGTTGCAGGGGACATATTCAGTTTTTATGGCCAAAATGTGCTTTTCAGGGGCTGAAAAGCATGTTTTGGCCGAGTATGATAATTTACATTAAAACTTGATTTCTATCACTTCGAATGATGCCAAATGAATAACTTACTTGAATTGGACAATTTTACACTATGTCCATTGTAGATTTGTGTCTCCGACAGTTCGTTTGGTTGCAGGGGACATTTTCAGTTTTTATGGCCAAAATGTGCTTTTCAGAGGCTGAAAAGCATGTTATGGCCGAGTATGATAATTTACATTAAAACTTAATTTCTATCACTTCGAATGATGCCAAATGAATAACTTACTTGAATTGGACCATTTTACACTATGTCCATTGTAGATTTGTGTCTCTGACAGTTCGTTTGGTTTCAGGGGACATATTCAGTTTTTATGGCCAAAATGTGCTTTTCAGAGGCTGAAAAGCATGTTTTGGCAGAGTATGATAATTTTCATTAAAACTTAATTTCTATCTCTTCGAATGATGCCAAATGAATAACTTACTTGAATTGGACCATTTTACACTATGTCCATTGTAGATTTGTGTCTCATACAGTTCGTTTGGTTGCAGGGGACATATTCAGTTTTTATGGCCAAAATGTGCTTTTCAGGGGCTGAAAAGCATGTTTTGGCCGAGTATGATAATTTTCATTAAAACTTGATTTCTATCACTTCGAATGATGCCAAATGAATAACTTACTTGAATTGGACCATTTTACACTATGTCCAATGTAGATTTGTGTCTCTGACAGTTCGTTTGGTTGCAGGGGACATTTTCAGTTTTTATGGCCAAAATGTGCTTTTCAGGGGCTGAAAAGCATGTTTTGGCCGAGTATGATAATTTTCATTAAAACTTGATTTCTATCACTTCGAATGATGCCAAATGAATAACTTACTTGAATTGGACCATTTTACACTATGTCCATTGTAGATTTGTGTCTCCGACAGTTTGTTTGGTTGCAGGGGACATTTTCTGTTTTTATGGCCAAAATGTGCTTTTCAGGGGCTGAAAAGCATGTTTTGGCCGAGTATGATAATTTTCATTAAAACTTGATTTCTATCCATTTGAATGATGCCAAATGAATAACTTACTTGAATTGGACCATTTTACACTATGTCCATTGTAGATTTGTGTCTCTGACAGTTCGTTTGGTTGTAGGGGACATATTCAGTTTTTATGGCCAAAATGTGCTTTTCAGGGGCTGAAAAGCACGTTTTGGCAGAGTATGATAATTTTCATTAAAACTTGATTTCTATCCATTCGAATGATGCCAAATGAATAACTTACTTGAATTGGACCATTTTACACTATGTCCATTGTAGATTTGTGTCTCTGACAGTTCGTTTGGTTGCAGGGGACTTATTCAGTTTTTATGGCCAAAATGTGCTTTTCAGGGGCTGAAAAGCATGTTTTGGCCGAGTATGATTATTTTCATTAAAACTTGATTTCTATCACTTCGAATGATGCCAAATGAATAACTTACTTGAATTGGACCATTTTACACTATGTCCATTGTAGATTTGTGTCTCTGACAGTTCGTTTGGTTGCAGGGGACATATTCAGTTTTTAAGGCCAAAATGTGCTTTTCAGGGGCTGAAAAGCATGTTTTGGCCGAGTACGATAATTTTCATTAAAACTTGATTTCTATCCATTCGAATGATGCCAAATGAATAACTTACTTGAATTGGACCATTTTACACTATGTCCATTGTAGATTTGTGTCTCTGACAGTTCGTTTGGTTGCAGGGGACTTATTCAGTTTTTATGGCCAAAATGTGCTTTTCAGGGGCTGAAAAGCATGTTTTGGCCGAGTATGATAATTTTCATTAAAACTTGATTTCTATCACTTCGAATGATGCCAAATGAATAACTTACTTGAATTGGACCATTTTACACTATGTCCATTGTAGATTTGTGTCTCTGACAGTTCGTTTGGTTGTAGGGGACATATTAAGTTTTTATGGCCAAAATGTGCTTTTCAGGGGCTGAAAAGCATGTTTTGGCCGAGTATGATAATTTTCATTAAAACTTGATTTCTATCACTTCGAATGATGCCAAATGAATAACTAACTTGAATTGGACCATTTTACACTATGTCCATTGTAGATTTGTGTCTCCGACAGTTCGTTTGGTTGCAGGGGACATTTTCAGTTTTTATGGCCATAATGTGCTTTTCAGGGGCTGAAAAGCATGTTTTGGCCGAATATGATAATTTTCATTAAAACTTGATTTCTATCACTTCGAATGACGCCAAATGAATAACTTACTTGAATTGGACCATTTTACACTATGTCCATTGTAGATTTGTTTCTCTGACAGTTCGTTTGGTTGCAGGGGACATATTCAGTTTTTATGGCCAAAATGTGCTTTTCAGGGGCTGAAAAGCACGTTTTGGCAGAGTATGATAATTTTCATTAAAACTTGATTTCTATCCATTCGAATGATGCCAAATGAATAACTTACTTGAATTGGACCATTTTACACTATAACCATTGTAGATTTGTGTCTCCGACAGTTCGTTTGGTTGCAGGGGACATTTTCAGTTTTTATGGCCAAAATGTGCTTTTCAGAGGCTGAAAAGCATGTTTTGGCCGAGTATGATAATTTTCATTAAAACTTGATTTCTATCACTTCGAATGATGCCAAATGAATAACTTACTTGAATTGGACCATTTTACACTATGTCCATTGTAGATTTGTGTCTCCGACAGTTCGTTTGGTTGCAGGGGACATTTTCAGTTTTTATGGCCAAAATGTGCTTTTCAGAGGCTGAAAAGCATGTTTTGGCCGATTATGATAATTTTCATTAAAACTTGATTTCTATCACTTCGAATGATGCCAAATGAATAATTTGCTTGAATTGGACCATTTTACACTATGTCCATTGTAGATTTGTGTCTCTGACAGTTCGTTTGGTTGCAGGGGACATATTCAGTTTTTAAGGCCAAAATGTGCTTTTCAGGGGCTGAAAAGCATGTTTTGGCCGAGTACGATAATTTTCATTAAAACTTGATTTCTATCCATTCGAATGATGCCAAATGAATAACTTACTTGAATTGGACCATTTTACACTATGTCCATTGTAGATTTGTGTCTCTGACAGTTCGTTTGGTTGCAGGGGACTTATTCAGTTTTTATGGCCAAAATGTGCTTTTCAGGGGCTGAAAAGCATGTTTTGGCCGAGTATGATAATTTTCATTAAAACTTGATTTCTATCACTTCGAATGATGCCAAATGAATAATTTACTTGAATTGGACCATTTTACACTATGTCCATTGTAGATTTGTATCTCTGACAGTTCGTTTGGTTGCAGGGGACATATTCAGTTTTTAAGGCCAAAATGTGCTTTTCAGGGGCTGAAAAGCATGCTTTGGCCGAGTATGGTAATTTTCATTAAAACTTGATTTCTATCACTTCGAATGATGCCAAATGAATAACTTACTTGAATTGGACCATTTTACACTATGTCAATTGTAGATTTGTGTCTCTGACAGTTCGTTTGGTTGCAGGGGACATTTTTAGTTTTTATGGCCAAAATGTGCTTTTCAGAGGCTGAAAAGCATGTTTTGGCCGAGTATGATAATTTTCATTAAAACTTGATTTCTATCACTTCGAATGATGCCAAATGAATAATTTGCTTGAATTGGACCATTTTACACTATGTCCATTGTAGATTTGTGTCTCCGACAGTTCGTTTGGTTGCAGGGGACATTTTCAGTTTTTATGGCCAAAATGTGCTTTTCAGAGGCTGAAAAGCACGTTTTGGCCGAGCATGATAATTTACATTAAAACTTAATTTCTATCACTTCGAATGATGCTAAATGAATAACTTACTTGAATTGGACCATTTTACACTATGTTCATTGTAGATTTGTGTCTCTGACAGTTCGTTTGGTTGCAGGGGATATAATAAGTTTTTATGGCCAAAATGTGCTTTTCAGGGGCTGAAAAGCATGTTTTGGCCGAGTATGATAATTTTCATTAAAACTTGATTTCTATCCATTTGAATGATGCCAAATGAATAACTTACTTGAATTGGACCATTGTACACTATGTCCATTGTAGATTTGTGTCTCCGACAGTTCGTTTGGTTGCAGGGGACATTTTCAGTTTTTATGGCCAAAATGTGCTTTTCAGAGGCTGAAAAGCATGTTTTGGCCGAGTATGATAATTTACATTAAAACTTAATTTCTATCACTTCGAATGATGCCAAATGAATAACTTACTTGAATTGGACCATTTTACACTATGTACATTGTAGATTTGTGTGTCTGACAGTTCGTTTGGTTGCAGGGGATATATTAAGTTTTTATGGCCAAAATGTGCTTTTCCGGGGCTGAAAAGCATGTTTTGGCCGAGTATGATAATTTTCATTAAAACTTGATTTCTATCACTTCGAATGATGCCAAATGAATAACTTACTTGAATTGGTCCATTTTACACTATGTCCATTGTAGATTTGTTTCTCTGACAGTTCGTTTGGTTGCAGGGGACATATTCAGTTTTTATGGCCAAAATGTGCTTTTCAGGGGCTGAAAAGCACGTTTTGGCAGAGTATGATAATTTTCATTAAAACTTGATTTCTATCCATTCGAATGATACCAAATGAATAACTTACTTGAATTGGACCATTTTACACTATGTCCATTGTAGATTTGTGTCTCTGACAGTTCGTTTGGTTGCAGGGGACATTTTCAGTTTTTATGGCCAAAATGTGCTTTTCAGGGGCTGAAAAGCATGTTTTGGCCGAGTATGATAATTTTCATTAAAACTTGATTTCTATCCATTTGAATGATGCCAAATGAATAACTTACTTGAATTGGACCATTTTACACTATGTCCATTGTAGATTTGTGTCTCTGACAGTTCGTTTGGTTGTAGGGGACATATTCAGTTTTTATGGCCAAAATGTGCTTTTCAGGGGCTGAAAAGCATGTTTTGGCCGAGTATGGTAATTTTCATTAAAACTTGATTTCTATCACTTCGAATGATGCCAAATGAATAACTTACTTGAATTGGACCATTTTACACTATGTCCATTGTAGATTTGTGTCTCCGACAGTTCGTTTGGTTGCAGGGGACATTTTCAGTTTTTATGGCCAAAATGTGCTTTTCAGAGGCTGAAAAGCATGTTTTGGCCGATTATGATAATTTTCATTAAAACTTGATTTCTATCACTTCGAATGATGCCAAATGAATAATTTACTTGAATTGGACCATTTTACACTATGTCCATTGTAGATTTGTATCTCTGACAGTTCGTTTGGTTGCAGGGGACATATTCAGTTTTTAAGGCCAAAATGTGCTTTTCAGGGGCTGAAAAGCATGCTTTGGCCGAGTATGGTAATTTTCATTAAAACTTGATTTCTATCACTTCGAATGATGCCAAATGAATAACTTACTTGAATTGGACCATTTTACACTATGTCAATTGTAGATTTGTGTCTCTGACAGTTCGTTTGGTTGCAGGGGACATTTTCAGTTTTTATGGCCAAAATGTGCTTTTCAGAGGCTGAAAAGCATGTTTTGGCCGAGTATGATAATTTTCATTAAAACTTGATTTCTATCACTTCGAATGATGCCAAATGAATAATTTGCTTGAATTGGACCATTTTACACTATGTCCATTGTAGATTTGTGTCTCCGACAGTTCGTTTGGTTGCAGGGGACATTTTCAGTTTTTATGGCCAAAATGTGCTTTTCAGAGGCTGAAAAGCATGTTTTGGCCGAGTATGATAATTTTCATTAAAACTTGATTTCTATCACTTCGAATGATGCCAAATGAATAACTTACTTGAATTGGACCATTTTACACTATGTCCATTGTAGATTTGTGTCTCTGACAGTTCGTTTGGTTGCAGGGGACATTTTCAGTTTTTATGGCCAAAATGTGCTTTTCAGGGGCTGAAAAGCATGTTTTGGCCGAGTATGATAATTTACATTAAAACTTGATTTCTATCACTTCGAATGATGCCAAATGAATAACTTACTTGAATTGGACAATTTTACACTATGTCCATTGTAGATTTGTGTCTCCGACAGTTCGTTTGGTTGCAGGGGACATTTTCAGTTTTTATGGCCAAAATGTGCTTTTCAGAGGCTGAAAAGCATGTTATGGCCGAGTATGATAGATTACATTAAAACTTAATTTCTATCACTTCGAATGATGCCAAATGAATAACTTACTTGAATTGGACCATTTTACACTATGTCCATTGTAGATTTGTGTCTCTGACAGTTCGTTTGGTTTCAGGGGACATATTCAGTTTTTATGGCCAAAATGTGCTTTTCAGAGGCTGAAAAGCATGTTTTGGCAGAGTATGATAATTTTCATTAAAACTTAATTTCTATCTCTTCGAATGATGCCAAATGAATAACTTACTTGAATTGGACCATTTTACACTATGTCCATTGTAGATTTGTGTCTCATACAGTTCGTTTGGTTGCAGGGGACATATTCAGTTTTTATGGCCAAAATGTGCTTTTCAGGGGCTGAAAAGCATGTTTTGGCCGAGTATGATAATTTTCATTAAAACTTGATTTCTATCACTTCGAATGATGCCAAATGAATAACTTACTTGAATTGGACCATTTTACACTATGTCCAATGTAGATTTGTGTCTCTGACAGTTCGTTTGGTTGCAGGGGACATTTTCAGTTTTTATGGCCAAAATGTGCTTTTCAGGGGCTGAAAAGCATGTTTTGGCCGAGTATGATAATTTTCATTAAAACTTGATTTCTATCACTTCGAATGATGCCAAATGAATAACTTACTTGAATTGGACCATTTTACACTATGTCCATTGTAGATTTGTGTCTCCGACAGTTTGTTTGGTTGCAGGGGACATTTTCTGTTTTTATGGCCAAAATGTGCTTTTCAGGGGCTGAAAAGCATGTTTTGGCCGAGTATGATAATTTTCATTAAAACTTGATTTCTATCCATTTGAATGATGCCAAATGAATAACTTACTTGAATTGGACCATTTTACACTATGTCCATTGTAGATTTG
The DNA here is from genome assembly GCF_051989625.1 of Stigmatopora argus. Classification (NCBI taxonomy): domain Eukaryota; kingdom Metazoa; phylum Chordata; class Actinopteri; order Syngnathiformes; family Syngnathidae; genus Stigmatopora; species Stigmatopora argus. The sequence goes on from NC_135407.1 coordinate 13,607,684, forward strand.
TGTCTCTGACAGTTCGTTTGGTTGTAGGGGACATATTCAGTTTTTATGGCCAAAATGTGCTTTTCAGGGGCTGAAAAGCACGTTTTGGCAGAGTATGATAATTTTCATTAAAACTTGATTTCTATCCATTCGAATGATGCCAAATGAATAACTTACTTGAATTGGACCATTTTACACTATGTCCATTGTAGATTTGTGTCTCTGACAGTTCGTTTGGTTGCAGGGGACTTATTCAGTTTTTATGGCCAAAATGTGCTTTTCAGGGGCTGAAAAGCATGTTTTGGCCGAGTATGATTATTTTCATTAAAACTTGATTTCTATCACTTCGAATGATGCCAAATGAATAACTTACTTGAATTGGACCATTTTACACTATGTCCATTGTAGATTTGTGTCTCTGACAGTTCGTTTGGTTGCAGGGGACATATTCAGTTTTTAAGGCCAAAATGTGCTTTTCAGGGGCTGAAAAGCATGTTTTGGCCGAGTACGATAATTTTCATTAAAACTTGATTTCTATCCATTCGAATGATGCCAAATGAATAACTTACTTGAATTGGACCATTTTACACTATGTCCATTGTAGATTTGTGTCTCTGACAGTTCGTTTGGTTGCAGGGGACTTATTCAGTTTTTATGGCCAAAATGTGCTTTTCAGGGGCTGAAAAGCATGTTTTGGCCGAGTATGATAATTTTCATTAAAACTTGATTTCTATCACTTCGAATGATGCCAAATGAATAACTTACTTGAATTGGACCATTTTACACTATGTCCATTGTAGATTTGTGTCTCTGACAGTTCGTTTGGTTGCAGGGGACATATTAAGTTTTTATGGCCAAAATGTGCTTTTCAGGGGCTGAAAAGCATGTTTTGGCCGAGTATGATAATTTTCATTAAAACTTGATTTCTATCACTTCGAATGATGCCAAATGAATAACTAACTTGAATTGGACCATTTTACACTATGTCCATTGTAGATTTGTGTCTCCGACAGTTCGTTTGGTTGCAGGGGACATTTTCAGTTTTTATGGCCATAATGTGCTTTTCAGGGGCTGAAAAGCATGTTTTGGCCGAATATGATAATTTTCATTAAAACTTGATTTCTATCACTTCGAATGACGCCAAATGAATAACTTACTTGAATTGGACCATTTTACACTATGTCCATTGTAGATTTGTTTCTCTGACAGTTCGTTTGGTTGCAGGGGACATATTCAGTTTTTATGGCCAAAATGTGCTTTTCAGGGGCTGAAAAGCACGTTTTGGCAGAGTATGATAATTTTCATTAAAACTCAATTTCTATCCATTCGAATGATGCCAAATGAATAACTTACTTGAATTGGACCATTTTACACTATAACCATTGTAGATTTGTGTCTCCGACAGTTCGTTTGGTTGCAGGGGACATTTTCAGTTTTTATGGCCAAAATGTGCTTTTCAGAGGCTGAAAAGCATGTTTTGGCCGAGTATGATAATTTTCATTAAAACTTGATTTCTATCACTTCGAATGATGCCAAATGAATAACTTACTTGAATTGGACCATTTTACACTATGTCCATTGTAGATTTGTGTCTCCGACAGTTCGTTTGGTTGCAGGGGACATTTTCAGTTTTTATGGCCAAAATGTGCTTTTCAGAGGCTGAAAAGCATGTTTTGGCCGATTATGATAATTTTCATTAAAACTTGATTTCTATCACTTCGAATGATGCCAAATGAATAATTTGCTTGAATTGGACCATTTTACACTATGTCCATTGTAGATTTGTGTCTCTGACAGTTCGTTTGGTTGCAGGGGACATATTCAGTTTTTAAGGCCAAAATGTGCTTTTCAGGGGCTGAAAAGCATGTTTTGGCCGAGTACGATAATTTTCATTAAAACTTGATTTCTATCCATTCGAATGATGCCAAATGAATAACTTACTTGAATTGGACCATTTTACACTATGTCCATTGTAGATTTGTGTCTCTGACAGTTCGTTTGGTTGCAGGGGACTTATTCAGTTTTTATGGCCAAAATGTGCTTTTCAGGGGCTGAAAAGCATGTTTTGGCCGAGTATGATAATTTTCATTAAAACTTGATTTCTATCACTTCGAATGATGCCAAATGAATAATTTACTTGAATTGGACCATTTTACACTATGTCCATTGTAGATTTGTATCTCTGACAGTTCGTTTGGTTGCAGGGGACATATTCAGTTTTTAAGGCCAAAATGTGCTTTTCAGGGGCTGAAAAGCATGCTTTGGCCGAGTATGGTAATTTTCATTAAAACTTGATTTCTATCACTTCGAATGATGCCAAATGAATAACTAACTTGAATTGGACCATTTTACACTATGCCAATTGTAGATTTGTGTCTCTGACAGTTCGTTTGGTTGCAGGGGACATTTTTAGTTTTTATGGCCAAAATGTGCTTTTCAGAGGCTGAAAAGCATGTTTTGGCCGAGTATGATAATTTTCATTAAAACTTGATTTCTATCACTTCGAATGATGCCAAATGAATAATTTGCTTGAATTGGACCATTTTACACTATGTCCATTGTAGATTTGTGTCTCCGACAGTTCGTTTGGTTGCAGGGGACATTTTCAGTTTTTATGGCCAAAATGTGCTTTTCAGAGGCTGAAAAGCATGTTTTGGCCGAGCATGATAATTTACATTAAAACTTAATTTCTATCACTTCGAATGATGCTAAATGAATAACTTACTTGAATTGGACCATTTTACACTATGTTCATTGTAGATTTGTGTCTCTGACAGTTCGTTTGGTTGCAGGGGATATAATAAGTTTTTATGGCCAAAATGTGCTTTTCAGGGGCTGAAAAGCATGTTTTGGCCGAGTATGATAATTTTCATTAAAACTTGATTTCTATCACTTCGAATGATGCCAAATGAATAACTTACTTGAATTGGACCATTTTACACTATGTCCATTGTAGATTTGTGTCTCTGACAGTTCGTTTGGTTGCAGGGGACATTTTCAGTTTTTATGGCCAAAATGTGCTTTTCAGGGGCTGAAAAGCATGTTTTGGCCGAGTATGATAATTTTCATTAAAACTTGATTTCTATCCATTTGAATGATGCCAAATGAATAACTTACTTGAATTGGACCATTTTACACTATGTCCATTGTAGATTTGTGTCTCTGACAGTTCGTTTGGTTGTAGGGGACATATTCAGTTTTTATGGCCAAAATGTGCTTTTCAGGGGCTGAAAAGCACGTTTTGGCAGAGTATGATAATTTTCATTAAAACTTGATTTCTATCCATTCGAATGATGCCAAATGAATAACTTACTTGAATTGGACCATTTTACACTATGTCCATTGTAGATTTGTGTCTCTGACAGTTCGTTTGGTTGCAGGGGACATTTTCAGTTTTTATGGCCAAAATGTGCTTTTCAGAGGCTGAAAAGCATGTTTTGGCAGAGTATGATAATTTACATTAAAACTTAATTTCTATCACTTCGAATGATGCCAAATGAATAACTTACTTGAATTGGACCATTTTACACTATGTCCATTGTAGATTTGTGTCTCTGACAGTTCGTTTGGTTGCAGGGGACATATTCAGTTTTTATGGCCAAAATGTGCTTTTCAGGGGCTGAAAAGCACGTTTTGGCAGAGTATGATAATTTTCATTAAAACTTGATTTCTATCCATTCGAATGATACCAAATGAATAACTTACTTGAATTGGACCATTTTACACTATGTCCATTGTAGATTTGTGTCTCTGACAGTTCGTTTGGTTGCAGGGGACATTTTAAGTTTTTATGGCCAAAATGTGCTTTTCAGGGGCTGAAAAGCATGTTTTGGCCGAGTATGATAATTTTCATTAAAACTTGATTTCTATCCATTTGAATGATGCCAAATGAATAACTTACTTGAATTGGACCATTGTACACTATGTCCATTGTAGATTTGTGTCTCCGACAGTTCGTTTGGTTGCAGGGGACATTTTCAGTTTTTATGGCCAAAATGTGCTTTTCAGAGGCTGAAAAGCATGTTTTGGCCGAGTATGATAATTTACATTAAAACTTAATTTCTATCACTTCGAATGATGCCAAATGAATAACTTACTTGAATTGGACCATTTTACACTATGTCCATTGTAGATTTGTGTCTCTGACTGTTCGTTTGGTTGCAGGGGACATATTCAGTTTTTAAGGCCAAAATGTGCTTTTCCGGGGCTGAAAAGCATGTTTTGGCCGAGTATGATAATTTTCATTAAAACTTGATTTCTATCACTTCGAATGATGCCAAATGAATAACTTACTTGAATTGGTCCATTTTACACTATGTCCATTGTAGATTTGTTTCTCTGACAGTTCGTTTGGTTGCAGGGGACATATTCAGTTTTTATGGCCAAAATGTGCTTTTCAGGGGCTGAAAAGCACGTTTTGGCAGAGTATGATAATTTTCATTAAAACTTGATTTCTATCCATTCGAATGATACCAAATGAATAACTTACTTGAATTGGACCATTTTACACTATGTCCATTGTAGATTTGTGTCTCTGACAGTTCGTTTGGTTGCAGGGGACATTTTCAGTTTTTATGGCCAAAATGTGCTTTTCAGGGGCTGAAAAGCATGTTTTGGCCGAGTATGATAATTTTCATTAAAACTTGATTTCTATCCATTTGAATGATGCCAAATGAATAACTTACTTGAATTGGACCATTTTACACTATGTCCATTGTAGATTTGTGTCTCTGACAGTTCGTTTGGTTGTAGGGGACATATTCAGTTTTTATGGCCAAAATGTGCTTTTCAGGGGCTGAAAAGCATGTTTTGGCCGAGTATGGTAATTTTCATTAAAACTTGATTTCTATCACTTCGAATGATGCCAAATGAATAACTTACTTGAATTGGACCATTTTACACTATGTCCATTGTAGATTTGTGTCTCCGACAGTTCGTTTGGTTGCAGGGGACATTTTCAGTTTTTATGGCCAAAATGTGCTTTTCAGAGGCTGAAAAGCATGTTTTGGCCGATTATGATAATTTTCATTAAAACTTGATTTCTATCACTTCGAATGATGCCAAATGAATAATTTACTTGAATTGGACCATTTTACACTATGTCCATTGTAGATTTGTATCTCTGACAGTTCGTTTGGTTGCAGGGGACATATTCAGTTTTTAAGGCCAAAATGTGCTTTTCAGAGGCTGAAAAGCATGTTATGGCCGAGTATGATAATTTACATTAAAACTTAATTTCTATCACTTCGAATGATGCCAAATGAATAACTTACTTGAATTGGACCATTTTACACTATGTCCATTGTAGATTTGTGTCTCTGACAGTTCGTTTGGTTTCAGGGGACATATTCAGTTTTTATGGCCAAAATGTGATTTTCAGAGGCTGAAAAGCATGTTTTGGCAGAGTATGATAATTTTCATTAAAACTTAATTTCTATCTCTTCGAATGATGCCAAATGAATAACTTACTTGAATTGGACCATTTTACACTATGTCCATTGTAGATTTGTGTCTCATACAGTTCGTTTGGTTGCAGGGGACATATTCAGTTTTTATGGCCAAAATGTGCTTCAGGGGCTGAAAAGCATGTTTTGGCCGAGTATGATAATTTTCATTAAAACTTGATTTCTATCACTTCGAATGATGCCAAATGAATAACTTACTTGAATTGGACCATTTTACACTATGTCCATTGTAGATTTGTGTCTCTGACAGTTCGTTTGGTTGCAGGGGACATTTTCAGTTTTTATGGCCAAAATGTGCTTTTCAGTGGCTGAAAATCATGTTTTGGCCGAGTATGATAATTTTCATTAAAACTTGATTTCTATCACTTCGAATGATGCCAAATGAATAACTTACTTGAATTGGACCATTTTACACTATGTCCATTGTAGATTTGTGTCTCCGACAGTTTGTTTGGTTGCAGGGGACATTTTCTGTTTTTATGGCCAAAATGTGCTTTTCAGGGGCTGAAAAGCATGTTTTGGCCGAGTATGATAATTTTCATTAAAACTTGATTTCTATCCATTTGAATGATGCCAAATGAATAACTTACTTGAATTGGACCATTTTACACTATGTCCATTGTAGATTTATGTCTCTGACAGTTCGTTTGGTTGTAGGGGACATATTCAGTTTTTATGGCCAAAATGTGCTTTTCAGGGGCTGAAAAGCACGTTTTGGCAGAGTATGATAATTTTCATTAAAACTTGATTTCTATCCATTCGAATGATGCCAAATGAATAACTTACTTGAATTGGACCATTTTACACTATGTCCATTGTAGATTTGTGTCTCTGACAGTTAGTTTGGTTGCAGGGGACTTATTCAGTTTTTAAGGCCAAAATGTGCTTTTCAGGGGCTGAAAAGCATGCTTTGGACGAGTATGGTAATTTTCATTAAAACTTGATTTCTATCACTTCGAATGATGCCAAATGAATAACTTACTTGAATTGGACCATTTTACACTATGTCCATTGTAGATTTGTTTCTCTGACAGTTCGTTTGGTTGCAGGGCACATTTTCAGTTTTTATGGCCAAAATGTGCTTTTCAGAGGCTGAAAAGCATGTTTTGGCCGAGTATGATAATTTTCATTAAAACTTGATTTCTATTACTTCGAATGATGCCAAATGAATAATTTGCTTGAATTGGACCATTTTACCTATGTCCATTGTAGATTTGTGTCTCTGACAGTTCGTTTGGTTACAGGGGACATATTCAGTTTTTATGGCCAAAATGTGCTTTTCAGGGGCTGAAAAGCATGTTTTGGCCGAGTTTGATAATTTTCATTAAAACTTGATTTCTATCACTTCGATTGATGCCAAATGAATAACTTACTTGAATTGGACCATTGTACACTATGTCCATTGTAGATTTGTGTCTCCGACAGTTCGTTTGGTTGCAGGGGACATTTTCAGTTTTTATGGCCAAAATGTGCTTTTCAGAGGCTGAAAAGCATGTTTTGGCCGAGTATGATAATTTACATTAAAACTTAATTTCTATCACTTCGAATGATGCCAAATGAATAACTTACTTGAATTTGACCATTTTACACTATGTACATTGTAGATTTGTGTGTCTGACAGTTCGTTTGGTTGCAGGGGATATATTAAGTTTTTATGGCCAAAATGTGCTTTTCCGGGGCTGAAAAGCATGTTTTGGCCGAGTATGATAATTTTCATTAAAACTTGATTTCTATCACTTCGAATGATGCCAAATGAATAACTTACTTGAATTGGTCCATTTTACACTATGTCCATTGTAGATTTGTTTCTCTGACAGTTCGTTTGGTTGCAGGGGACATATTCAGTTTTTATGGCCAAAATGTGCTTTTCAGGGGCTGAAAAGCACGTTTTGGCAGAGTATGATAATTTTCATTAAAACTTGATTTCTATCCATTCGAATGATACCAAATGAATAACTTACTTGAATTGGACCATTTTACACTATGTCCATTGTAGATTTGTGTCTCTGACAGTTCGTTTGGTTGCAGGGGACATTTTCAGTTTTTATGGCCAAAATGTGCTTTTCAGGGGCTGAAAAGCATGTTTTGGCCGAGTATGATAATTTACATTAAAACTTAATTTCTATCACTTCGAATGATGCCAAATGAATAACTTACTTGAATTGGACCATTTTACACTATGTACATTGTAGATTTGTGTGTCTGACAGTTTGTTTGGTTGCAGGGGATATATTAAGTTTTTATGGCCAAAATGTGCTTTTCCGGGGCTGAAAAGCATGTTTTGGCCGAGTATGATAATTTTCATTAAAACTTGATTTCTATCACTTCGAATGATGCCAAATGAATAACTTACTTGAATTGGTCCATTTTACACTATGTCCATTGTAGATTTGTTTCTCTGACAGTTCGTTTGGTTGCAGGGGACATATTCAGTTTTTATGGCCAAAATGTGCTTTTCAGGGGCTGAAAAGCACGTTTTGGCAGAGTATGATAATTTTCATTAAAACTTGATTTCTATCCATTCGAATGATACCAAATGAATAACTTACTTGAATTGGACCATTTTACACTATGTCCATTGTAAATTTGTGTCTCTGACAGTTCGTTTGGTTGCAGGGGACATTTTCAGTTTTTATGGCCAAAATGTGCTTTTCAGGGGCTGAAAAGCATGTTTTGGCCGAGTATGATAATTTTCATTAAAACTTGATTTCTATCCATTTGAATGATGCCAAATGAATAACTTACTTGAATTGGACCATTTTACACTATGTCCATTGTAGATTTGTGTCTCTGACAGTTCGTTTGGTTGTAGGGGACATATTCAGTTTTTATGGCCAAAATGTGCTTTTCAGGGGCTGAAAAGCATGTTTTGGCCGAGTATGGTAATTTTCATTAAAACTTGATTTCTATCACTTCGAATGATGCCAAATGAATAATTTGCTTGAATTGGACCATTTTACACTATGTCCATTGTAGATTTGTGTCTCTGACAGTTCGTTTGGTTGCAGGGGACATATTCAGTTTTTATGGCCAAAATGTGCTTTTCAGGGGCTGAAAAGCATGTTTTGGCCGAGTATGATAATTTACATTAAAACTTGATTTCTATCACTTCGAATGATGCCAAATGAATAACTTACTTGAATTGGACAATTTTACACTATGTCCATTGTAGATTTGTGTCTCCGACAGTTCGTTTGGTTGCAGGGGACATTTTCAGTTTTTATGGCCAAAATGTGCTTTTCAGAGGCTGAAAAGCATGTTATGGCCGAGTATGATAATTTACATTAAAACTTAATTTCTATCACTTCGAATGATGCCAAATGAATAACTTACTTGAATTGGACCATTTTACACTATGTCCATTGTAGATTTGTGTCTCTGACAGTTCGTTTGGTTTCAGGGGACATATTCAGTTTTTATGGCCAAAATGTGCTTTTCAGAGGCTGAAAAGCATGTTTTGGCAGAGTATGATAATTTTCATTAAAACTTAATTTCTATCTCTTCGAATGATGCCAAATGAATAACTTACTTGAATTGGACCATTTTACACTATGTCCATTGTAGATTTGTGTCTCATACAGTTCGTTTGGTTGCAGGGGACATATTCAGTTTTTATGGCCAAAATGTGCTTTTCAGGGGCTGAAAAGCATGTTTTGGCCGAGTATGATAATTTTCATTAAAACTTGATTTCTATCACTTCGAATGATGCCAAATGAATAACTTACTTGAATTGGACCATTTTACACTATGTCCAATGTAGATTTGTGTCTCTGACAGTTCGTTTGGTTGCAGGGGACATTTTCAGTTTTTATGGCCAAAATGTGCTTTTCAGGGGCTGAAAAGCATGTTTTGGCCGAGTATGATAATTTTCATTAAAACTTGATTTCTATCACTTCGAATGATGCCAAATGAATAACTTACTTGAATTGGACCATTTTACACTATGTCCATTGTAGATTTGTGTCTCCGACAGTTTGTTTGGTTGCAGGGGACATTTTCTGTTTTTATGGCCAAAATGTGCTTTTCAGGGGCTGAAAAGCATGTTTTGGCCGAGTATGATAATTTTCATTAAAACTTGATTTCTATCCATTTGAATGATGCCAAATGAATAACTTACTTGAATTGGACCATTTTACACTATGTCCATTGTAGATTTGTGTCTCTGACAGTTCGTTTGGTTGTAGGGGACATATTCAGTTTTTATGGCCAAAATGTGCTTTTCAGGGGCTGAAAAGCACGTTTTGGCAGAGTATGATAATTTTCATTAAAACTTGATTTCTATCCATTCGAATGATGCCAAATGAATAACTTACTTGAATTGGACCATTTTACACTATGTCCATTGTAGATTTGTGTCTCTGACAGTTCGTTTGGTTGCAGGGGACTTATTCAGTTTTTATGGCCAAAATGTGCTTTTCAGGGGCTGAAAAGCATGTTTTGGCCGAGTATGATTATTTTCATTAAAACTTGATTTCTATCACTTCGAATGATGCCAAATGAATAACTTACTTGAATTGGACCATTTTACACTATGTCCATTGTAGATTTGTGTCTCTGACAGTTCGTTTGGTTGCAGGGGACATATTCAGTTTTTAAGGCCAAAATGTGCTTTTCAGGGGCTGAAAAGCATGTTTTGGCCGAGTACGATAATTTTCATTAAAACTTGATTTCTATCCATTCGAATGATGCCAAATGAATAACTTACTTGAATTGGACCATTTTACACTATGTCCATTGTAGATTTGTGTCTCTGACAGTTCGTTTGGTTGCAGGGGACTTATTCAGTTTTTATGGCCAAAATGTGCTTTTCAGGGGCTGAAAAGCATGTTTTGGCCGAGTATGATAATTTTCATTAAAACTTGATTTATATCACTTCGAATGATGCCAAATGAATAACTTACTTGAATTGGACCATTTTACACTATGTCCATTGTAGATTTGTGTCTCTGACAGTTCGTTTGGTTGTAGGGGACATATTAAGTTTTTATGGCCAAAATGTGCTTTTCAGGGGCTGAAAAGCATGTTTTGGCCGAGTATGATAATTTTCATTAAAACTTGATTTCTATCACTTCGAATGATGCCAAATGAATAACTAACTTGAATTGGACCATTTTACACTATGTCCATTGTAGATTTGTGTCTCTGACAGTTCGTTTGGTTGCAGGGGACTTATTCAGTTTTTATGGCCAAAATGTGCTTTTCAGGGGCTGAAAAGCATGTTTTGGCCGAGTATGATAATTTTCATTAAAACTTGATTTATATCACTTCGAATGATGCCAAATGAATAATTTACTTGAATTGGACCATTTTACACTATGTCCATTGTAGATTTGTATCTCTGACAGTTCGTTTGGTTGCAGGGGACATATTCAGTTTTTAAGGCCAAAATGTGCTTTTCAGGGGCTGAAAAGCATGCTTTGGCCGAGTATGGTAATTTTCATTAAAACTTGATTTCTATCACTTCGAATGATGCCAAATGAATAACTTACTTGAATTGGACCATTTTACACTATGTCAATTGTAGATTTGTGTCTCTGACAGTTCGTTTGGTTGCAGGGGACATTTTTAGTTTTTATGGCCAAAATGTGCTTTTCAGAGGCTGAAAAGCATGTTTTGGCCGAGTATGATAATTTTCATTAAAACTTGATTTCTATCACTTCGAATGATGCCAAATGAATAATTTGCTTGAATTGGACCATTTTACACTATGTCCATTGTAGATTTGTGTCTCCGACAGTTCGTTTGGTTGCAGGGGACATTTTCAGTTTTTATGGCCAAAATGTGCTTTTCAGAGGCTGAAAAGCATGTTTTGGCCGAGCATGATAATTTACATTAAAACTTAATTTCTATCACTTCGAATGATGCTAAATGAATAACTTACTTGAATTGGACCATTTTACACTATGTTCATTGTAGATTTGTGTCTCTGACAGTTCGTTTGGTTGCAGGGGATATAATAAGTTTTTATGGCCAAAATGTGCTTTTCAGGGGCTGAAAAGCATGTTTTGGCCGAGTATGATAATTTTCATTAAAACTTGATTTCTATCCATTTGAATGATGCCAAATGAATAACTTACTTGAATTGGACCATTGTACACTATGTCCATTGTAGATTTGTGTCTCCGACAGTTCGTTTGGTTGCAGGGGACATTTTCAGTTTTTATGGCCAAAATGTGCTTTTCAGAGGCTGAAAAGCATGTTTTGGCCGAGTATGATAATTTACATTAAAACTTAATTTCTATCACTTCGAATGATGCCAAATGAATAACTTACTTGAATTGGACCATTTTACACTATGTACATTGTAGATTTGTGTGTCTGACAGTTCGTTTGGTTGCAGGGGATATATTAAGTTTTTATGGCCAAAATGTGCTTTTCCGGGGCTGAAAAGCATGTTTTGGCCGAGTATGATAATTTTCATTAAAACTTGATTTCTATCACTTCGAATGATGCCAAATGAATAACTTACTTGAATTGGTCCATTTTACACTATGTCCATTGTAGATTTGTTTCTCTGACAGTTCGTTTGGTTGCAGGGGACATATTCAGTTTTTATGGCCAAAATGTGCTTTTCAGGGGCTGAAAAGCACGTTTTGGCAGAGTATGATAATTTTCATTAAAACTTGATTTCTATCCATTCGAATGATACCAAATGAATAACTTACTTGAATTGGACCATTTTACACTATGTCCATTGTAGATTTGTGTCTCTGACAGTTCGTTTGGTTGCAGGGGACATTTTCAGTTTTTATGGCCAAAATGTGCTTTTCAGGGGCTGAAAAGCATGTTTTGGCCGAGTATGATAATTTTCATTAAAACTTGATTTCTATCCATTTGAATGATGCCAAATGAATAACTTACTTGAATTGGACCATTTTACACTATGTCCATTGTAGATTTGTGTCTCTGACAGTTCGTTTGGTTGTAGGGGACATATTCAGTTTTTATGGCCAAAATGTGCTTTTCAGGGGCTGAAAAGCATGTTTTGGCCGAGTATGGTAATTTTCATTAAAACTTGATTTCTATCACTTCGAATGATGCCAAATGAATAACTTACTTGAATTGGACCATTTTACACTATGTCCATTGTAGATTTGTGTCTCCGACAGTTCGTTTGGTTGCAGGGGACATTTTCAGTTTTTATGGCCAAAATGTGCTTTTCAGAGGCTGAAAAGCATGTTTTGGCCGATTATGATAATTTTCATTAAAACTTGATTTCTATCACTTCGAATGATGCCAAATGAATAATTTACTTGAATTGGACCATTTTACACTATGTCCATTGTAGATTTGTATCTCTGACAGTTCGTTTGGTTGCAGGGGACATATTCAGTTTTTAAGGCCAAAATGTGCTTTTCAGGGGCTGAAAAGCATGCTTTGGCCGAGTATGGTAATTTTCATTAAAACTTGATTTCTATCACTTCGAATGATGCCAAATGAATAACTTACTTGAATTGGACCATTTTACACTATGTCAATTGTAGATTTGTGTCTCTGACAGTTCGTTTGGTTGCAGGGGACATTTTCAGTTTTTATGGCCAAAATGTGCTTTTCAGAGGCTGAAAAGCATGTTTTGGCCGAGTATGATAATTTTCATTAAAACTTGATTTCTATCACTTCGAATGATGCCAAATGAATAATTTGCTTGAATTGGACCATTTTACACTATGTCCATTGTAGATTTGTGTCTCCGACAGTTCGTTTGGTTGCAGGGGACATTTTCAGTTTTTATGGCCAAAATGTGCTTTTCAGAGGCTGAAAAGCATGTTTTGGCCGAGTATGATAATTTACATTAAAACTTAATTTCTATCACTTCGAATGATGCCAAATGAATAACTTACTTGAATTGGACCATTTTACACTATGTTCATTGTAGATTTGTGTCTCTGACAGTTCGTTTGGTTGCAGGGGATATATTAAGTTTTTATGGCCAAAATGTGCTTTTCAGGGGCTGAAAAGCATGTTTTGGCCGAGTATGATAATTTTCATTAAAACTTGATTTCTATCACTTCGAATGATGCCAAATGAATAACTTACTTGAATTGGACCATTTTACACTATGTCCATTGTAGATTTGTGTCTCTGACAGTTCGTTTGGTTGCAGGGGACATTTTCAGTTTTTATGGCCAAAATGTGCTTTTCAGGGGCTGAAAAGCATGTTTTGGCCGAGTATGATAATTTACATTAAAACTTGATTTCTATCACTTCGAATGATGCCAAATGAATAACTTACTTGAATTGGACAATTTTACACTATGTCCATTGTAGATTTGTGTCTCCGACAGTTCGTTTGGTTGCAGGGGACATTTTCAGTTTTTATGGCCAAAATGTGCTTTTCAGAGGCTGAAAAGCATGTTATGGCCGAGTATGATAATTTACATTAAAACTTAATTTCTATCACTTCGAATGATGCCAAATGAATAACTTACTTGAATTGGACCATTTTACACTATGTCCATTGTAGATTTGTGTCTCTGACAGTTCGTTTGGTTTCAGGGGACATATTCAGTTTTTATGGCCAAAATGTGCTTTTCAGAGGCTGAAAAGCATGTTTTGGCAGAGTATGATAATTTTCATTAAAACTTAATTTCTATCTCTTCGAATGATGCCAAATGAATAACTTACTTGAATTGGACCATTTTACACTATGTCCATTGTAGATTTGTGTCTCATACAGTTCGTTTGGTTGCAGGGGACATATTCAGTTTTTATGGCCAAAATGTGCTTTTCAGGGGCTGAAAAGCATGTTTTGGCCGAGTATGATAATTTTCATTAAAACTTGATTTCTATCACTTCGAATGATGCCAAATGAATAACTTACTTGAATTGGACCATTTTACACTATGTCCAATGTAGATTTGTGTCTCTGACAGTTCGTTTGGTTGCAGGGGACATTTTCAGTTTTTATGGCCAAAATGTGCTTTTCAGGGGCTGAAAAGCATGTTTTGGCCGAGTATGATAATTTTCATTAAAACTTGATTTCTATCACTTCGAATGATGCCAAATGAATAACTTACTTGAATTGGACCATTTTACACTATGTCCATTGTAGATTTGTGTCTCCGACAGTTTGTTTGGTTGCAGGGGACATTTTCTGTTTTTATGGCCAAAATGTGCTTTTCAGGGGCTGAAAAGCATGTTTTGGCCGAGTATGATAATTTTCATTAAAACTTGATTTCTATCCATTTGAATGATGCCAAATGAATAACTTACTTGAATTGGACCATTTTACACTATGTCCATTGTAGATTTGTGTCTCTGACAGTTCGTTTGGTTGTAGGGGACATATTCAGTTTTTATGGCCAAAATGTGCTTTTCAGGGGCTGAAAAGCACGTTTTGGCAGAGTATGATAATTTTCATTAAAACTTGATTTCTATCCATTCGAATGATGCCAAATGAATAACTTACTTGAATTGGACCATTTTACACTATGTCCATTGTAGATTTGTGTCTCTGACAGTTCGTTTGGTTGCAGGGGACTTATTCAGTTTTTATGGCCAAAATGTGCTTTTCAGGGGCTGAAAAGCATGTTTTGGCCGAGTATGATTATTTTCATTAAAACTTGATTTCTATCACTTCGAATGATGCCAAATGAATAACTTACTTGAATTGGACCATTTTACACTATGTCCATTGTAGATTTGTGTCTCTGACAGTTCGTTTGGTTGCAGGGGACATATTCAGTTTTTAAGGCCAAAATGTGCTTTTCAGGGGCTGAAAAGCATGTTTTGGCCGAGTACGATAATTTTCATTAAAACTTGATTTCTATCCATTCGAATGATGCCAAATGAATAACTTACTTGAATTGGACCATTTTACACTATGTCCATTGTAGATTTGTGTCTCTGACAGTTCGTTTGGTTGCAGGGGACTTATTCAGTTTTTATGGCCAAAATGTGCTTTTCAGGGGCTGAAAAGCATGTTTTGGCCGAGTATGATAATTTTCATTAAAACTTGATTTCTATCACTTCGAATGATGCCAAATGAATAACTTACTTGAATTGGACCATTTTACACTATGTCCATTGTAGATTTGTGTCTCTGACAGTTCGTTTGGTTGCAGGGGACATATTAAGTTTTTATGGCCAAAATGTGCTTTTCAGGGGCTGAAAAGCATGTTTTGGCCGAGTATGATAATTTTCATTAAAACTTGATTTCTATCACTTCGAATGATGCCAAATGAATAACTAACTTGAATTGGACCATTTTACACTATGTCCATTGTAGATTTGTGTCTCCGACAGTTCGTTTGGTTGCAGGGGACATTTTCAGTTTTTATGGCCATAATGTGCTTTTCAGGGGCTGAAAAGCATGTTTTGGCCGAATATGATAATTTTCATTAAAACTTGATTTCTATCACTTCGAATGACGCCAAATGAATAACTTACTTGAATTGGACCATTTTACACTATGTCCATTGTAGATTTGTTTCTCTGACAGTTCGTTTGGTTGCAGGGGACATATTCAGTTTTTATGGCCAAAATGTGCTTTTCAGGGGCTGAAAAGCACGTTTTGGCAGAGTATGATAATTTTCATTAAAACTTGATTTCTATCCATTCGAATGATGCCAAATGAATAACTTACTTGAATTGGACCATTTTACACTATAACCATTGTAGATTTGTGTCTCCGACAGTTCGTTTGGTTGCAGGGGACATTTTCAGTTTTTATGGCCAAAATGTGCTTTTCAGAGGCTGAAAAGCATGTTTTGGCCGAGTATGATAATTTTCATTAAAACTTGATTTCTATCACTTCGAATGATGCCAAATGAATAACTTACTTGAATTGGACCATTTTACACTATGTCCATTGTAGATTTGTGTCTCCGACAGTTCGTTTGGTTGCAGGGGACATTTTCAGTTTTTATGGCCAAAATGTGCTTTTCAGAGGCTGAAAAGCATGTTTTGGCCGATTATGATAATTTTCATTAAAACTTGATTTCTATCACTTCGAATGATGCCAAATGAATAATTTGCTTGAATTGGACCATTTTACACTATGTCCATTGTAGATTTGTGTCTCTGACAGTTCGTTTGGTTGCAGGGGACATATTCAGTTTTTAAGGCCAAAATGTGCTTTTCAGGGGCTGAAAAGCATGTTTTGGCCGAGTACGATAATTTTCATTAAAACTTGATTTCTATCCATTCGAATGATGCCAAATGAATAACTTACTTGAATTGGACCATTTTACACTATGTCCATTGTAGATTTGTGTCTCTGACAGTTCGTTTGGTTGCAGGGGACTTATTCAGTTTTTATGGCCAAAATGTGCTTTTCAGGGGCTGAAAAGCATGTTTTGGCCGAGTATGATAATTTTCATTAAAACTTGATTTCTATCACTTCGAATGATGCCAAATGAATAATTTACTTGAATTGGACCATTTTACACTATGTCCATTGTAGATTTGTATCTCTGACAGTTCGTTTGGTTGCAGGGGACATATTCAGTTTTTAAGGCCAAAATGTGCTTTTCAGGGGCTGAAAAGCATGCTTTGGCCGAGTATGGTAATTTTCATTAAAACTTGATTTCTATCACTTCGAATGATGCCAAATGAATAACTTACTTGAATTGGACCATTTTACACTATGTCAATTGTAGATTTGTGTCTCTGACAGTTCGTTTGGTTGCAGGGGACATTTTTAGTTTTTATGGCCAAAATGTGCTTTTCAGAGGCTGAAAAGCATGTTTTGGCCGAGTATGATAATTTTCATTAAAACTTGATTTCTATCACTTCGAATGATGCCAAATGAATAATTTGCTTGAATTGGACCATTTTACACTATGTCCATTGTAGATTTGTGTCTCCGACAGTTCGTTTGGTTGCAGGGGACATTTTCAGTTTTTATGGCCAAAATGTGCTTTTCAGAGGCTGAAAAGCATGTTTTGGCCGAGCATGATAATTTACATTAAAACTTAATTTCTATCACTTCGAATGATGCTAAATGAATAACTTACTTGAATTGGACCATTTTACACTATGTTCATTGTAGATTTGTGTCTCTGACAGTTCGTTTGGTTGCAGGGGATATAATAAGTTTTTATGGCCAAAATGTGCTTTTCAGGGGCTGAAAAGCATGTTTTGGCCGAGTATGATAATTTTCATTAAAACTTGATTTCTATCACTTCGAATGATGCCAAATGAATAACTTACTTGAATTGGACCATTTTACACTATGTCCATTGTAGATTTGTGTCTCTGACAGTTCGTTTGGTTGCAGGGGACATTTTCAGTTTTTATGGCCAAAATGTGCTTTTCAGGGGCTGAAAAGCATGTTTTGGCCGAGTATGATAATTTTCATTAAAACTTGATTTCTATCCATTTGAATGATGCCAAATGAATAACTTACTTGAATTGGACCATTTTACACTATGTCCATTGTAGATTTGTGTCTCTGACAGTTCGTTTGGTTGTAGGGGACATATTCAGTTTTTATGGCCAAAATGTGCTTTTCAGGGGCTGAAAAGCACGTTTTGGCAGAGTATGATAATTTTCATTAAAACTTGATTTCTATCCATTCGAATGATGCCAAATGAATAACTTACTTGAATTGGACCATTTTACACTATGTCCATTGTAGATTTGTGTCTCTGACAGTTCGTTTGGTTGCAGGGGACATTTTCAGTTTTTATGGCCAAAATGTGCTTTTCAGAGGCTGAAAAGCATGTTTTGGCAGAGTATGATAATTTACATTAAAACTTAATTTCTATCACTTCGAATGATGCCAAATGAATAACTTACTTGAATTGGACCATTTTACACTATGTCCATTGTAGATTTGTGTCTCTGACAGTTCGTTTGGTTGCAGGGGACATATTCAGTTTTTATGGCCAAAATGTGCTTTTCAGGGGCTGAAAAGCACGTTTTGGCAGAGTATGATAATTTTCATTAAAACTTGATTTCTATCCATTCGAATGATACCAAATGAATAACTTACTTGAATTGGACCATTTTACACTATGTCCATTGTAGATTTGTGTCTCTGACAGTTCGTTTGGTTGCAGGGGACATTTTCAGTTTTTATGGCCAAAATGTGCTTTTCAGGGGCTGAAAAGCATGTTTTGGCCGAGTATGATAATTTTCATTAAAACTTGATTTCTATCCATTTGAATGATGCCAAATGAATAACTTACTTGAATTGGACCATTGTACACTATGTCCATTGTAGATTTGTGTCTCCGACAGTTCGTTTGGTTGCAGGGGACATTTTCAGTTTTTATGGCCAAAATGTGCTTTTCAGAGGCTGAAAAGCATGTTTTGGCCGAGTATGATAATTTACATTAAAACTTAATTTCTATCACTTCGAATGATGCCAAATGAATAACTTACTTGAATTGGACCATTTTACACTATGTACATTGTAGATTTGTGTGTCTGACAGTTCGTTTGGTTGCAGGGGATATATTAAGTTTTTATGGCCAAAATGTGCTTTTCCGGGGCTGAAAAGCATGTTTTGGCCGAGTATGATAATTTTCATTAAAACTTGATTTCTATCACTTCGAATGATGCCAAATGAATAACTTACTTGAATTGGTCCATTTTACACTATGTCCATTGTAGATTTGTTTCTCTGACAGTTCGTTTGGTTGCAGGGGACATATTCAGTTTTTATGGCCAAAATGTGCTTTTCAGGGGCTGAAAAGCACGTTTTGGCAGAGTATGATAATTTTCATTAAAACTTGATTTCTATCCATTCGAATGATACCAAATGAATAACTTACTTGAATTGGACCATTTTACACTATGTCCATTGTAGATTTGTGTCTCTGACAGTTCGTTTGGTTGCAGGGGACATTTTCAGTTTTTATGGCCAAAATGTGCTTTTCAGGGGCTGAAAAGCATGTTTTGGCCGAGTATGATAATTTTCATTAAAACTTGATTTCTATCCATTTGAATGATGCCAAATGAATAACTTACTTGAATTGGACCATTTTACACTATGTCCATTGTAGATTTGTGTCTCTGACAGTTCGTTTGGTTGTAGGGGACATATTCAGTTTTTATGGCCAAAATGTGCTTTTCAGGGGCTGAAAAGCATGTTTTGGCCGAGTATGGTAATTTTCATTAAAACTTGATTTCTATCACTTCGAATGATGCCAAATGAATAACTTACTTGAATTGGACCATTTTACACTATGTCCATTGTAGATTTGTGTCTCCGACAGTTCGTTTGGTTGCAGGGGACATTTTCAGTTTTTATGGCCAAAATGTGCTTTTCAGAGGCTGAAAAGCATGTTTTGGCCGATTATGATAATTTTCATTAAAACTTGATTTCTATCACTTCGAATGATGCCAAATGAATAATTTACTTGAATTGGACCATTTTACACTATGTCCATTGTAGATTTGTATCTCTGACAGTTCGTTTGGTTGCAGGGGACATATTCAGTTTTTAAGGCCAAAATGTGCTTTTCAGGGGCTGAAAAGCATGCTTTGGCCGAGTATGGTAATTTTCATTAAAACTTGATTTCTATCACTTCGAATGATGCCAAATGAATAACTTACTTGAATTGGACCATTTTACACTATGTCAATTGTAGATTTGTGTCTCTGACAGTTCGTTTGGTTGCAGGGGACATTTTCAGTTTTTATGGCCAAAATGTGCTTTTCAGAGGCTGAAAAGCATGTTTTGGCCGAGTATGATAATTTTCATTAAAACTTGATTTCTATCACTTCGAATGATGCCAAATGAATAATTTGCTTGAATTGGACCATTTTACACTATGTCCATTGTAGATTTGTGTCTCCGACAGTTCGTTTGGTTGCAGGGGACATTTTCAGTTTTTATGGCCAAAATGTGCTTTTCAGAGGCTGAAAAGCATGTTTTGGCCGAGTATGATAATTTACATTAAAACTTAATTTCTATCACTTCGAATGATGCCAAATGAATAACTTACTTGAATTGGACCATTTTACACTATGTTCATTGTAGATTTGTGTCTCTGACAGTTCGTTTGGTTGCAGGGGATATATTAAGTTTTTATGGCCAAAATGTGCTTTTCAGGGGCTGAAAAGCATGTTTTGGCCGAGTATGATAATTTTCATTAAAACTTGATTTCTATCACTTCGAATGATGCCAAATGAATAACTTACTTGAATTGGACCATTTTACACTATGTCCATTGTAGATTTGTGTCTCTGACAGTTCGTTTGGTTGCAGGGGACATTTTCAGTTTTTATGGCCAAAATGTGCTTTTCAGGGGCTGAAAAGCATGTTTTGGCCGAGTATGATAATTTTCATTAAAACTTGATTTCTATCCATTTGAATGATGCCAAATGAATAACTTACTTGAATTGGACCATTTTACACTATGTCCATTGTAGATTTGTGTCTCTGACAGTTCGTTTGGTTGTAGGGGACATATTCAGTTTTTATGGCCAAAATGTGCTTTTCAGGGGCTGAAAAGCACGTTTTGGCAGAGTATGATAATTTTCATTAAAACTTGATTTCTATCCATTCGAATGATGCCAAATGAATAACTTACTTGAATTGGACCATTTTACACTATGTCCATTGTAGATTTGTGTCTCTGACAGTTCGTTTGGTTGCAGGGGACATTTTCAGTTTTTATGGCCAAAATGTGCTTTTCAGGGGCTGAAAAGCACGTTTTGGCAGAGTATGATAATTTTCATTAAAACTTGATTTCTATCCATTCGAATGATACCAAATGAATAACTTACTTGAATTGGACCATTTTACACTATGTCCATTGTAGATTTGTGTCTCTGACAGTTCGTTTGGTTGCAGGGGACATTTTCAGTTTTTATGGCCAAAATGTGCTTTTCAGGGGCTGAAAAGCATGTTTTGGCCGAGTATGATAATTTTCATTAAAACTTGATTTCTATCCATTTGAATGATGCCAAATGAATAACTTACTTGAATTGGACCATTTTACACTATGTCCATTGTAGATTTGTGTCTCTGACAGTTCGTTTGGTTGTAGGGGACATATTCAGTTTTTATGGCCAAAATGTGCTTTTCAGGGGCTGAAAAGCATGTTTTGGCCGAGTATGGTAATTTTCATTAAAACTTGATTTCTATCACTTCGAATGATGCCAAATGAATAATTTGCTTGAATTGGACCATTTTACACTATGTCCATTGTAGATTTGTGTCTCTGACAGTTCGTTTGGTTGCAGGGGACATATTCAGTTTTTATGGCCAAAATGTGCTTTTCAGGGGCTGAAAAGCATGTTTTGGCCGAGTATGATAATTTACATTAAAACTTGATTTCTATCACTTCGAATGATGCCAAATGAATAACTTACTTGAATTGGACAATTTTACACTATGTCCATTGTAGATTTGTGTCTCCGACAGTTCGTTTGGTTGCAGGGGACATTTTCAGTTTTTATGGCCAAAATGTGCTTTTCAGAGGCTGAAAAGCATGTTATGGCCGAGTATGATAATTTACATTAAAACTTAATTTCTATCACTTCGAATGATGCCAAATGAATAACTTACTTGAATTGGACCATTTTACACTATGTCCATTGTAGATTTGTGTCTCTGACAGTTCGTTTGGTTTCAGGGGACATATTCAGTTTTTATGGCCAAAATGTGCTTTTCAGAGGCTGAAAAGCATGTTTTGGCAGAGTATGATAATTTTCATTAAAACTTAATTTCTATCTCTTCGAATGATGCCAAATGAATAACTTACTTGAATTGGACCATTTTACACTATGTCCATTGTAGATTTGTGTCTCATACAGTTCGTTTGGTTGCAGGGGACATATTCAGTTTTCATGGCCAAAATGTGCTTTTCAGGGGCTGAAAAGCATGTTTTGGCCGAGTATGATAATTTTCATTAAAACTTGATTTCTATCACTTCGAATGATGCCAAATGAATAACTTACTTGAATTGGACCATTTTACACTATGTCCATTGTAGATTTGTGTCTCTGACAGTTCGTTTGGTTGCAGGGGACATTTTCAGTTTTTATGGCCAAAATGTGCTTTTCAGGGGCTGAAAAGCATGTTTTGGCCGAGTATGATAATTTTCATTAAAACTTGATTTCTATCACTTCGAATGATGCCAAATGAATAACTTACTTGAATTGGACCATTTTACACTATGTCCATTGTAGATTTGTGTCTCCGACAGTTTGTTTGGTTGCAGGGGACATTTTCTGTTTTTATGGCCAAAATGTGCTTTTCAGGGGCTGAAAAGCATGTTTTGGCCGAGTATGATAATTTTCATTAAAACTTGATTTCTATCACTTCGAATGATGCCAAATGAATAACTTACTTGAATTGGACCATTTTACACTATGTCCATTGTAGATTTGTGTCTCCGACAGTTCGTTTGGTTGCAGGGGACATTTTCAGTTTTTATGGCCAAAATGTGCTTTTCAGAGGCTGAAAAGCATGTTTTGGCCGATTATGATAATTTTCATTAAAACTTGATTTCTATCACTTCGAATGATGCCAAATGAATAATTTGCTTGAATTGGACCATTTTACACTATGTCCATTGTAGATTTGTGTCTCCGACAGTTCGTTTGGTTGCAGGGGACATTTTCAGTTTTTATGGCCAAAATGTGCTTTTCAGGGGCTGAAAAGCATGTTTTGGCCGAGTATGATAATTTTCATTAAAACTTTATTTCTATCACTTCGAATGATGCCAAATGAATAATTTGCTTGAATTGGACCATTTTACACTATGTCCATTGTAGATTTGTGTCTCCGACAGTTCGTTTGGTTGCAGGGGACATTTTCAGTTTTTATGGCCAAAATGTGCTTTTCAGGGGCTGAAAAGCACGTTTTGGCAGAGTATGATAATTTTCATTAAAACTTGATTTCTATCCATTCGAATGATGCCAAATGAATAACTTACTTGAATTGGACCATTTTACACTATAACCATTGTAGATTTGTGTCTCCGACAGTTCGTTTGGTTGCAGGGGACATTTTCAGTTTTTATGGCCAAAATGTGCTTTTCAGAGGCTGAAAAGCATGTTTTGGCCGAGTATGATAATTTTCATTAAAACTTGATTTCTATCACTTCAAATGATGCCAAATGAATAACTTACTTGAATTGGACCATTTTACACTATGTCCATTGTAGATTTGTGTCTCCGACAGTTCGTTTGGTTGCAAGGGACATTTTCAGTTTTTATGGCCAAAATGTGCTTTTCAGAGGCTGAAAAGCATGTTTTGGCCGATTATGATAATTTTCATTAAAACTTGATTTCTATCACTTCGAATGATGCCAAATGAATAATTTGCTTGAATTGGACCATTTTACACTATGTCCATTGTAGATTTGTGTCTCTGACAGTTCGTTTGGTTGCAGGGGACATATTCAGTTTTTAAGGCCAAAATGTGCTTTTCAGGGGCTGAAAAGCATGTTTTGGCCGAGTACGATAATTTTCATTAAAACTTGATTTCTATCCATTCGAATGATGCCAAATGAATAATTTACTTGAATTGGACCATTTTACACTATGTCCATTGTAGATTTGTATCTCTGACAGTTCGTTTGGTTGCAGGGGACATATTCAGTTTTTAAGGCCAAAATGTGCTTTTCAGGGGCTGAAAAGCATGCTTTGGCCGAGTATGGTAATTTTCATTAAAACTTAATTTCTATCTCTTCGAATGATGCCAAATGAATAACTTACTTGAATTGGACCATTTTACACTATGTCCATTGTAGATTTGTGTCTCTGACAGTTCGTTTGGTTGCAGGGGACATATTAAGTTTTTATGGCCAAAATGTGCTTTTCAGGGGCTGAAAAGCATGTTTTGGCCGAGTTTGATAATTTCATTAAAACTTGATTTCTATCACTTCGATTGATGCCAAATGAATAACTTACTTGAATTGGACCATTGTACACTATGTCCATTGTAGATTTGTGTCTCCGACAGTTCGTTTGGTTGCAGGGGACATTTTCAGTTTTTATGGCCAAAATGTGCTTTTCAGGGGCTGAAAAGCATGTTTTGGCCGAGTATGATAATTTTCATTAAAACTTTATTTCTATCACTTCGAATGACACCAAATGAATAACTTACTTGAATTGGACCATTTTACACTATGTCCATTGTAGATTTGTTTTTCTGACAGTTCGTTTGGTTGCAGCGGACATATTCAGTTTTTATGGCCAAAATGTGCTTTTCAGGGGCTGAAAAGCACGTTTTGGCAGAGTATGATAATTTTCATTAAAACTTGATTTCTATCCATTCGAATGATGCCAAATGAATAACTTACTTGAATTGGACCATTTTACACTATAACCATTGTAGATTTGTGTCTCCGACAGTTCGTTTGGTTGCAGGGGACATTTTCAGTTTTTATGGCCAAAATGTGCTTTTCAGAGGCTGAAAAGCATGTTTTGGCCGAGTATGATAATTTTCATTAAAACTTGATTTCTATCACTTCGAATGATGCCAATTGAATAACTTACTTGAATTGGACCATTTTACACTATGTCCATTGTAGATTTGTGTCTCCGACAGTTCGTTTGGTTGCAGGGGACATTTTCAGTTTTTATGGCCAAAATGTGCTTTTCAGAGGCTGAAAAGCATGTTTTGGCCGAGTATGATAATTTTCATTAAAACTTGATTTCTATCACTTCGAATGATGCCAAATGAATAATTTGCTTGAATTGGACCATTTTACACTATGTCCATTGTAGATTTGTGTCTCTGACAGTTCGTTTGGTTGCAGGGGACATATTCAGTTTTTAAGGCCAAAATGTGCTTTTCAGGGGCTGAAAAGCATGTTTTGGCCGAGTACGATAATTTTCATTAAAACTTGATTTCTATCCATTCGAATGATGCCAAATGAATAATTTACTTGAATTGGACCATTTTACACTATGTCCATTGTAGATTTGTATCTCTGACAGTTCGTTTGGTTGCAGGGGACATATTCAGTTTTTAAGGCCAAAATGTGCTTTTCAGGGGCTGAAAAGCATGCTTTGGCCGAGTATGGTAATTTTCATTAAAACTTAATTTCTATCTCTTCGAATGATGCCAAATGAATAACTTACTTGAATTGGACCATTTTACACTATGTCCATTGTAGATTTGTGTCTCTGACAGTTCGTTTGGTTGCAGGGGACATATTAAGTTTTTATGGCCAAAATGTGCTTTTCAGGGGCTGAAAAGCATGTTTTGGCCGAGTTTGATAATTTCATTAAAACTTGATTTCTATCACTTCGATTGATGCCAAATGAATAACTTACTTGAATTGGACCATTGTACACTATGTCCATTGTAGATTTGTGTCTCCGACAGTTCGTTTGGTTGCAGGGGACATTTTCAGTTTTTATGGCCAAAATGTGCTTTTCAGGGGCTGAAAAGCATGTTTTGGCCGAGTATGATAATTTTCATTAAAACTTTATTTCTATCACTTCAAATGATGCCAAATGAATAATTTGCTTGAATTGGACCATTTTACACTATGTCCATTGTAGATTTGTGTCTCCGACAGTTCGTTTGGTTGCAGGGGACATTTTCAGTTTTTATGGCCAAATTGTGCTTTTCAGGGGCTGAAAAGCATGTTTTGGCCGAATATGATAATTTTCATTAAAACTTGATTTCTATCACTTCGAATGACACCAAATGAATAACTTACTTGAATTGGACCATTTTACACTATGTCCATTGTAGATTTGTTTTTCTGACAGTTCGTTTGGTTGCAGCGGACATATTCAGTTTTTATGGCCAAAATGTGCTTTTCAGGGGCTGAAAAGCACGTTTTGGCAGAGTATGATAATTTTCATTAAAACTTGATTTCTATCCATTCGAATGATGCCAAATGAATAACTTACTTGAATTGGACCATTTTACACTATAACCATTGTAGATTTGTGTCTCCGACAGTTCGTTTGGTTGCAGGGGACATTTTCAGTTTTTATGGCCAAAATGTGCTTTTCAGAGGCTGAAAAGCATGTTTTGGCCGAGTATGATAATTTTCATTAAAACTTGATTTCTATCACTTCGAATGATGCCAATTGAATAACTTACTTGAATTGGACCATTTTACACTATGTCCATTGTAGATTTGTGTCTCCGACAGTTCGTTTGGTTGCAGGGGACATTTTCAGTTTTTATGGCCAAAATGTGCTTTTCAGAGGCTGAAAAGCATGTTTTGGCCGATTATGATAATTTTCATTAAAACTTGATTTCTATCACTTCGAATGATGCCAAATGAATAATTTGCTTGAATTGGACCATTTTACACTATGTCCATTGTAGATTTGTGTCTCTGACAGTTCGTTTGGTTGCAGGGGACATATTCAGTTTTTAAGGCCAAAATGTGCTTTTCAGGGGCTGAAAAGCATGTTTTGGCCGAGTACGATAATTTTCATTAAAACTTGATTTCTATCCATTCGAATGATGCCAAATGAATAACTTACTTGAATTGGACCATTTTACACTATGTCCATTGTAGATTTGTGTCTCTGACAGTTCGTTTGGTTGCAGGGGACTTATTCAGTTTTTATGGCCAAAATGTGCTTTTCAGGGGCTGAAAAGCATGTTTTGGCCGAGTATGATAATTTTCATTAAAACTTGATTTCTATCACTTCGAATGATGCCAAATGAATAATTTACTTGAATTGGACCATTTTACACTATGTCCATTGTAGATTTGTATCTCTGACAGTTCGTTTGGTTGCAGGGGACATATTCAGTTTTTAAGGCCAAAATGTGCTTTTCAGGGGCTGAAAAGCATGCTTTGGCCGAGTATGGTAATTTTCATTAAAACTTGATTTCTATCACTTCGAATGATGCCAAATGAATAACTTACTTGAATTGGACCATTTTACACTATGTCCATTGTAGATTTGTGTCTCTGACAGTTCGTTTGGTTGCAGGGGACATTTTCAGTTTTTATGGCCAAAATGTGCTTTTCAGAGGCTGAAAAGCATGTTTTGGCCGAGTATGATAATTTTCATTAAAACTTCATTTCTATCACTTCGAATGATGCCAAATGAATAATTTGCTTGAATTGGACCATTTTACACTATGTCCATTGTAGATTTGTGTCTGCGACAGTTCGTTTGGTTGCAGGGGACATTTTCAGTTTTTATGGCCAAAATGTGCTTTTCAGAGGCTGAAAAGCATGTTTTGGCCGAGTATGATAATTTACATTAAAACTTAATTTCTATCACTTCGAATGATGCCAAATGAATAACTTACTTGAATTGGACCATTTTACACTATGTTCATTGTAGATTTGTGTCTCTGACAGTTCGTTTGGTTGCAGGGGATATATTAAGTTTTTATGGCCAAAATGTGCTTTTCAGGGGCTGAAAAGCATGTTTTGGCCGAGTATGATAATTTTCATTAAAACTTGATTTCTATCACTTCGAATGATGCCAAATGAATAACTTACTTGAATTGGACCATTTTACACTATGTCCATTGTAGATTTGTGTCTCTGACAGTTCGTTTGGTTGCAGGGGACATTTTCAGTTTTTATGGCCAAAATGTGCTTTTCAAGGGCTGAAAAGCATGTTTTGGCCGAGTATGATAATTTTCATTAAAACTTGATTTCTATCCATTTGAATGATGCCAAATGAATAACTTACTTGAATTGGACCATTTTACACTATGTCCATTGTAGATTTGTGTCTCTGACAGTTCGTTTGGTTGTAGGGGACATATTCAGTTTTTATGGCCAAAATGTGCTTTTCAGTGGCTGAAAAGCACGTTTTGGCAGAGTATGATAATTTTCATTAAAACTTGATTTCTATCCATTCGAATGATGCCAAATGAATAACTTACTTGAATTGGACCATTTTACACTATGTCCATTGTAGACTTGTGTCTCTGACAGTTCGTTTGGTTGCAGGGGACATTTTCAGTTTTTATGGCCAAAATGTGCTTTTCAGAGGCTGAAAAGCATGTTTTGGCAGAGTATGATAATTTTCATTAAAACTTAATTTCTATCACTTCGAATGATGCCAAATGAATAATTTACTTGAATTGGACCATTTTACACTATGTCCATTGTAGATTTGTATCTCTGACAGTTCGTTTGGTTGCAGGGGACATATTTAGTTTTTAAGGCCAAAATGTGCTTTTCAGGGGCTGAAAAGCATGTTTTGGCCGAGTATGGTAATTTTCATTAAAACTTGATTTCTATCACTTCGAATGATGCCAAATGAATAACTTACTTGAATTGGACCATTTTACACTATGTCCATTGTAGATTTGTGTCTCCGACAGTTCGTTTGGTTGCAGGGGACATTTTCAGTTTTTATGGCCAAAATGTGCTTTTCAGAGGCTGAAAAGCATGTTTTGGCCGAGTATGATAATTTACATTAAAACTTAATTTCTATCACTTCGAATGATGCCAAATGAATAACTTACTTGAATTGGACCATTTTACACTATGTCCATGGTAGATTTGTGTCTCTGACAGTTCGTTTACACTATGTCCATGGTAGATTTGTGTCTCTGACAGTTCGTTTGGTTGCAGGGGACATTTTCAGTTTTTATGGCCAAAATGTGCTTTTCAGAGGCTGAAAAGCATGTTTTGGCCGAGTATGATAATTTTCATTAAAACTTGATTTCTATCACTTCGAATGATGCCAAATGAATAATTTGCTTGAATTGGACCATTTTACACTATGTCCATTGTAGATTTGTGTCTCTGACAATTCGTTTGGTTGCAGGGGACATATTCAGTTTTTATGGCCAAAATGTGCTTTTCAGGGGCTGAAAACCATGTTTTGGCCGAGTATGATAATTTTCATTAAAACTTGATTTCTATCACTTCGAATGATGCCAAATGAATAACTTACTTGAATTGGACAATTTTACACTATGTCCATTGTAGATTTGTGTCTCCGACAGTTCGTTTGGTTGCAGGGGACATTTTCAGTTTTTATGGCCAAAATGTGCTTTTCAGAGGCTGAAAAGCATGTTATGGCCGAGTATGATAATTTACATTAAAACTTAATTTCTATCACTTCGAATGATGCCAAATGAATAATTTACTTGAATTGGACCATTTTACACTATGTCCATTGTAGATTTGTGTCTCTGACAGTTCGTTTGGTTTCAGGGGACATATTCAGTTTTTATGGCCAAAATGTGCTTTTCAGAGGCTGAAAAGCATGTTTTGGCCGAGTATGATAATTTTCATTAAAACTGAATTTCTATCTCTTCGAATGATGCCAAATGAATAACTTACTTGAATTGGACCATTTTACACTATGTCCATTGTAGATTTGTGTCTCTGACAGTTCGTTTGGTTGCAGGGGACATATTCAGTTTTTATGGCCAAAATGTGCTTTTCAGGGGCTGAAAAGCATGTTTTGGCCGAGTATGATAATTTTCATTAAAACTTGATTTCTATCACTTCGAATGATGCCAAATGAATAACTTACTTGAATTGGACAATTTTACACTATGTCCATTGTAGATTTGTGTCTCCGACAGTTCGTTTGTTTGCAGGGGACATTTTCAGTTTTTATGGCCAAAATGTGCTTTTCAGAGGCTGAAAAGCATGTTATGGCCGAGTATGATAATTTACATTAAAACTTAATTTCTATCACTTCGAATGATGCCAAATGAATAACTTACTTGAATTGGACCATTTTACACTATGTCCATTGTAGATTTGTGTCTCTGACAGTTCGTTTGGTTTCAGGGGACATATTCAGTTTTTATGGCCAAAATGTGCTTTTCAGAGGCTGAAAAGCATGTTTTGGCAGAGTATGATAATTTTCATTAAAACTTAATTTCTATCTCTTCGAATGATGCCAAATGAATAACTTACTTGAATTGGACCATTTTACACTATGTCCATTGTAGATTTGTGTCTCTGACAGTTCGTTTGGTTGCAGGGGACATATTAAGTTTTTATGGCCAAAATGTGCTTTTCAGGGGCTGAAAAGCATGTTTTGGCCGAGTTTGATAATTTTCATTAAAACTTGATTTCTATCACTTCGATTGATGCCAAATGAATAACTTACTTGAATTGGACCATTGTACACTATGTCCATTGTAGATTTGTGTCTCCGACAGTTCGTTTGGTTGCAGGGGACATTTTCAGTTTTTATGGCCAAAATGTGCTTTTCAGGGGCTGAAAAGCATGTTTTGGCCGAGTATGATAATTTTCATTAAAACTTTATTTCTATCACTTCGAATGATGCCAAATGAATAACTTACTTGAATTGGACCATTTTACACTATGTCCATTGTAGATTTGTGTCTCCGACAGTTCGTTTGGTTGCAGGGGACATTTTCAGTTTTTATGGCCAAAATGTGCTTTTCAGAGGCTGAAAAGCATGTTATGGCCGAGTATGATAATTTACATTAAAACTTAATTTCTATCACTTCGAATGATGCCAAATGAATAACTTACTTGAATTGGACCATTTTACACTATGTCCATTGTAGATTTGTGTCTCTGACAGTTCGTTTGGTTTCAGGGGACATATTCAGTTTTTATGGCCAAAATGTGCTTTTCAGAGGCTGAAAAGCATGTTTTGGCCGAGTATGATAATTTTCATTAAAACTGAATTTCTATCTCTTCGAATGATGCCAAATGAATAACTTACTTGAATTGGACCATTTTACACTATGTCCATTGTAGATTTGTGTCTCTGACAGTTCGTTTGGTTGCAGGGGACATATTCAGTTTTTATGGCCAAAATGTGCTTTTCAGGGGCTGAAAAGCATGTTTTGGCCGAGTATGATAATTTTCATTAAAACTTGATTTCTATCACTTCGAATGATGCCAAATGAATAACTTACTTGAATTGGACAATTTTACACTATGTCCATTGTAGATTTGTGTCTCCGACAGTTCGTTTGTTTGCAGGGGACATTTTCAGTTTTTATGGCCAAAATGTGCTTTTCAGAGGCTGAAAAGCATGTTATGGCCGAGTATGATAATTTACATTAAAACTTAATTTCTATCACTTCGAATGATGCCAAATGAATAACTTACTTGAATTGGACCATTTTACACTATGTCCATTGTAGATTTGTGTCTCTGACAGTTCGTTTGGTTTCAGGGGACATATTCAGTTTTTATGGCCAAAATGTGCTTTTCAGAGGCTGAAAAGCATGTTTTGGCAGAGTATGATAATTTTCATTAAAACTTCATTTCTATCTCTTCGAATGATGCCAAATGAATAACTTACTTGAATTGGACCATTTTACACTATGTCCATTGTAGATTTGTGTCTCTGACAGTTCGTTTGGTTGCAGGGGACATATTAAGTTTTTATGGCCAAAATGTGCTTTTCAGGGGCTGAAAAGCATGTTTTGGCCGAGTTTGATAATTTTCATTAAAACTTGATTTCTATCACTTCGATTGATGCCAAATGAATAACTTACTTGAATTGGACCATTGTACACTATGTCCATTGTAGATTTGTGTCTCCGACAGTTCGTTTGGTTGCAGGGGACATTTTCAGTTTTTATGGCCAAAATGTGCTTTTCAGGGGCTGAAAAGCATGTTTTGGCCGAGTATGATAATTTTCATTAAAACTTTATTTCTATCACTTCGAATGATGCCAAATGAATAACTTACTTGAATTGGACCATTTTACACTATGTCCATTGTAGATTTGTGTCTCTGACAATTCGTTTGGTTTCAGGGGACATATTCAGTTTTTATGGCCAAAATGTGCTTTTCAGAGGCTGAAAAGCATGTTTTGGCAGAGTATGATAATTTTCATTAAAACTTAATTTCTATCACTTCGAATGATGCCAAATGAATAACTTACTTGAATTGGACCATTTTACACTATGTCCATTGTAGATTTGTGTCTCCGACAGTTCGTTTGGTTGCAGGGGACATTTTCAGTTTTTATGGCCAAAATGTGCTTTTCAGAGGCTGAAAAGCATGTTTTGGCCGAGTATGATAATTTACATTAAAACTTAATTTCTATCACTTCGAATGATGCCAAATGAATAACTTACTTGAATTGGACCATTTTACACTATGTCCATTGTAGATTTGTGTCTCTGACAGTTCGTTTGGTTTCAGGGGACATATTCAGTTTTTATGGCCAAAATGTGCTTTTCAGAGGCTGAAAAGCATGTTTTGGCCGAGTATGATAATTTTCATTAAAACTGAATTTCTATCTCTTCGAATGATGCCAAATGAATAACTTACTTGAATTGGACCATTTTACACTATGTCCATTGTAGATTTGTGTCTCTGACAGTTCGTTTGGTTGCAGGGGACATATTCAGTTTTTATGGCCAAAATGTGCTTTTCAGGGGCTGAAAAGCATGTTTTGGCCGAGTATGATAATTTTCATTAAAACTTGATTTCTATCACTTCGAATGATGCCAAATGAATAACTTACTTGAATTGGACAATTTTACACTATGTCCATTGTAGATTTGTGTCTCCGACAGTTCGTTTGTTTGCAGGGGACATTTTCAGTTTTTATGGCCAAAATGTGCTTTTCAGAGGCTGAAAAGCATGTTATGGCCGAGTATGATAATTTACATTAAAACTTAATTTCTATCACTTCGAATGATGCCAAATGAATAACTTACTTGAATTGGACCATTTTACACTATGTCCATTGTAGATTTGTGTCTCCGACAGTTCGTTTGGTTGCAGGGGACATTTTCAGTTTTTATGGCCAAAATGTGCTTTTCAGAGGCTGAAAAGCATGTTTTGGCAGAGTATGATAATTTTCATTAAAACTTGATTTCTATCACTTCGAATGATGCCAAATGAATAACTTACTTGAATTGGACCATTTTACACTATGTCCATTGTAGATTTGTGTCTCTGACAGTTCGTTTGGTTGCAGGGGACATATTCAGTTTTTATGGCCAAAATGTGCTTTTCAGGGGCTGAAAAGCATGTTTTGGCCGAGTTTGATAATTTCATTAAAACTTGATTTCTATCACTTCGATTGATGCCAAATGAATAACTTACTTGAATTGGACCATTGTACACTATGTCCATTGTAGATTTGTGTCTCCGACAGTTCGTTTGGTTGCAGGGGACATTTTCAGTTTTTATGGCCAAAATGTGCTTTTCAGGGGCTGAAAAGCATGTTTTGGCCGAGTATGATAATTTTCATTAAAACTTTATTTCTATCACTTCAAATGATGCCAAATGAATAATTTGCTTGAATTGGACCATTTTACACTATGTCCATTGTAGATTTGTGTCTCCGACAGTTCGTTTGGTTGCAGGGGACATTTTCAGTTTTTATGGCCAAATTGTGCTTTTCAGGGGCTGAAAAGCATGTTTTGGCCGAATATGATAATTTTCATTAAAACTTGATTTCTATCACTTCGAATGACACCAAATGAATAACTTACTTGAATTGGACCATTTTACACTATGTCCATTGTAGATTTGTTTTTCTGACAGTTCGTTTGGTTGCAGCGGACATATTCAGTTTTTATGGCCAAAATGTGCTTTTCAGGGGCTGAAAAGCACGTTTTGGCAGAGTATGATAATTTTCATTAAAACTTGATTTCTATCCATTCGAATGATGCCAAATGAATAACTTACTTGAATTGGACCATTTTACACTATAACCATTGTAGATTTGTGTCTCCGACAGTTCGTTTGGTTGCAGGGGACATTTTCAGTTTTTATGGCCAAAATGTGCTTTTCAGAGGCTGAAAAGCATGTTTTGGCCGAGTATGATAATTTTCATTAAAACTTGATTTCTATCACTTCGAATGATGCCAATTGAATAACTTACTTGAATTGGACCATTTTACACTATGTCCATTGTAGATTTGTGTCTCCGACAGTTCGTTTGGTTGCAGGGGACATTTTCAGTTTTTATGGCCAAAATGTGCTTTTCAGAGGCTGAAAAGCATGTTTTGGCCGATTATGATAATTTTCATTAAAACTTGATTTCTATCACTTCGAATGATGCCAAATGAATAATTTGCTTGAATTGGACCATTTTACACTATGTCCATTGTAGATTTGTGTCTCTGACAGTTCGTTTGGTTGCAGGGGACATATTCAGTTTTTAAGGCCAAAATGTGCTTTTCAGGGGCTGAAAAGCATGTTTTGGCCGAGTACGATAATTTTCATTAAAACTTGATTTCTATCCATTCGAATGATGCCAAATGAATAACTTACTTGAATTGGACCATTTTACACTATGTCCATTGTAGATTTGTGTCTCTGACAGTTCGTTTGGTTGCAGGGGACTTATTCAGTTTTTATGGCCAAAATGTGCTTTTCAGGGGCTGAAAAGCATGTTTTGGCCGAGTATGATAATTTTCATTAAAACTTGATTTCTATCACTTCGAATGATGCCAATTGAATAACTTACTTGAATTGGACCATTTTACACTATGTCCATTGTAGATTTGTGTCTCCGACAGTTCGTTTGGTTGCAGGGGACATTTTCAGTTTTTATGGCCAAAATGTGCTTTTCAGAGGCTGAAAAGCATGTTTTGGCCGATTATGATAATTTTCATTAAAACTTGATTTCTATCACTTCGAATGATGCCAAATGAATAATTTGCTTGAATTGGACCATTTTACACTATGTCCATTGTAGATTTGTATCTCTGACAGTTCGTTTGGTTGCAGGGGACATATTCAGTTTTTAAGGCCAAAATGTGCTTTTCAGGGGCTGAAAAGCATGCTTTGGCCGAGTATGGTAATTTTCATTAAAACTTGATTTCTATCACTTCGAATGATGCCAAATGAATAACTTACTTGAATTGGACCATTTTACACTATGTCCATTGTAGATTTGTGTCTCTGACAGTTCGTTTGGTTGCAGGGGACATTTTCAGTTTTTATGGCCAAAATGTGCTTTTCAGAGGCTGAAAAGCATGTTTTGGCCGAGTATGATAATTTTCATTAAAACTTCATTTCTATCACTTCGAATGATGCCAAATGAATAATTTGCTTGAATTGGACCATTTTACACTATGTCCATTGTAGATTTGTGTCTGCGACAGTTCGTTTGGTTGCAGGGGACATTTTCAGTTTTTATGGCCAAAATGTGCTTTTCAGAGGCTGAAAAGCATGTTTTGGCCGAGTATGATAATTTACATTAAAACTTAATTTCTATCACTTCGAATGATGCCAAATGAATAACTTACTTGAATTGGACCATTTTACACTATGTTCATTGTAGATTTGTGTCTCTGACAGTTCGTTTGGTTGCAGGGGATATATTAAGTTTTTATGGCCAAAATGTGCTTTTCAGGGGCTGAAAAGCATGTTTTGGCCGAGTATGATAATTTTCATTAAAA
Source organism: Stigmatopora argus (assembly GCF_051989625.1). NCBI lineage: Eukaryota > Metazoa > Chordata > Actinopteri > Syngnathiformes > Syngnathidae > Stigmatopora > Stigmatopora argus. The sequence goes on from NC_135407.1 coordinate 13,643,309, forward strand.
CTTGATTTCTATCACTTCGAATGATGCCAAATGAATAACTTACTTGAATTGGACCATTTTACACTATGTCCATTGTAGATTTGTGTCTCTGACAGTTCGTTTGGTTGCAGGGGACATTTTCAGTTTTTATGGCCAAAATGTGCTTTTCAAGGGCTGAAAAGCATGTTTTGGCCGAGTATGATAATTTTCATTAAAACTTGATTTCTATCCATTTGAATGATGCCAAATGAATAACTTACTTGAATTGGACCATTTTACACTATGTCCATTGTAGATTTGTGTCTCTGACAGTTCGTTTGGTTGTAGGGGACATATTCAGTTTTTATGGCCAAAATGTGCTTTTCAGTGGCTGAAAAGCACGTTTTGGCAGAGTATGATAATTTTCATTAAAACTTGATTTCTATCCATTCGAATGATGCCAAATGAATAACTTACTTGAATTGGACCATTTTACACTATGTCCATTGTAGACTTGTGTCTCTGACAGTTCGTTTGGTTGCAGGGGACATTTTCAGTTTTTATGGCCAAAATGCGCTTTTCAGAGGCTGAAAAGCATGTTTTGGCAGAGTATGATAATTTTCATTAAAACTTAATTTCTATCACTTCGAATGATGCCAAATGAATAATTTACTTGAATTGGACCATTTTACACTATGTCCATTGTAGATTTGTATCTCTGACAGTTCGTTTGGTTGCAGGGGACATATTCAGTTTTTAAGGCCAAAATGTGCTTTTCAGGGGCTGAAAAGCATGTTTTGGCCGAGTATGGTAATTTTCATTAAAACTTGATTTCTATCACTTCGAATGATGCCAAATGAATAACTTACTTGAATTGGACCATTTTACACTATGTCCATTGTAGATTTGTGTCTCCGACAGTTCGTTTGGTTGCAGGGGACATTTTCAGTTTTTATGGCCAAAATGTGCTTTTCAGAGGCTGAAAAGCATGTTTTGGCCGAGTATGATAATTTACATTAAAACTTAATTTCTATCACTTCGAATGATGCCAAATGAATAACTTACTTGAATTGGACCATTTTACACTATGTCCATGGTAGATTTGTGTCTCTGACAGTTCGTTTGGTTGCAGGGGACATTTTCAGTTTTTATGGCCAAAATGTGCTTTTCAGAGGCTGAAAAGCATGTTTTGGCCGAGTATGATAATTTTCATTAAAACTTGATTTCTATCACTTCGAATGATGCCAAATGAATAATTTGCTTGAATTGGACCATTTTACACTATGTCCATTGTAGATTTGTGTCTCTGACAATTCGTTTGGTTGCAGGGGACATATTCAGTTTTTATGGCCAAAATGTGCTTTTCAGGGGCTGAAAACCATGTTTTGGCCGAGTATGATAATTTTCATTAAAACTTGATTTCTATCACTTCGAATGATGCCAAATGAATAACTTACTTGAATTGGACAATTTTACACTATGTCCATTGTAGATTTGTGTCTCCGACAGTTCGTTTGGTTGCAGGGGACATTTTCAGTTTTTATGGCCAAAATGTGCTTTTCAGAGGCTGAAAAGCATGTTATGGCCGAGTATGATAATTTACATTAAAACTTAATTTCTATCACTTCGAATGATGCCAAATGAATAATTTACTTGAATTGGACCATTTTACACTATGTCCATTGTAGATTTGTGTCTCTGACAGTTCGTTTGGTTTCAGGGGACATATTCAGTTTTTATGGCCAAAATGTGCTTTTCAGAGGCTGAAAAGCATGTTTTGGCCGAGTATGATAATTTTCATTAAAACTGAATTTCTATCTCTTCGAATGATGCCAAATGAATAACTTACTTGAATTGGACCATTTTACACTATGTCCATTGTAGATTTGTGTCTCTGACAGTTCGTTTGGTTGCAGGGGACATATTCAGTTTTTATGGCCAAAATGTGCTTTTCAGGGGCTGAAAAGCATGTTTTGGCCGAGTATGATAATTTTCATTAAAACTTGATTTCTATCACTTCGAATGATGCCAAATGAATAACTTACTTGAATTGGACAATTTTACACTATGTCCATTGTAGATTTGTGTCTCCGACAGTTCGTTTGTTTGCAGGGGACATTTTCAGTTTTTATGGCCAAAATGTGCTTTTCAGAGGCTGAAAAGCATGTTATGGCCGAGTATGATAATTTACATTAAAACTTAATTTCTATCACTTCGAATGATGCCAAATGAATAACTTACTTGAATTGGACCATTTTACACTATGTCCATTGTAGATTTGTGTCTCTGACAGTTCGTTTGGTTTCAGGGGACATATTCAGTTTTTATGGCCAAAATGTGCTTTTCAGAGGCTGAAAAGCATGTTTTGGCAGAGTATGATAATTTTCATTAAAACTTAATTTCTATCTCTTCGAATGATGCCAAATGAATAACTTACTTGAATTGGACCATTTTACACTATGTCCATTGTAGATTTGTGTCTCTGACAGTTCGTTTGGTTGCAGGGGACATATTAAGTTTTTATGGCCAAAATGTGCTTTTCAGGGGCTGAAAAGCATGTTTTGGCCGAGTTTGATAATTTTCATTAAAACTTGATTTCTATCACTTCGATTGATGCCAAATGAATAACTTACTTGAATTGGACCATTGTACACTATGTCCATTGTAGATTTGTGTCTCCGACAGTTCGTTTGGTTGCAGGGGACATTTTCAGTTTTTATGGCCAAAATGTGCTTTTCAGGGGCTGAAAAGCATGTTTTGGCCGAGTATGATAATTTTCATTAAAACTTTATTTCTATCACTTCGAATGATGCCAAATGAATAACTTACTTGAATTGGACCATTTTACACTATGTCCATTGTAGATTTGTGTCTCCGACAGTTCGTTTGGTTGCAGGGGACATTTTCAGTTTTTATGGCCAAAATGTGCTTTTCAGAGGCTGAAAAGCATGTTATGGCCGAGTATGATAATTTACATTAAAACTTAATTTCTATCACTTCGAATGATGCCAAATGAATAACTTACTTGAATTGGACCATTTTACACTATGTCCATTGTAGATTTGTGTCTCTGACAGTTCGTTTGGTTTCAGGGGACATATTCAGTTTTTATGGCCAAAATGTGCTTTTCAGAGGCTGAAAAGCATGTTTTGGCCGAGTATGATAATTTTCATTAAAACTGAATTTCTATCTCTTCGAATGATGCCAAATGAATAACTTACTTGAATTGGACCATTTTACACTATGTCCATTGTAGATTTGTGTCTCTGACAGTTCGTTTGGTTGCAGGGGACATATTCAGTTTTTATGGCCAAAATGTGCTTTTCAGGGGCTGAAAAGCATGTTTTGGCCGAGTATGATAATTTTCATTAAAACTTGATTTCTATCACTTCGAATGATGCCAAATGAATAACTTACTTGAATTGGACAATTTTACACTATGTCCATTGTAGATTTGTGTCTCCGACAGTTCGTTTGTTTGCAGGGGACATTTTCAGTTTTTATGGCCAAAATGTGCTTTTCAGAGGCTGAAAAGCATGTTATGGCCGAGTATGATAATTTACATTAAAACTTAATTTCTATCACTTCGAATGATGCCAAATGAATAACTTACTTGAATTGGACCATTTTACACTATGTCCATTGTAGATTTGTGTCTCTGACAGTTCGTTTGGTTTCAGGGGACATATTCAGTTTTTATGGCCAAAATGTGCTTTTCAGAGGCTGAAAAGCATGTTTTGGCAGAGTATGATAATTTTCATTAAAACTTCATTTCTATCTCTTCGAATGATGCCAAATGAATAACTTACTTGAATTGGACCATTTTACACTATGTCCATTGTAGATTTGTGTCTCTGACAGTTCGTTTGGTTGCAGGGGACATATTAAGTTTTTATGGCCAAAATGTGCTTTTCAGGGGCTGAAAAGCATGTTTTGGCCGAGTTTGATAATTTTCATTAAAACTTGATTTCTATCACTTCGATTGATGCCAAATGAATAACTTACTTGAATTGGACCATTGTACACTATGTCCATTGTAGATTTGTGTCTCCGACAGTTCGTTTGGTTGCAGGGGACATTTTCAGTTTTTATGGCCAAAATGTGCTTTTCAGGGGCTGAAAAGCATGTTTTGGCCGAGTATGATAATTTTCATTAAAACTTTATTTCTATCACTTCGAATGATGCCAAATGAATAACTTACTTGAATTGGACCATTTTACACTATGTCCATTGTAGATTTGTGTCTCTGACAATTCGTTTGGTTTCAGGGGACATATTCAGTTTTTATGGCCAAAATGTGCTTTTCAGAGGCTGAAAAGCATGTTTTGGCAGAGTATGATAATTTTCATTAAAACTTAATTTCTATCACTTCGAATGATGCCAAATGAATAACTTACTTGAATTGGACCATTTTACACTATGTCCATTGTAGATTTGTGTCTCCGACAGTTCGTTTGGTTGCAGGGGACATTTTCAGTTTTTATGGCCAAAATGTGCTTTTCAGAGGCTGAAAAGCATGTTTTGGCCGAGTATGATAATTTACATTAAAACTTAATTTCTATCACTTCGAATGATGCCAAATGAATAACTTACTTGAATTGGACCATTTTACACTATGTCCATTGTAGATTTGTGTCTCTGACAGTTCGTTTGGTTTCAGGGGACATATTCAGTTTTTATGGCCAAAATGTGCTTTTCAGAGGCTGAAAAGCATGTTTTGGCCGAGTATGATAATTTTCATTAAAACTGAATTTCTATCTCTTCGAATGATGCCAAATGAATAACTTACTTGAATTGGACCATTTTACACTATGTCCATTGTAGATTTGTGTCTCTGACAGTTCGTTTGGTTGCAGGGGACATATTCAGTTTTTATGGCCAAAATGTGCTTTTCAGGGGCTGAAAAGCATGTTTTGGCCGAGTATGATAATTTTCATTAAAACTTGATTTCTATCACTTCGAATGATGCCAAATGAATAACTTACTTGAATTGGACAATTTTACACTATGTCCATTGTAGATTTGTGTCTCCGACAGTTCGTTTGTTTGCAGGGGACATTTTCAGTTTTTATGGCCAAAATGTGCTTTTCAGAGGCTGAAAAGCATGTTATGGCCGAGTATGATAATTTACATTAAAACTTAATTTCTATCACTTCGAATGATGCCAAATGAATAACTTACTTGAATTGGACCATTTTACACTATGTCCATTGTAGATTTGTGTCTCCGACAGTTCGTTTGGTTGCAGGGGACATTTTCAGTTTTTATGGCCAAAATGTGCTTTTCAGAGGCTGAAAAGCATGTTTTGGCAGAGTATGATAATTTTCATTAAAACTTGATTTCTATCACTTCGAATGATGCCAAATGAATAACTTACTTGAATTGGACCATTTTACACTATGTCCATTGTAGATTTGTGTCTCTGACAGTTCGTTTGGTTGCAGGGGACATATTCAGTTTTTATGGCCAAAATGTGCTTTTCAGGGGCTGAAAAGCATGTTTTGGCCGAATATGATAATTTTCATTAAAACTTGATTTCTATCACTTCGAATGATGCCAAATGAATAACTTACTTGAATTGGACCATTTTACACTATGTCCATTGTAGATTTGTGTCTCCGACAGTTTGTTTGGTTGCAGGGGACATTTTCAGTTTTTATGGCCAAAATGTGCTTTTCAGGGGCTGAAAAGCATGTTTTGGCCGAGTATGATAATTTTCATTAAAACTTGATTTCTATCCATTTGAATGATGCCAAATGAATAACTTACTTGAATTGGACCATTTTACACTATGTCCATTGTAGATTTGTGTCTCTGACAGTTCGTTTGGTTGCATGGGACATATTCAGTTTTTATGGCCAAAATGTGCTTTTCAGGGGCTGAAAAGCATGTTTTGGCCGAGTTTGATAATTTTCATTAAAACTTAATTTCAATCACTTCGAATGATGCCAAATGAATAATTTACTTGAATTGGACCATTTTACACTATGTCCATTGTAGATTTGTATCTCTGACAGTTCGTTTGGTTGCAGGGGACATATTCAGTTTTTATGGCCAAAATGTGCTTTTCAGGGGCTGAAAAGCATGTTTTGGCCGAGTATGATAATTTTCTTTAAAACTTGATTTCTATCCATTTGAATGATGCCAAATGAATAACTTACTTGAATTGGACCATTTTACACTATGTCCATTGTAGATTTGTGTCTCTGACAGTTCGTTTGGTTGCAGGGGACATATTCAGTTTTTATGGCCAAAATGTGCTTTTCAGGGGCTGAAAAGCATGTTTTGGCCGAATATGATAATTTTCATTAAAACTTCATTTCTATCACTTCGAATGATGCCAAATGAATAACTTACTTGAATTGGACCATTTTACACTATGTCCATTGTAGATTTGTGTCTCCGACAGTTTGTTTGGTTGCAGGGGACATTTTCAGTTTTTATGGCCAAAATGTGCTTTTCAGGGGCTGAAAAGCATGTTTTGGCCGAGTATGATAATTTTCATTAAAACTTGATTTCTATCACTTCGAATGATGCCAAATGAATAACTTACTTGAATTGGACCATTTTACACTATGTCCATTGTAGATTTGTGTCTCTGACAGTTCGTTTGGTTGCAGGGGACATATTCAGTTTTTATGGCCAAAATGTGCTTTTCAGGGGCTGAAAGCATGTTTTGGCCGAATATGATAATTTTCATTAAAACTTGATTTCTATCACTTCGAATGATGCCAAATGAATAACTTACTTGAATTGGACCATTTTACACTATGTCCATTGTAGATTTGTGTCTCCGACAGTTTGTTTGGTTGCAGGGGACATTTTCAGTTTTTATGGCCAAAATGTGCTTTTCAGGGGCTGAAAAGCATGTTTTGGCCGAGTATGATAATTTTCATTAAAACTTGATTTCTATCCATTTGAATGATGCCAAATGAATAACTTACTTGAATTGGACCATTTTACACTATGTCCATTGTAGATTTGTGTCTCTGACAGTTCGTTTGGTTGCAGGGGACATATTCAGTTTTTATGTCCAAAATGTGCTTTTCAGGGGCTGAAAAGCATGTTTTGGCCGAGTTTGATAATTTTCATTAAAACTTAATTTCTATCACTTCGAATGATGCCAAATGAATAATTTACTTGAATTGGACCATTTTACACTATGTCCATTGTAGATTTGTATCTCTGACAGTTCGTTTGGTTGCAGGGGACATATTCAGTTTTTATGGCCAAAATGTGCTTTTCAGGGGCTGAAAAGCATGTTTTGGCCGTGTATGATAATTTTCATTAAAACTTGATTTCTATCCATTTGAATGATGCCAAATGAATAACTTACTTGAATTGGACCATTTTACACTATGTCCATTGTAGTTGTGTCTCTGACAGTTCGTTTGGTTGCAGGGGACATATTCAGTTTTTATGGCCAAAATGTGCTTTTCAGGGGCTGAAAAGCATGTTTTGGCCGAGTTTGATAATTTTCATTAAAACTTGATTTCTATCACTTCGATTGATGCCAAATGAATAACTTACTTGAATTGGACCATTTTACACTCTGTCCATTGTAGATTTGTGTCTCCGACAGTTCGTTTGGTTGCAGGGGACATTTTCAGTTTTTATGGCCAAAATGTGCTTTTCAGAGGCTGAAAAGCATGTTTTGGCAGAGTATGATAATTTTCATTAAAACTTAATTTCTATCACTTCGAATGATGCCAAATGAATAACTTACTTGAATTGGACCATTTTACACTATGTCCATTGTAGATTTGTGTCTCCGACAGTTTGTTTGGTTGCAGGGGACATTTTCAGTTTTTATGGCCAAAATGTGCTTTTCAGGGGCTGAAAAGCATGTTTTGGCCGAGTATGATAATTTTCATTAAAACTTGATTTCTATCACTTTGAATGATGCCAAATGAATAACTTACTTGAATTGGACCATTTTACACTATGTCCATTGTAGATTTGTGTCTCTGATAGTTCGTTTGGTTGCAGGGGACATATTCAGTTTTTATGGCCAAAATGTGCTTTTCAGGGGCTGAAAAGCATGTTTTGGCCGAATATGATAATTTTCATTAAAACTTGATTTCTATCACTTCGAATGATGCCAAATGAATAACTTACTTGAATTGGACCATTTTACACTATGTCCATTGTAGATTTGTGTCTCCGACAGTTTGTTTGGTTGCAGGGGACATTTTCAGTTTTTATGGCCAAAATGTGCTTTTCAGGGGCTGAAAAGCATGTTTTGGCCGAGTATGATAATTTTCATTAAAACTTGATTTCTATCCATTTGAATGAAGCCAAATGAATAACTTACTTGAATTGGACCATTTTACACTATGTCCATTGTAGATTTGTGTCTCCGACAGTTCGTTTGGTTGCAGGGGACATTTTCAGTTTTTATGGCCAAAATGTGCTTTTCAGAGGCTGAAAAGCATGTTTTGGCAGAGTATGATAATTTTCATTAAAACTTAATTTCTATCACTTCGAATGATGCCAAATGAATAACTTACTTGAATTGGACCATTTTACACTATGTCCATTGTAGATTTGTGTCTCCGACAGTTTGTTTGGTTGCAGGGGACATTTTCAGTTTTTATGGCCAAAATGTGCTTTTCAGGGGCTGAAAAGCATGTTTTGGCCGAGTATGATAATTTTCATTAAAACTTGATTTCTATCACTTCGAATGATGCCAAATGAATAACTTACTTGAATTGGACCATTTTACACTATGTCCATTGTAGATTTGTGTCTCTGACAGTTCGTTTGGTTGCAGGGGACATATTCAGTTTTTATGGCCAAAATGTGCTTTTCAGGGGCTGAAAAGCATGTTTTGGCCGAATATGATAATTTTCATTAAAACTTGATTTCTATCACTTCGAATGATGCCAAATGAATAACTTACTTGAATTGGACCATTTTACACTATGTCCATTGTAGATTTGTGTCTCCGACAGTTTGTTTGGTTGCAGGGGACATTTTCAGTTTTTATGGCCAAAATGTGCTTTTCAGGGGCTGAAAAGCATGTTTTGGCCGAGTATGATAATTTTCATTAAAACTTGATTTCTATCACTTCGAATGATGCCAAATGAATAACTTACTTGAATTGGACCATTTTAAACTATGTCCATTGTAGATTTGTGTCTCTGACAGTTTGTTTGGTTGCAGGGGACATATTCAATTTTTATGGCCAAAATGTGCTTTTCAGGGGCTGAAAAGCATGTTTTGGCCGAATATGATAATTTTCATTAAAACTTGATTTCTATCCATTTGAATGATGCCAAATGAATAACTTACTTGAATTGGACCATTTTACACTATGTCCATTGTAGATTTGTGTCTCTGACAGTTCGTTTGGTTGCAGGGGACATATTCAGTTTTTATGGCCAAAATGTGCTTTTCAGGGGCTGAAAAGCATGTTTTGGCCGAGTTTGATAATTTTCATTAAAACTTAATTTCTATCACTTCGAATGATGCCAAATGAATAATTTACTTGAATTGGACCATTTTACACTATGTCCATTGTAGATTTGTATCTCTGACAGTTCGTTTGGTTGCAGGGGACATATTCAGTTTTTATGGCCAAAATGTGCTTTTCAGGGGCTGAAAAGCATGTTTTGGCCGTGTATGATAATTTTCATTAAAACTTGATTTCTATCCATTTGAATGATGCCAAATGAATAACTTACTTGAATTGGACCATTTTACACTATGTCCATTGTAGTTGTGTCTCTGACAGTTCGTTTGGTTGCAGGGGACATATTCAGTTTTTATGGCCAAAATGTGCTTTTCAGGGGCTGAAAAGCATGTTTTGGCCGAGTTTGATAATTTTCATTAAAACTTGATTTCTATCACTTCGATTGATGCCAAATGAATAACTTACTTGAATTGGACCATTTTACACTATGTCCATTGTAGATTTGTGTCTCCGACAGTTCGTTTGGTTGCAGGGGACATTTTCAGTTTTTATGGCCAAAATGTGCTTTTCAGAGGCTGAAAAGCATGTTTTGGCAGAGTATGATAATTTTCATTAAAAATTAATTTCTATCACTTCGAATGATGCCAAATGAATAACTTACTTGAATTGGACCATTTTACACTATGTCCATTGTAGATTTGTGTCTCCGACAGTTTGTTTGGTTGCAGGGGACATTTTCAGTTTTTATGGCCAAAATGTGCTTTTCAGGGGCTGAAAAGCATGTTTTGGCCGAGTATGATAATTTTCATTAAAACTTGATTTCTATCACTTCGAATGATGCCAAATGAATAACTTACTTGAATTGGACCATTTTACACTATGTCCATTGTAGATTTGTGTCTCTGATAGTTCGTTTGGTTGCAGGGGACATATTCAGTTTTTATGGCCAAAATATGCTTTTCAGGGGCTGAAAAGCATGTTTTGGCCGAATATGATAATTTTCATTAAAACTTGATTTCTATCACTTCGAATGATGCCAAATGAATAACTTACTTGAATTGGACCATTTTACACTATGTCCATTGTAGATTTGTGTCTCCGACAGTTTGTTTGGTTGCAGGGGACATTTTCAGTTTTTATGGCCAAAATGTGCTTTTCAGGGGCTGAAAAGCATGTTTTGGCCGAGTATGATAATTTTCATTAAAACTTGATTTCTATCACTTCGAATGATGCCAAATGAATAACTTACTTGAATTGGACCATTTTACACTATGTCCATTGTAGATTTGTGTCTCTGATAGTTCGTTTGGTTGCAGGGGACATTTTCAGTTTTTATGGCCAAAATGTGCTTTTCAGAGGCTGAAAAGCATGTTTTGGCAGAGTATGATAATTTTCATTAAAACTTAATTTCTATCACTTCGAATGATGCCAAATGAATAACTTACTTGAATTGGACCATTTTACACTATGTCCATTGTAGATTTGTGTCTCCGACAGTTTGTTTGGTTGCAGGGGACATTTTCAGTTTTTATGGCCAAAATGTGCTTTTCAGGGGCTGAAAAGCATGTTTTGGCCGAGTATGATAATTTTCATTAAAACTTGATTTCTATCACTTCGAATGATGCCAAATGAATAACTTACTTGAATTGGACCATTTTACACTATGTCCATTGTAGATTTGTGTCTCTGACAGTTCGTTTGGTTGCAGGGGACATATTCAGTTTTTATGGCCAAAATGTGCTTTTCAGGGGCTGAAAAGCATGTTTTGGCCGAGTTTGATAATTTTCATTAAAACTTGATTTCTATCACTTCGATTGATGCCAAATGAATAACTTACTTGAATTGGACCATTTTACACTATGTCCATTGTAGATTTGTGTCTCCGACAGTTTGTTTGGTTACAGGGGACATTTTCAGTTTTTATGGCCAAAATGTGCTTTTCAGGGGCTGAAAAGCATGTTTTGGCCGAGTATGATAATTTTCATTAAAACTTGATTTCTATCACTTCGAATGATGCCAAATGAATAATTTACTTGAATTGGACCATTTTACACTATGTCCATTGTAGATTTGTATCTCTGACAGTTCGTTTGGTTGCAGGGGACATATTCAGTTTTTATGGCCAAAATGTGCTTTTCAGGGGCTGAAAAGCATGTTTTGGCCGTGTATGATAATTTTCATTAAAACTTGATTTCTATCCATTTGAATGATGCCAAATGAATAACTTACTTGAATTGGACCATTTTACACTATGTCCATTGTAGTTGTGTCTCTGACAGTTCGTTTGGTTGCAGGGGACATATTCAGTTTTTATGGCCAAAATGTGCTTTTCAGGGGCTGAAAAGCATGTTTTGGCCGAGTTTGATAATTTTCATTAAAACTTGATTTCTATCACTTCGAATGATGCCAAATGAATAACTTACTTGAATTGGACCATTTTACACTATGTCCATTGTAGATTTGTGTCTCTGACAGTTCGTTTGGTTGCAGGGGACATATTCAGTTTTTATGGCCAAAATGTGCTTTTCAGGGGCTGAAAAGCATGTTTTGGCCGAGTATGATAATTTTCATTAAAACTTGATTTCTATCACTTCGATTGATGCCAAATGAATAACTTACTTGAATTGGACCATTTTACACTATGTCCATTGTAGATTTGTGTCTCCGACAGTTCGTTTGGTTGCAGGGGACATTTTCAGTTTTTATGGCCAAAATGTGCTTTTCAGAGGCTGAAAAGCATGTTTTGGCAGAGTATGATAATTTTCATTAAAACTTAATTTCTATCACTTCGAATGATGCCAAATGAATAACTTACTTGAATTGGACCATTTTACACTATGTCCATTGTAGATTTGTGTCTCCGACAGTTTGTTTGGTTGCAGGGGACATTTTCAGTTTTTATGGCCAAAATGTGCTTTTCAGGGGCTGAAAAGCATGTTTTGGCCGAGTATGATAATTTTCATTAAAACTTGATTTCTATCACTTCGAATGATGCCAAATGAATAACTTACTTGAATTGGACCATTTTACACTATGTCCATTGTAGATTTGTGTCTCTGATAGTTCGTTTGGTTGCAGGGGACATTTTCAGTTTTTATGGCCAAAATGTGCTTTTCAGAGGCTGAAAAGCATGTTTTGGCCGAATATGATAATTTTCATTAAAACTTAATTTCTATCACTTCGAATGATGCCAAATGAATAATTTACTTGAATTGGACCATTTTACACTATGTACATTGTAGATTTGTATCTCTGACAGTTCGTTTGGTCGCAGGGGACATATTCAGTTTTTATGGCCAAAATGTGCTTTTCAGGGGCTGAAAAGCATGTTTTGGCCGTGTATGATAATTTTCATTAAAACTTGATTTCTATCCATTTGAATGATGCCAAATGAATAACTTACTTGAATTGGACCATTTTACACTATGTCCATTGTAGATTTGTGTCTCTGACAGTTCGTTTGGTTGCAGGGGACATATTCAGTTTTTATGGCCAAAATGTGCTTTTCAGGGGCTGAAAAGCATGTTTTGGCCGAGTTTGATAATTTTCATTAAAACTTGATTTCTATCACTTCGATTGATGCCAAATGAATAACTTACTTGAATTGGACCATTTTACACTATGTCCATTGTAGATTTGTGTCTCCGACAGTTTGTTTGGTTACAGGGGACATTTTCAGTTTTTATGGCCAAAATGTGCTTTTCAGGGGCTGAAAAGCATGTTTTGGCCGAGTATGATAATTTTCATTAAAACTTGATTTCTATCACTTCGAATGATGCCAAATGAATAATTTACTTGAATTGGACCATTTTACACTATGTCCATTGTAGATTTGTATCTCTGACAGTTCGTTTGGTTGCAGGGGACATATTCAGTTTTTATGGCCAAAATGTGCTTTTCAGGGGCTGAAAAGCATGTTTTGGCCGTGTATGATAATTTTCATTAAAACTTGATTTCTATCCATTTGAATGATGCCAAATGAATAACTTACTTGAATTGGACCATTTTACACTATGTCCATTGTAGTTGTGTCTCTGACAGTTCGTTTGGTTGCAGGGGACATATTCAGTTTTTATGGCCAAAATGTGCTTTTCAGGGGCTGAAAAGCATGTTTTGGCCGAGTTTGATAATTTTCATTAAAACTTGATTTCTATCACTTCGATTGATGCCAAATGAATAACTTACTTGAATTGGACCATTTTACACTATGTCCATTGTAGATTTGTGTCTCCGACAGTTCGTTTGGTTGCAGGGGACATTTTCAGTTTTTATGGCCAAAATGTGCTTTTCAGAGGCTGAAAAGCATGTTTTGGCAGAGTATGATAATTTTCATTAAAACTTAATTTCTATCACTTCGAATGATGCCAAATGAATAACTTACTTGAATTGGACCATTTTACACTATGTCCATTGTAGATTTGTGTCTCCGACAGTTTGTTTGGTTGCAGGGGACATTTTCAGTTTTTATGGCCAAAATGTGCTTTTCAGGGGCTGAAAAGCATGTTTTGGCCGAGTATGATAATTTTCATTAAAACTTGATTTCTATCACTTCGAATGATGCCAAATGAATAACTTACTTGAATTGGACCATTTTACACTATGTCCATTGTAGATTTGTGTCTCTGATAGTTCGTTTGGTTGCAGGGGACATTTTCAGTTTTTATGGCCAAAATGTGCTTTTCAGAGGCTGAAAAGCATGTTTTGGCAGAGTATGATAATTTTCATTAAAACTTAATTTCTATCACTTCGAATGATGCCAAATGAATAACTTACTTGAATTGGACCATTTTACACTATGTCCATTGTAGATTTGTGTCTCCGACAGTTTGTTTGGTTGCAGGGGACATTTTCAGTTTTTATGGCCAAAATGTGCTTTTCAGGGGCTGAAAAGCATGTTTTGGCCGAGTATGATAATTTTCATTAAAACTTGATTTCTATCACTTCGAATGATGCCAAATGAATAACTTACTTGAATTGGACCATTTTACACTATGTCCATTGTAGATTTGTGTCTCTGACAGTTCGTTTGGTTGCAGGGGACATATTCAGTTTTTATGGCCAAAATGTGCTTTTCAGGGGCTGAAAAGCATGTTTTGGCCGAGTATGATAATTTTCATTAAAACTTGATTTCTATCACTTCGAATGATGCCAAATGAATAACTTACTTGAATTGGACCATTTTACACTATGTACATTGTAGATTTGTATCTCTGACAGTTCGTTTGGTCGCAGGGGACATATTCAGTTTTTATGGCCAAAATGTGCTTTTCAGGGGCTGAAAAGCATGTTTTGGCCGTGTATGATAATTTTCATTAAAACTTGATTTCTATCCATTTGAATGATGCCAAATGAATAACTTACTTGAATTGGACCATTTTACACTATGTCCATTGTAGATTTGTGTCTCTGACAGTTCGTTTGGTTGCAGGGGACATATTCAGTTTTTATGGCCAAAATGTGCTTTTCAGGGGCTGAAAAGCATGTTTTGGCCGAGTTTGATAATTTTCATTAAAACTTGATTTCTATCACTTCGATTGATGCCAAATGAATAACTTACTTGAATTGGACCATTTTACACTATGTCCATTGTAGATTTGTGTCTCCGACAGTTTGTTTGGTTACAGGGGACATTTTCAGTTTTTATGGCCAAAATGTGCTTTTCAGGGGCTGAAAAGCATGTTTTGGCCGAGTATGATAATTTTCATTAAAACTTGATTTCTATCACTTCGAATGATGCCAAATGAATAATTTACTTGAATTGGACCATTTTACACTATGTCCATTGTAGATTTGTATCTCTGACAGTTCGTTTGGTTGCAGGGGACATATTCAGTTTTTATGGCCAAAATGTGCTTTTCAGGGGCTGAAAAGCATGTTTTGGCCGTGTATGATAATTTTCATTAAAACTTGATTTCTATCCATTTGAATGATGCCAAATGAATAACTTACTTGAATTGGACCATTTTACACTATGTCCATTGTAGTTGTGTCTCTGACAGTTCGTTTGGTTGCAGGGGACATATTCAGTTTTTATGGCCAAAATGTGCTTTTCAGGGGCTGAAAAGCATGTTTTGGCCGAGTTTGATAATTTTCATTAAAACTTGATTTCTATCACTTCGATTGATGCCAAATGAATAACTTACTTGAATTGGACCATTTTACACTATGTCCATTGTAGATTTGTGTCTCCGACAGTTCGTTTGGTTGCAGGGGACATTTTCAGTTTTTATGGCCAAAATGTGCTTTTCAGAGGCTGAAAAGCATGTTTTGGCAGAGTATGATAATTTTCATTAAAACTTAATTTCTATCACTTCGAATGATGCCAAATGAATAACTTACTTGAATTGGACCATTTTACACTATGTCCATTGTAGATTTGTGTCTCCGACAGTTTGTTTGGTTGCAGGGGACATTTTCAGTTTTTATGGCCAAAATGTGCTTTTCAGGGGCTGAAAAGCATGTTTTGGCCGAGTATGATAATTTTCATTAAAACTTGATTTCTATCACTTCGAATGATGCCAAATGAATAACTTACTTGAATTGGACCATTTTACACTATGTCCATTGTAGATTTGTGTCTCTGATAGTTCGTTTGGTTGCAGGGGACATTTTCAGTTTTTATGGCCAAAATGTGCTTTTCAGAGGCTGAAAAGCATGTTTTGGCAGAGTATGATAATTTTCATTAAAACTTAATTTCTATCACTTCGAATGATGCCAAATGAATAACTTACTTGAATTGGACCATTTTACACTATGTCCATTGTAGATTTGTGTCTCCGACAGTTTGTTTGGTTGCAGGGGACATTTTCAGTTTTTATGGCCAAAATGTGCTTTTCAGGGGCTGAAAAGCATGTTTTGGCCGAGTATGATAATTTTCATTAAAACTTGATTTCTATCACTTCGAATGATGCCAAATGAATAACTTACTTGAATTGGACCATTTTACACTATGTCCATTGTAGATTTGTGTCTCTGACAGTTCGTTTGGTTGCAGGGGACATATTCAGTTTTTATGGCCAAAATGTGCTTTTCAGGGGCTGAAAAGCATGTTTTGGCCGAATATGATAATTTTCATTAAAACTTGATTTCTATCACTTCGAATGATGCCAAATGAATAACTTACTTGAATTGGACCATTTTACACTATGTCCATTGTAGATTTGTGTCTCCGACAGTTTGTTTGGTTGCAGGGGACATTTTCAGTTTTTATGGCCAAAATGTGCTTTTCAGGGGCTGAAAAGCATGTTTTGGCCGAGTATGATAATTTTCATTAAAACTTGATTTCTATCGCTTCGAATGATGCCAAATGAATAACTTACTTGAATTGGACCATTTTACACTATGTCCATTGTAGATTTGTGTCTCTGACAGTTCGTTTGGTTGCAGGGGACATATTCAATTTTTATGGCCAAAATGTGCTTTTCAGGGGCTGAAAAGCATGTTTTGGCCGAATATGATAATTTTCATTAAAACTTGATTTCTATCCATTTGAATGATGCCAAATGAATAACTTACTTGAATTGGACCATTTTACACTATGTCCATTGTAGATTTGTGTCTCTGACAGTTCGTTTGGTTGCAGGGGACATATTCAGTTTTTATGGCCAAAATGTGCTTTTCAGGGGCTGAAAAGCATGTTTTGGCTGAGTTTGATAATTTTCATTAAAACTTAATTTCTATCACTTCGAATGATGCCAAATGAATAATTTACTTGAATTGGACCATTTTACACTATGTCCATTTTAGATTTGTATCTCTGACAGTTCGTTTGGTTGCAGGGGACATATTCAGTTTTTATGGCCAAAATGTGCTTTTCAGGGGCTGAAAAGCATGTTTTGGCCGTGTATGATAATTTTCATTAAAACTTGATTTCTATCCATTTGAATGATGCCAAAAGAATAACTTACTTGAATTGGACCATTTTACACTATGTCCATTGTAGTTGTGTCTCTGACAGTTCGTTTGGTTGCAGGGGACATATTCAGTTTTTATGGCCAAAATGTGCTTTTCAGGGGCTGAAAAGCATGTTTTGGCCGAGTTTGATAATTTTCATTAAAACTTGATTTCTATCACTTCGATTGATGCCAAATGAATAACTTACTTGAATTGGACCATTTTACACTATGTCCATTGTAGATTTGTGTCTCCGACAGTTCGTTTGGTTGCAGGGGACATTTTCAGTTTTTATGGCCAAAATGTGCTTTTCAGAGGCTGAAAAGCATGTTTTGGCAGAGTATGATAATTTTCATTAAAACTTAATTTCTATCACTTCGAATGATGCCAAATGAATAACTTACTTGAATTGGACCATTTTACACTATGTCCATTGTAGATTTGTGTCTCCGACAGTTTGTTTGGTTGCAGGGGACATTTTCAGTTTTTATGGCCAAAATGTGCTTTTCAGGGGCTGAAAAGCATGTTTTGGCCGAGTATGATAATTTTCATTAAAACTTGATTTCTATCACTTCGAATGATGCCAAATGAATAACTTACTTGAATTGGACCATTTTACACTATGTCCATTGTAGATTTGTGTCTCTGATAGTTCGTTTGGTTGCAGGGGACATATTCAGTTTTTATGGCCAAAATGTGCTTTTCAGGGGCTGAAAAGCATGTTTTGGCCGAATATGATAATTTTCATTAAAACTTAATTTCTATCACTTCGAATGATGCCAAATGAATAATTTACTTGAATTGGACCATTTTACACTATGTCCATTGTAGATTTGTATCTCTGACAGTTCGTTTGGTCGCAGGGGACATATTCAGTTTTTATGGCCAAAATGTGCTTTTCAGGGGCTGAAAAGCATGTTTTGGCCGTGTATGATAATTTTCATTAAAACTTGATTTCTATCCATTTGAATGATGCCAAATGAATAACTTACTTGAATTGGACCATTTTACACTATGTCCATTGTAGATTTGTGTCTCTGACAGTTCGTTTGGTTGCAGGGGACATATTCAGTTTTTATGGCCAAAATGTGCTTTTCAGGGGCTGAAAAGCATGTTTTGGCCGAGTTTGATAATTTTCATTAAAACTTGATTTCTATCACTTCGATTGATGCCAAATGAATAACTTACTTGAATTGGACCATTTTACACTATGTCCATTGTAGATTTGTGTCTCCGACAGTTCGTTTGGTTGCAGGGGACATTTTCAGTTTTTATGGCCAAAATGTGCTTTTCAGAGGCTGAAAAGCATGTTTTGGCAGAGTATGATAATTTTCATTAAAACTTAATTTCTATCACTTCGAATGATGCCAAATGAATAACTTACTTGAATTGGACCATTTTACACTATGTCCATTGTAGATTTGTGTCTCCGACAGTTTGTTTGGTTGCAGGGGACATTTTCAGTTTTTATGGCCAAAATGTGCTTTTCAGGGGCTGAAAAGCATGTTTTGGCCGAGTATGATAATTTTCATTAAAACTTGATTTCTATCACTTCGAATGATGCCAAATGAATAATTTACTTGAATTGGACCATTTTACACTATGTCCATTGTAGATTTGTATCTCTGACAGTTCGTTTGGTTGCAGGGGACATATTCAGTTTTTATGGCCAAAATGTGCTTTTCAGGGGCTGAAAAGCATGTTTTGGCCGTGTATGATAATTTTCATTAAAACTTGATTTCTATCCATTTGAATGATGCCAAATGAATAACTTACTTGAATTGGACCATTTTACACTATGTCCATTGTAGTTGTGTCTCTGACAGTTCGTTTGGTTGCAGGGGACATATTCAGTTTTTATGGCCAAAATGTGCTTTTCAGGGGCTGAAAAGCATGTTTTGGCCGAGTTTAATAATTTTCATTAAAACTTGATTTCTATCACTTCGATTGATGCCAAATGAATAACTTACTTGAATTGGACCATTTTACACTATGTCCATTGTAGATTTGTGTCTCCGACAGTTCGTTTGGTTGCAGGGGACATTTTCAGTTTTTATGGCCAAAATGTGCTTTTCAGAGGCTGAAAAGCATGTTTTGGCAGAGTATGATAATTTTCATTAAAACTTAATTTCTATCACTTCGAATGATGCCAAATGAATAACTTACTTGAATTGGACCATTTTACACTATGTCCATTGTAGATTTGTGTCTCCGACAGTTTGTTTGGTTGCAGGGGACATTTTCAGTTTTTATGGCCAAAATGTGCTTTTCAGGGGCTGAAAAGCATGTTTTGGCCGAGTATGATAATTTTCATTAAAACTTGATTTCTATCACTTCGAATGATGCCAAATGAATAACTTACTTGAATTGGACCATTTTACACTATGTCCATTGTAGATTTGTGTCTCTGATAGTTCGTTTGGTTGCAGGGGACATTTTCAGTTTTTATGGCCAAAATGTGCTTTTCAGAGGCTGAAAAGCATGTTTTGGCAGAGTATGATAATTTTCATTAAAACTTAATTTCTATCACTTCGAATGATGCCAAATGAATAACTTACTTGAATTGGACCATTTTACACTATGTCCATTGTAGATTTGTGTCTCCGACAGTTTGTTTGGTTGCAGGGGACATTTTCAGTTTTTATGGCCAAAATGTGCTTTTCAGGGGCTGAAAAGCATGTTTTGGCCGAGTATGATAATTTTCATTAAAACTTGATTTCTATCACTTCGAATGATGCCAAATGAATAACTTACTTGAATTGGACCATTTTACACTATGTCCATTGTAGATTTGTGTCTCTGACAGTTCGTTTGGTTGCAGGGGACATATTCAGTTTTTATGGCCAAAATGTGCTTTTCAGGGGCTGAAAAGCATGTTTTGGCCGAATATGATAATTTTCATTAAAACTTGATTTCTATCACTTCGAATGATGCCAAATGAATAACTTACTTGAATTGGACCATTTTACACTATGTCCATTGTAGATTTGTGTCTCCGACAGTTTGTTTGGTTGCAGGGGACATTTTCAGTTTTTATGGCCAAAATGTGCTTTTCAGGGGCTGAAAAGCATGTTTTGGCCGAGTATGATAATTTTCATTAAAACTTGATTTCTATCACTTCGAATGATGCCAAATGAATAACTTACTTGAATTGGACCATTTTACACTATGTCCATTGTAGATTTGTGTCTCTGACAGTTCGTTTGGTTGCAGGGGACATATTCAATTTTTATGGCCAAAATGTGCTTTTCAGGGGCTGAAAAGCATGTTTTGGCCGAATATGATAATTTTCATTAAAACTTGATTTCTATCCATTTGAATGATGCCAAATGAATAACTTACTTGAATTGGACCATTTTACGCTATGTCCATTGTAGATTTGTGTCTCTGACAGTTCGTTTGGTTGCAGGGGACATATTCAGTTTTTATGGCCAAAATGTGCTTTTCAGGGGCTGAAAAGCATGTTTTGGCTGAGTTTGATAATTTTCATTAAAACTTAATTTCTATCACTTCGAATGATGCCAAATGAATAATTTACTTGAATTGGACCATTTTACACTATGTCCATTGTAGATTTGTATCTCTGACAGTTCGTTTGGTTGCAGGGGACATATTCAGTTTTTATGGCCAAAATGTGCTTTTCAGGGGCTGAAAAGCATGTTTTGGCCGTGTATGATAATTTTCATTAAAACTTGATTTCTATCCATTTGAATGATGCCAAAAGAATAACTTACTTGAATTGGACCATTTTACACTATGTCCATTGTAGTTGTGTCTCTGACAGTTCGTTTGGTTGCAGGGGACATATTCAGTTTTTATGGCCAAAATGTGCTTTTCAGGGGCTGAAAAGCATGTTTTGGCCGAGTTTGATAATTTTCATTAAAACTTGATTTCTATCACTTCGATTGATGCCAAATGAATAACTTACTTGAATTGGACCATTTTACACTATGTCCATTGTAGATTTGTGTCTCCGACAGTTCGTTTGGTTGCAGGGGACATTTTCAGTTTTTATGGCCAAAATGTGCTTTTCAGAGGCTGAAAAGCATGTTTTGGCAGAGTATGATAATTTTCATTAAAACTTAATTTCTATCACTTCGAATGATGCCAAATGAATAACTTACTTGAATTGGACCATTTTACACTATGTCCATTGTAGATTTGTGTCTCCGACAGTTTGTTTGGTTGCAGGGGACATTTTCAGTTTTTATGGCCAAAATGTGCTTTTCAGGGGCTGAAAAGCATGTTTTGGCCGAGTATGATAATTTTCATTAAAACTTGATTTCTATCACTTCGAATGATGCCAAATGAATAACTTACTTGAATTGGACCATTTTACACTATGTCCATTGTAGATTTGTGTCTCTGATAGTTCGTTTGGTTGCAGGGGACATATTCAGTTTTTATGGCCAAAATATGCTTTTCAGGGGCTGAAAAGCATGTTTTGGCCGAATATGATAATTTTCATTAAAACTTGATTTCTATCACTTCGAATGATGCCAAATGAATAACTTACTTGAATTGGACCATTTTACACTATGTCCATTGTAGATTTGTGTATCCGACAGTTTGTTTGGTTGCAGGGGACATTTTCAGTTTTTATGGCCAAAATGTGCTTTTCAGGGGCTGAAAAGCATGTTTTGGCCGAGTATGATATTTTTCATTAAAACTTGATTTCTATCCATTTGAATGATGCCAAATGAATAACTTACTTGAATTGGACCATTTTACACTATGTCCATTGTAGATTTGTGTCTCCGACAGTTCGTTTGGTTGCAGGGGACATTTTCAGTTTTTATGGCCAAAATGTGCTTTTCAGAGGCTGAAAAGCATGTTTTGGCAGAGTATGATAATTTTCATTAAAACTTAATTTCTATCACTTCGAATGATGCCAAATGAATAACTTACTTGAATTGGACCATTTTACACTATGTCCATTGTAGATTTGTGTCTCCGACAGTTTGTTTGGTTGCAGGGGACATTTTCAGTTTTTATGGCCAAAATGTGCTTTTCAGGGGCTGAAAAGCATGTTTTGGCCGAGTATGATAATTTTCATTAAAACTTGATTTCTATCACTTCGAATGATGCCAAATGAATAACTTACTTGAATTGGACCATTTTACACTATGTCCATTGTAGATTTGTGTCTCTGACAGTTCGTTTGGTTGCAGGGGACATATTCAGTTTTTATGGCCAAAATGTGCTTTTCAGGGGCTGAAAAGCATGTTTTGGCCGAATATGATAATTTTCATTAAAACTTGATTTCTATCACTTCGAATGATGCCAAATGAATAACTTACTTGAATTGGACCATTTTACACTATGTCCATTGTAGATTTGTGTCTCCGACAGTTTGTTTGGTTGCAGGGGACATTTTCAGTTTTTATGGCCAAAATGTGCTTTTCAGGGGCTGAAAAGCATGTTTTGGCCGAGTATGATAATTTTCATTAAAACTTGATTTCTATCACTTCGAATGATGCCAAATGAATAACTTACTTGAATTGGACCATTTTACACTATGTCCATTGTAGATTTGTGTCTCTGACAGTTCGTTTGGTTGCAGGGGACATATTCAGTTTTTATGGCCAAAATGTGCTTTTCAGGGGCTGAAAAGCATGTTTTGGCCGAATATGATAATTTTCATTAAAACTTAATTTCTATCACTTCGAATGATGCCAAATGAATAATTTACTTGAATTGGACCATTTTACACTATGTCCATTGTAGATTTGTATCTCTGACAGTTCGTTTGGTCGCAGGGGACATATTCAGTTTTTATGGCCAAAATGTGCTTTTCAGGGGCTGAAAAGCATGTTTTGGCCGTGTATGATAATTTTCATTAAAACTTGATTTCTATCCATTTGAATGATGCCAAATGAATAACTTACTTGAATTGGACCATTTTACACTATGTCCATTGTAGATTTGTGTCTCTGACAGTTCGTTTGGTTGCAGGGGACATATTCAGTTTTTATGGCCAAAATGTGCTTTTCAGGGGCTGAAAAGCATGTTTTGGCCGAGTTTGATAATTTTCATTAAAACTTGATTTCTATCACTTCGATTGATGCCAAATGAATAACTTACTTGAATTGGACCATTTTACACTATGTCCATTGTAGATTTGTGTCTCCGACAGTTCGTTTGGTTGCAGGGGACATTTTCAGTTTTTATGGCCAAAATGTGCTTTTCAGAGGCTGAAAAGCATGTTTTGGCAGAGTATGATAATTTTCATTAAAACTTAATTTCTATCACTTCGAATGATGCCAAATGAATAACTTACTTGAATTGGACCATTTTACACTATGTCCATTGTAGATTTGTGTCTCCGACAGTTTGTTTGGTTGCAGGGGACATTTTCAGTTTTTATGGCCAAAATGTGCTTTTCAGGGGCTGAAAAGCATGTTTTGGCCGAGTATGATAATTTTCATTAAAACTTGATTTCTATCACTTCGAATGATGCCAAATGAATAACTTACTTGAATTGGACCATTTTACACTATGTCCATTGTAGATTTGTGTCTCTGATAGTTCGTTTGGTTGCAGGGGACATATTCAGTTTTTATGGCCAAAATGTGCTTTTCAGGGGCTGAAAAGCATGTTTTGGCCGAGTATGATAATTTTCATTAAAACTTGATTTCTATCACTTCGAATGATGCCAAATGAATAACTTACTTGAATTGGACCATTTTACACTATGTCCATTGTAGATTTGTGTCTCTGACAGTTCGTTTGGTTGCAGGGGACATATTCAGTTTTTATGGCCAAAATGTGCTTTTCAGGGGCTGAAAAGCATGTTTTGGCCGAATATGATAATTTTCATTAAAACTTGATTTCTATCACTTCAAATGATGCCAAATGAATAACTTACTTGAATTGGACCATTTTACACTATGTCCATTGTAGATTTGTGTCTCCGACAGTTTGTTTGGTTGCAGGGGACATTTTCAGTTTTTATGGCCAAAATGTGCTTTTCAGGGGCTGAAAAGCATGTTTTGGCCGAGTATGATAATTTTCATTAAAACTTGATTTCTATCACTTCGAATGATGCCAAATGAATAACTTACTTGAATTGGACCATTTTACACTATGTCCATTGTAGATTTGTGTCTCTGACAGTTCGTTTGGTTGCAGGGGACATATTCAATTTTTATGGCCAAAATGTGCTTTTCAGGGGCTGAAAAGCATGTTTTGGCCGAATATGATAATTTTCATTAAAACTTGATTTCTATCCATTTGAATGATGCCAAATGAATAACTTACTTGAATTGGACCATTTTACACTATGTCCATTGTAGATTTGTGTCTCTGACAGTTCGTTTGGTTGCAGGGGACATATTCAGTTTTTATGGCCAAAATGTGCTTTTCAGGGGCTGAAAAGCATGTTTTGGCCGAGTTTGATAATTTTCATTAAAACTT
The DNA here is from genome assembly GCF_051989625.1 of Stigmatopora argus. NCBI lineage: Eukaryota > Metazoa > Chordata > Actinopteri > Syngnathiformes > Syngnathidae > Stigmatopora > Stigmatopora argus. The sequence continues at coordinate 13,667,991 of NC_135407.1, forward strand.
AATTTCTATCACTTCGAATGATGCCAAATGAATAATTTACTTGAATTGGACCATTTTACACTATGTCCATTGTAGATTTGTATCTCTGACAGTTCGTTTGGTTGCAGGGGACATATTCAGTTTTTATGGCCAAAATGTGCTTTTCAGGGGCTGAAAAGCATGTTTTGGCCGTGTATGATAATTTTCATTAAAACTTGATTTCTATCCATTTGAATGATGCCAAATGAATAACTTACTTGAATTGGACCATTTTACACTATGTCCATTGTAGTTGTGTCTCTGACAGTTCGTTTGGTTGCAGGGGACATATTCAGTTTTTATGGCCAAAATGTGCTTTTCAGGGGCTGAAAAGCATGTTTTGGCCGAGTTTGATAATTTTCATTAAAACTTGATTTCTATCACTTCGATTGATGCCAAATGAATAACTTACTTGAATTGGACCATTTTACACTATGTCCATTGTAGATTTGTGTCTCCGACAGTTCGTTTGGTTGCAGGGGACATTTTCAGTTTTTATGGCCAAAATGTGCTTTTCAGAGGCTGAAAAGCATGTTTTGGCAGAGTATGATAATTTTCATTAAAACTTAATTTCTATCACTTCGAATGATGCCAAATGAATAACTTACTTGAATTGGACCATTTTACACTATGTCCATTGTAGATTTGTGTCTCCGACAGTTTGTTTGGTTGCAGGGGACATTTTCAGTTTTTATGGCCAAAATGTGCTTTTCAGGGGCTGAAAAGCATGTTTTGGCCGAGTATGATAATTTTCATTAAAACTTGATTTCTATCACTTCGAATGATGCCAAATGAATAACTTACTTGAATTGGACCATTTTACACTATGTCCATTGTAGATTTGTGTCTCTGATAGTTCGTTTGGTTGCAGGGGACATATTCAGTTTTTATGGCCAAAATATGCTTTTCAGGGGCTGAAAAGCATGTTTTGGCCGAATATGATAATTTTCATTAAAACTTGATTTCTATCACTTCGAATGATGCCAAATGAATAACTTACTTGAATTGGACCATTTTACACTATGTCCATTGTAGATTTGTGTCTCCGACAGTTTGTTTGGTTGCAGGGGACATTTTCAGTTTTTATGGCCAAAATGTGCTTTTCAGGGGCTGAAAAGCATGTTTTGGCCGAGTATGATAATTTTCATTAAAACTTGATTTCTATCCATTTGAATGATGCCAAATGAATAACTTACTTGAATTGGACCATTTTACACTATGTCCATTGTAGATTTGTGTCTCCGACAGTTCGTTTGGTTGCAGGGGACATTTTCAGTTTTTATGGCCAAAATGTGCTTTTCAGAGGCTGAAAAGCATGTTTTGGCAGAGTATGATAATTTTCATTAAATCTTAATTTCTATCACTTCGAATGATGCCAAATGAATAACTTACTTGAATTGGACCATTTTACACTATGTCCATTGTAGATTTGTGTCTCCGACAGTTTGTTTGGTTGCAGGGGACATTTTCAGTTTTTATGGCCAAAATGTGCTTTTCAGGGGCTGAAAAGCATGTTTTGGCCGAGTATGATAATTTTCATTAAAACTTGATTTCTATCACTTCGAATGATGCCAAATGAATAACTTACTTGAATTGGACCATTTTACACTATGTCCATTGTAGATTTGTGTCTCTGACAGTTCGTTTGGTTGCAGGGGACATATTCAGTTTTTATGGCCAAAATGTGCTTTTCAGGGGCTGAAAAGCATGTTTTGGCCGAATATGATAATTTTCATTAAAACTTGATTTCTATCACTTCGAATGATGCCAAATGAATAACTTACTTGAATTGGACCATTTTACACTATGTCCATTGTAGATTTGTGTCTCCGACAGTTCGTTTGGTTGCAGGGGACATTTTCAGTTTTTATGGCCAAAATGTGCTTTTCAGAGGCTGAAAAGCATGTTTTGGCAGAGTATGATAATTTTCATTAAAACTTAATTTCTATCACTTCGAATGATGCCAAATGAATAACTTACTTGAATTGGACCATTTTACACTATGTCCATTGTAGATTTGTGTCTCCGACAGTTTGTTTGGTTGCAGGGGACATTTTCAGTTTTTATGGCCAAAATGTGCTTTTCAGGGGCTGAAAAGCATGTTTTGGCCGAGTATGATAATTTTCATTAAAACTTGATTTCTATCACTTCGAATGATGCCAAATGAATAACTTACTTGAATTGGACCATTTTACACTATGTCCATTGTAGATTTGTGTCTCTAACAGTTCGTTTGGTTGCAGGGGACATATTCAATTTTTATGGCCAAAATGTGCTTTTCAGGGGCTGAAAAGCATGTTTTGGCCGAATATGATAATTTTCATTAAAACTTGATTTCTATCCATTTGAATGATGCCAAATGAATAACTTACTTGAATTGGACCATTTTACACTATGTCCATTGTAGATTTGTGTCTCTGACAGTTCGTTTGGTTGCAGGGGACATATTCAGTTTTTATGGCCAAAATGTGCTTTTCAGGGGCTGAAAAGCATGTTTTGGCCGAGTTTGATAATTTTCATTAAAACTTAATTTCTATCACTTCGAATGATGCCAAATGAATAATTTACTTGAATTGGACCATTTTACACTATGTCCATTGTAGATTTGTATCTCTGACAGTTCGTTTGGTTGCAGGGGACATATTCAGTTTTTATGGCCAAAATGTGCTTTTCAGGGGCTGAAAAGCATGTTTTGGCCGTGTATGATAATTTTCATTAAAACTTGATTTCTATCCATTTGAATGATGCCAAATGAATAACTTACTTGAATTGGACCATTTTACACTATGTCCATTGTAGTTGTGTCTCTGACAGTTCGTTTGGTTGCAGGGGACATATTCAGTTTTTATGGCCAAAATGTGCTTTTCAGGGGCTGAAAAGCATGTTTTGGCCGAGTTTGATAATTTTCATTAAAACTTGATTTCTATCACTTCGATTGATGCCAAATGAATAACTTACTTGAATTGGACCATTTTACACTATGTCCATTGTAGATTTGTGTCTCCGACAGTTCGTTTGGTTGCAGGGGACATTTTCAGTTTTTATGGCCAAAATGTGCTTTTCAGAGGCTGAAAAGCATGTTTTGGTAGAGTATGATAATTTTCATTAAAACTTAATTTCTATCACTTCGAATGATGCCAAATGAATAACTTACTTGAATTGGACCATTTTACACTATGTCCATTGTAGATTTGTGTCTCCGACAGTTTGTTTGGTTGCAGGGGACATTTTCAGTTTTTATGGCCAAAATGTGCTTTTCAGGGGCTGAAAAGCATGTTTTGGCCGAGTATGATAATTTTCATTAAAACTTGATTTCTATCACTTCGAATGATGCCAAATGAATAACTTACTTGAATTGGACCATTTTAAACTATGTCCATTGTAGATTTGTGTCTCTGATAGTTCGTTTGGTTGCAGGGGACATATTCAGTTTTTATGGCCAAAATATGCTTTTCAGGGGCTGAAAAGCATGTTTTGGCCGAATATGATAATTTTCATTAAAACTTGATTTCTATCACTTCGAATGATGCCAAATGAATAACTTACTTGAATTGGACCATTTTACACTATGTCCATTGTAGATTTGTGTCTCCGACAGTTTGTTTGGTTGCAGGGGACATTTTCAGTTTTTATGGCCAAAATGTGCTTTTCAGGGGCTGAAAAGCATGTTTTGGCCGAGTATGATAATTTTCATTAAAACTTGATTTCTATCCATTTGAATGATGCCAAATGAATAACTTACTTGAATTGGACCATTTTACACTATGTCCATTGTAGATTTGTGTCTCCGACAGTTCGTTTGGTTGCAGGGGACATTTTCAGTTTTTATGGCCAAAATGTGCTTTTCAGAGGCTGAAAAGCATGTTTTGGCAGAGTATGATAATTTTCATTAAAACTTAATTTCTATCACTTCGAATGATGCCAAATGAATAACTTACTTGAATTGGACCATTTTACACTATGTCCATTGTAGATTTGTGTCTCCGACAGTTTGTTTGGTTGCAGGGGACATTTTCAGTTTTTATGGCCAAAATGTGCTTTTCAGGGGCTGAAAAGCATGTTTTGGCCGAGTATGATAATTTTCATTAAAACTTGATTTCTATCACTTCGAATGATGCCAAATGAATAACTTACTTGAATTGGACCATTTTACACTATGTCCATTGTAGATTTGTGTCTCCGACAGTTTGTTTGGTTGCAGGGGACATTTTCAGTTTTTATGGCCAAAATGTGCTTTTCAGGGGCTGAAAAGCATGTTTTGGCCGAGTATGATAATTTTCATTAAAACTTGATTTCTATCACTTCGAATGATGCCAAATGAATAACTTACTTGAATTGGACCATTTTACACTATGTCCATTGTAGATTTGTGTCTCTAACAGTTCGTTTGGTTGCAGGGGACATATTCAATTTTTATGGCCAAAATGTGCTTTTCAGGGGCTGAAAAGCATGTTTTGGCCGAATATGATAATTTTCATTAAAACTTGATTTCTATCCATTTGAATGATGCCAAATGAATAACTTACTTGAATTGGACCATTTTACACTATGTCCATTGTAGATTTGTGTCTCTGACAGTTCGTTTGGTTGCAGGGGACATATTCAGTTTTTATGGCCAAAATGTGCTTTTCAGGGGCTGAAAAGCATGTTTTGGCCGAGTTTGATAATTTTCATTAAAACTTAATTTCTATCACTTCGAATGATGCCAAATGAATAATTTACTTGAATTGGACCATTTTACACTATGTCCATTGTAGATTTGTATCTCTGACAGTTCGTTTGGTTGCAGGGGACATATTCAGTTTTTATGGCCAAAATGTGCTTTTCAGGGGCTGAAAAGCATGTTTTGGCCGTGTATGATAATTTTCATTAAAACTTGATTTCTATCCATTTGAATGATGCCAAATGAATAACTTACTTGAATTGGACCATTTTACACTATGTCCATTGTAGTTGTGTCTCTGACAGTTCGTTTGGTTGCAGGGGACATATTCAGTTTTTATGGCCAAAATGTGCTTTTCAGGGGCTGAAAAGCATGTTTTGGCCGAGTTTGATAATTTTCATTAAAACTTGATTTCTATCACTTCGATTGATGCCAAATGAATAACTTACTTGAATTGGACCATTTTACACTATGTCCATTGTAGATTTGTGTCTCCGACAGTTCGTTTGGTTGCAGGGGACATTTTCAGTTTTTATGGCCAAAATGTGCTTTTCAGAGGCTGAAAAGCATGTTTTGGTAGAGTATGATAATTTTCATTAAAACTTAATTTCTATCACTTCGAATGATGCCAAATGAATAACTTACTTGAATTGGACCATTTTACACTATGTCCATTGTAGATTTGTGTCTCCGACAGTTTGTTTGGTTGCAGGGGACATTTTCAGTTTTTATGGCCAAAATGTGCTTTTCAGGGGCTGAAAAGCATGTTTTGGCCGAGTATGATAATTTTCATTAAAACTTGATTTCTATCACTTCGAATGATGCCAAATGAATAACTTACTTGAATTGGACCATTTTAAACTATGTCCATTGTAGATTTGTGTCTCTGATAGTTCGTTTGGTTGCAGGGGACATATTCAGTTTTTATGGCCAAAATATGCTTTTCAGGGGCTGAAAAGCATGTTTTGGCCGAATATGATAATTTTCATTAAAACTTGATTTCTATCACTTCGAATGATGCCAAATGAATAACTTACTTGAATTGGACCATTTTACACTATGTCCATTGTAGATTTGTGTCTCCGACAGTTTGTTTGGTTGCAGGGGACATTTTCAGTTTTTATGGCCAAAATGTGCTTTTCAGGGGCTGAAAAGCATGTTTTGGCCGAGTATGATAATTTTCATTAAAACTTGATTTCTATCCATTTGAATGATGCCAAATGAATAACTTACTTGAATTGGACCATTTTACACTATGTCCATTGTAGATTTGTGTCTCCGACAGTTCGTTTGGTTGCAGGGGACATTTTCAGTTTTTATGGCCAAAATGTGCTTTTCAGAGGCTGAAAAGCATGTTTTGGCAGAGTATGATAATTTTCATTAAAACTTAATTTCTATCACTTCGAATGATGCCAAATGAATAACTTACTTGAATTGGACCATTTTACACTATGTCCATTGTAGATTTGTGTCTCCGACAGTTTGTTTGGTTGCAGGGGACATTTTCAGTTTTTATGGCCAAAATGTGCTTTTCAGGGGCTGAAAAGCATGTTTTGGCCGAGTATGATAATTTTCATTAAAACTTGATTTCTATCACTTCGAATGATGCCAAATGAATAACTTACTTGAATTGGACCATTTTACACTATGTCCATTGTAGATTTGTGTCTCTGACAGTTCGTTTGGTTGCAGGGGACATATTCAGTTTTTATGGCCAAAATGTGCTTTTCAGGGGCTGAAAAGCATGTTTTGGCCGAATATGATAATTTTCATTAAAACTTGATTTCTATCACTTCGAATGATGCCAAATGAATAACTTACTTGAATTGGACCATTTTACACTATGTCCATTGTAGATTTGTGTCTCCGACAGTTTGTTTGGTTGCAGGGGACATTTTCAGTTTTTATGGCCAAAATGTGCTTTTCAGGGGCTGAAAAGCATGTTTTGGCCGAGTATGATAATTTTCATTAAAACTTGATTTCTATCACTTCGAATGATGCCAAATGAATAACTTACTTGAATTGGACCATTTTACACTATGTCCATTGTAGATTTGTGTCTCTGACAGTTCGTTTGGTTGCAGGGGACATATTCAGTTTTTATGGCCAAAATGTGCTTTTCAGGGGCTGAAAAGCATGTTTTGGCCGAATATGATAATTTTCATTAAAACTTAATTTCTATCACTTCGAATGATGCCAAATGAATAATTTACTTGAATTGGACCATTTTACACTATGTCCATTGTAGATTTGTGTCTCTGACAGTTCGTTTGGTTGCAGGGGACATATTCAGTTTTTATGGCCAAAATGTGCTTTTCAGGGGCTGAAAAGCATGTTTTGGCCGAGTTTGATAATTTTCATTAAAACTTGATTTCTATCACTTCGATTGATGCCAAATGAATAACTTACTTGAATTGGACCATTTTACACTATGTCCATTGTAGATTTGTGTCTCCGACAGTTCGTTTGGTTGCAGGGGACATTTTCAGTTTTTATGGCCAAAATGTGCTTTTCAGAGGCTGAAAAGCATGTTTTGGCAGAGTATGATAATTTTCATTAAAACTTAATTTCTATCACTTCGAATGATGCCAAATGAATAACTTACTTGAATTGGACCATTTTACACTATGTCCATTGTAGATTTGTGTCTCCGACAGTTTGTTTGGTTGCAGGGGACATTTTCAGTTTTTATGGCCAAAATGTGCTTTTCAGGGGCTGAAAAGCATGTTTTGGCCGAGTATGATAATTTTCATTAAAACTTGATTTCTATCACTTCGAATGATGCCAAATGAATAACTTACTTGAATTGGACCATTTTACACTATGTCCATTGTAGATTTGTGTCTCTGATAGTTCGTTTGGTTGCAGGGGACATATTCAGTTTTTATGGCCAAAATGTGCTTTTCAGGGGCTGAAAAGCATGTTTTGGCCGAATATGATAATTTTCATTAAAACTTGATTTCTATCACTTCGAATGATGCCAAATGAATAACTTACTTGAATTGGACCATTTTACACTATGTCCATTGTAGATTTGTGTCTCTGACAGTTCGTTTGGTTGCAGGGGACATATTCAGTTTTTATGGCCAAAATGTGCTTTTCAGGGGCTGAAAAGCATGTTTTGGCCGAATATGATAATTTTCATTAAAACTTAATTTCTATCACTTCGAATGATGCCAAATGAATAATTTACTTGAATTGGACCATTTTACACTATGTCCATTGTAGATTTGTGTCTCTGACAGTTCGTTTGGTTGCAGGGGACATATTCAGTTTTTATGGCCAAAATGTGCTTTTCAGGGGCTGAAAAGCATGTTTTGGCCGAGTTTGATAATTTTCATTAAAACTTGATTTCTATCACTTCGATTGATGCCAAATGAATAACTTACTTGAATTGGACCATTTTACACTATGTCCATTGTAGATTTGTGTCTCCGACAGTTCGTTTGGTTGCAGGGGACATTTTCAGTTTTTATGGCCAAAATGTGCTTTTCAGAGGCTGAAAAGCATGTTTTGGCAGAGTATGATAATTTTCATTAAAACTTAATTTCTATCACTTCGAATGATGCCAAATGAATAACTTACTTGAATTGGACCATTTTACACTATGTCCATTGTAGATTTGTGTCTCCGACAGTTCGTTTGGTTGCAGGGGACATTTTCAGTTTTTATGGCCAAAATGTGCTTTTCAGAGGCTGAAAAGCATGTTTTGGCAGAGTATGATAATTTTCATTAAAACTTAATTTCTATCACTTCGAATGATGCCAAATGAATAACTTACTTGAATTGGACCATTTTACACTATGTCCATTGTAGATTTGTGTCTCCGACAGTTTGTTTGGTTGCAGGGGACATTTTCAGTTTTTATGGCCAAAATGTGCTTTTCAGGGGCTGAAAAGCATGTTTTGGCCGAGTATGATAATTTTCATTAAAACTTGATTTCTATCACTTCGAATGATGCCAAATGAATAACTTACTTGAATTGGACCATTTTACACTATGTCCATTGTAGATTTGTGTCTCTGATAGTTCGTTTGGTTGCAGGGGACATATTCAGTTTTTAAGGCCAAAATGTGCTTTTCAGGGGCTGAAAAGCATGTTTTGGCCGAATATGATAATTTTCATTAAAACTTGATTTCTATCACTTCGAATGATGCCAAATGAATAACTTACTTGAATTGGACCATTTTACACTATGTCCATTGTAGATTTGTGTCTCCGACAGTTTGTTTGGTTGCAGGGGACATTTTCAGTTTTTATGGCCAAAATGTGCTTTTCAGGGGCTGAAAAGCATGTTTTGGCCGAGTATGATAATTTTCATTAAAACTTGATTTCTATCCATTTGAATGATGCCAAATGAATAACTTACTTGAATTGGACCATTTTACACTATGTCCATTGTAGATTTGTGTCTCTGACAGTTCGTTTGGTTGCAGGGGACATATTCAGTTTTTATGGCCAAAATGTGCTTTTCAGGGGCTGAAAAGCATGTTTTGGCCGAGTTTGATAATTTTCATTAAAACTTAATTTCTATCACTTCGAATGATGCCAAATGAATAATTTACTTGAATTGGACCATTTTACACTATGTCCATTGTAGATTTGTATCTCTGACAGTTCGTTTGGTTGCAGGGGACATATTCAGTTTTTATGGCCAAAATGTGCTTTTCAGGGGCTGAAAAGCATGTTTTGGCCGTGTATGATAATTTTCATTAAAACTTGATTTCTATCCATTTGAATGATGCCAAATGAATAACTTACTTGAATTGGACCATTTTACACTATGTCCATTGTAGTTGTGTCTCTGACAGTTCGTTTGGTTGCAGGGGACATATTCAGTTTTTATGGCCAAAATGTGCTTTTCAGGGGCTGAAAAGCATGTTTTGGCCGAGTTTGATAATTTTCATTAAAACTTGATTTCTATCACTTCGATTGATGCCAAATGAATAACTTACTTGAATTGGACCATTTTACACTATGTCCATTGTAGATTTGTGTCTCCGACAGTTCGTTTGGTTGCAGGGGACATTTTCAGTTTTTATGGCCAAAATGTGCTTTTCAGAGGCTGAAAAGCATGTTTTGGCAGAGTATGATAATTTTCATTAAAACTTAATTTCTATCACTTCGAATGATGCCAAATGAATAACTTACTTGAATTGGACCATTTTACACTATGTCCATTGTAGATTTGTGTCTCCGACAGTTTGTTTGGTTGCAGGGGACATTTTCAGTTTTTATGGCCAAAATGTGCTTTTCAGGGGCTGAAAAGCATGTTTTGGCCGAGTATGATAATTTTCATTAAAACTTGATTTCTATCACTTCGAATGATGCCAAATGAATAACTTACTTGAATTGGACCATTTTACACTATGTCCATTGTAGATTTGTGTCTCTGATAGTTCGTTTGGTTGCAGGGGACATATTCAGTTTTTATGGCCAAAATATGCTTTTCAGGGGCTGAAAAGCATGTTTTGGCCGAATATGATAATTTTCATTAAAACTTGATTTCTATCACTTCGAATGATGCCAAATGAATAACTTACTTGAATTGGACCATTTTACACTATGTCCATTGTAGATTTGTGTCTCCGACAGTTTGTTTGGTTGCAGGGGACATATTCAGTTTTTATGGCCAAAATGTGCTTTTCAGGGGCTGAAAAGCATGTTTTGGCCGAGTATGATAATTTTCATTAAAACTTGATTTCTATCCATTTGAATGATGCCAAATGAATAACTTACTTGAATTGGACCATTTTACACTATGTCCATTGTAGATTTGTGTCTCCGACAGTTCGTTTGGTTGCAGGGGACATTTTCAGTTTTTATGGCCAAAATGTGCTTTTCAGAGGCTGAAAAGCATGTTTTGGCAGAGTATGATAATTTTCATTAAAACTTAATTTCTATCACTTCGAATGATGCCAAATGAATAACTTACTTGAATTGGACCATTTTACACTATGTCCATTGTAGATTTGTGTCTCCGACAGTTTGTTTGGTTGCAGGGGACATTTTCAGTTTTTATGGCCAAAATGTGCTTTTCAGGGGCTGAAAAGCATGTTTTGGCCGAGTATGATAATTTTCATTAAAACTTGATTTCTATCACTTCGAATGATGCCAAATGAATAACTTACTTGAATTGGACCATTTTACACTATGTCCATTGTAGATTTGTGTCTCTGACAGTTCGTTTGGTTGCAGGGGACATATTCAGTTTTTATGGCCAAAATGTGCTTTTCAGGGGCTGAAAAGCATGTTTTGGCCGAATATGATAATTTTCATTAAAACTTGATTTCTATCACTTCGAATGATGCCAAATGAATAACTTACTTGAATTGGACCATTTTACACTATGTCCATTGTAGATTTGTGTCTCCGACAGTTTGTTTGGTTGCAGGGGACATTTTCAGTTTTTATGGCCAAAATGTGCTTTTCAGGGGCTGAAAAGCATGTTTTGGCCGAGTATGATAATTCTCATTAAAACTTGATTTCTATCGCTTCGAATGATGCCAAATGAATAACTTACTTGAATTGGACCATTTTACACTATGTCCATTGTAGATTTGTGTCTCTGACAGTTCGTTTGGTTGCAGGGGACATATTCAGTTTTTATGGCCAAAATGTGCTTTTCAGGGGCTGAAAAGCATGTTTTGGCCGAATATGATAATTTTCATTAAAACTTAATTTCTATCACTTCGAATGATGCCAAATGAATAATTTACTTGAATTGGACCATTTTACACTATGTCCATTGTAGATTTGTATCTCTGACAGTTCGTTTGGTCGCAGGGGACATATTCAGTTTTTATGGCCAAAATGTGCTTTTCAGGGGCTGAAAAGCATGTTTTGGCCGTGTATGATAATTTTCATTAAAACTTGATTTCTATCCATTTGAATGATGCCAAATGAATAACTTACTTGAATTGGACCATTTTACACTATGTCCATTGTAGATTTGTGTCTCTGACAGTTCGTTTGGTTGCAGGGGACATATTCAGTTTTTATGGCCAAAATGTGCTTTTCAGGGGCTGAAAAGCATGTTTTGGCCGAGTTTGATAATTTTCATTAAAACTTGATTTCTATCACTTCGATTGATGCCAAATGAATAACTTACTTGAATTGGACCATTTTACACTATGTCCATTGTAGATTTGTGTCTCCGACAGTTTGTTTGGTTGCAGGGGACATTTTCAGTTTTTATGGCCAAAATGTGCTTTTCAGGGGCTGAAAAGCATGTTTTGGCCGAGTATGATAATTTTCATTAAAACTTGATTTCTATCACTTCGAATGATGCCAAATGAATAATTTACTTGAATTGGACCATTTTACACTATGTCCATTGTAGATTTGTATCTCTGACAGTTCGTTTGGTTGCAGGGGACATATTCAGTTTTTATGGCCAAAATGTGCTTTTCAGGGGCTGAAAAGCATGTTTTGGCCGTGTATGATAATTTTCATTAAAACTTGATTTCTATCCATTTGAATGATGCCAAATGAATAACTTACTTGAATTGGACCATTTTACACTATGTCCATTGTAGTTGTGTCTCTGACAGTTCGTTTGGTTGCAGGGGACATATTCAGTTTTTATGGCCAAAATGTGCTTTTCAGGGGCTGAAAAGCATGTTTTGGCCGAGTTTGATAATTTTCATTAAAACTTGATTTCTATCACTTCGATTGATGCCAAATGAATAACTTACTTGAATTGGACCATTTTACACTATGTCCATTGTAGATTTGTGTCTCCGACAGTTCGTTTGGTTGCAGGGGACATTTTCAGTTTTTATGGCCAAAATGTGCTTTTCAGAGGCTGAAAAGCATGTTTTGGCAGAGTATGATAATTTTCATTAAAACTTAATTTCTATCACTTCGAATGATGCCAAATGAATAACTTACTTGAATTGGACCATTTTACACTATGTCCATTGTAGATTTGTGTCTCCGACAGTTTGTTTGGTTGCAGGGGACATTTTCAGTTTTTATGGCCAAAATGTGCTTTTCAGGGGCTGAAAAGCATGTTTTGGCCGAGTATGATAATTTTCATTAAAACTTGATTTCTATCACTTCGAATGATGCCAAATGAATAACTTACTTGAATTGGACCATTTTACACTATGTCCATTGTAGATTTGTGTCTCTGATAGTTCGTTTGGTTGCAGGGGACATTTTCAGTTTTTATGGCCAAAATGTGCTTTTCAGAGGCTGAAAAGCATGTTTTGGCAGAGTATGATAATTTTCATTAAAACTTAATTTCTATCACTTCGAATGATGCCAAATGAATAACTTACTTGAATTGGACCATTTTACACTATGTCCATTGTAGATTTGTGTCTCCGACAGTTTGTTTGGTTGCAGGGGACATTTTCAGTTTTTATGGCCAAAATGTGCTTTTCAGGGGCTGAAAAGCATGTTTTGGCCGAGTATGATAATTTTCATTAAAACTTGATTTCTATCACTTCGAATGATGCCAAATGAATAACTTACTTGAATTGGACCATTTTACACTATGTCCATTGTAGATTTGTGTCTCTGACAGTTCGTTTGGTTGCAGGGGACATATTCAGTTTTTATGGCCAAAATGTGCTTTTCAGGGGCTGAAAAGCATGTTTTGGCCGAATATGATAATTTTCATTAAAACTTGATTTCTATCACTTCGAATGATGCCAAATGAATAACTTACTTGAATTGGACCATTTTACACTATGTCCATTGTAGATTTGTGTCTCCGACAGTTTGTTTGGTTGCAGGGGACATTTTCAGTTTTTATGGCCAAAATGTGCTTTTCAGGGGCTGAAAAGCATGTTTTGGCCGAGTATGATAATTTTCATTAAAACTTGATTTCTATCACTTCGAATGATGCCAAATGAATAACTTACTTGAATTGGACCATTTTACACTATGTCCATTGTAGATTTGTGTCTCTGACAGTTCGTTTGGTTGCAGGGGACATATTCAGTTTTTATGGCCAAAATGTGCTTTTCAGGGGCTGAAAAGCATGTTTTGGCTGAGTTTGATAATTTTCATTAAAACTTAATTTCTATCACTTCGAATGATGCCAAATGAATAATTTACTTGAATTGGACCATTTTACACTATGTCCATTGTAGATTTGTATCTCTGACAGTTCGTTTGGTTGCAGGGGACATATTCAGTTTTTATGGCCAAAATGTGCTTTTCAGGGGCTGAAAAGCATGTTTTGGCCGTGTATGATAATTTTCATTAAAACTTGATTTCTATCCATTTGAATGATGCCAAAAGAATAACTTACTTGAATTGGACCATTTTACACTATGTCCATTGTAGTTGTGTCTCTGACAGTTCGTTTGGTTGCAGGGGACATATTCAGTTTTTATGGCCAAAATGTGCTTTTCAGGGGCTGAAAAGCATGTTTTGGCCGAGTTTGATAATTTTCATTAAAACTTGATTTCTATCACTTCGATTGATGCCAAATGAATAACTTACTTGAATTGGACCATTTTACACTATGTCCATTGTAGATTTGTGTCTCCGACAGTTTGTTTGGTTGCAGGGGACATTTTCAGTTTTTATGGCCAAAATGTGCTTTTCAGGGGCTGAAAAGCATGTTTTGGCCGAGTATGATAATTTTCATTAAAACTTGATTTCTATCACTTCGAATGATGCCAAATGAATAACTTACTTGAATTGGACCATTTTACACTATGTCCATTGTAGATTTGTGTCTCTGATAGTTCGTTTGGTTGCAGGGGACATATTCAGTTTTTATGGCCAAAATGTGCTTTTCAGGGGCTGAAAAGCATGTTTTGGCCGAATATGATAATTTTCATTAAAACTTAATTTCTATCACTTCGAATGATGCCAAATGAATAATTTACTTGAATTGGACCATTTTACACTATGTCCATTGTAGATTTGTATCTCTGACAGTTCGTTTGGTCGCAGGGGACATATTCAGTTTTTATGGCCAAAATGTGCTTTTCAGGGGCTGAAAAGCATGTTTTGGCCGTGTATGATAATTTTCATTAAAACTTGATTTCTATCCATTTGAATGATGCCAAATGAATAACTTACTTGAATTGGACCATTTTACACTATGTCCATTGTAGATTTGTGTCTCTGACAGTTCGTTTGGTTGCAGGGGACATATTCAGTTTTTATGGCCAAAATGTGCTTTTCAGGGGCTGAAAAGCATGTTTTGGCCGAGTTTGATAATTTTCATTAAAACTTGATTTCTATCACTTCGATTGATGCCAAATGAATAACTTACTTGAATTGGACCATTTTACACTATGTCCATTGTAGATTTGTGTCTCCGACAGTTCGTTTGGTTGCAGGGGACATTTTCAGTTTTTATGGCCAAAATGTGCTTTTCAGAGGCTGAAAAGCATGTTTTGGCAGAGTATGATAATTTTCATTAAAACTTAATTTCTATCACTTCGAATGATGCCAAATGAATAACTTACTTGAATTGGACCATTTTACACTATGTCCATTGTAGATTTGTGTCTCCGACAGTTTGTTTGGTTGCAGGGGACATTTTCAGTTTTTATGGCCAAAATGTGCTTTTCAGGGGCTGAAAAGCATGTTTTGGCCGAGTATGATAATTTTCATTAAAACTTGATTTCTATCACTTCGAATGATGCCAAATGAATAATTTACTTGAATTGGACCATTTTACACTATGTCCATTGTAGATTTGTATCTCTGACAGTTCGTTTGGTTGCAGGGGACATATTCAGTTTTTATGGCCAAAATGTGCTTTTCAGGGGCTGAAAAGCATGTTTTGGCCGTGTATGATAATTTTCATTAAAACTTGATTTCTATCCATTTGAATGATGCCAAATGAATAACTTACTTGAATTGGACCATTTTTACACTATGTCCATTGTAGATTTGTGTCTCCGAAAGTTCGTTTGGTTGCAGGGGACATTTTCAGTTTTTATGGCCAAAATGTGCTTTTCAGGGGCTGAAAAGCATGTTTTGGCCGAGTATGATAATTTTCATTAAAACTTGATTTCTATCCATTTGAATGATGCCAAATGAATAACTTACTTGAATTGGACCATTTTACACTATGTCCATTGTAGATTTGTGTCTCTGACAGTTCGTTTGGTTGCAGGGGACATATTCAGTTTTTATGGCCAAAATGTGCTTTTCAGGGGCTGAAAAGCATGTTTTGGCCGAGTATGATAATTTTCATTAAAACTTGATTTCTATCACTTCGAATGATGCCAAATGAATAACTTACTTGAATTGGACCATTTTACACTATGTCCATTGTAGATTTGTGTCTCCGACAGTTAGTTTGGTTGCAGGGGACATTTTCAGTTTTTATGGCCAAAATGTGCTTTTCAGGGGCTGAAAAGCATGTTTTGGCCGAGTATGATAATTTTCATTAAAACTTGATTTCTATCACTTCGAATGATGCCAAATGAATAACTTACTTGAATTGGACCATTTTACACTATGTCCATTGTAGATTTGTGTCTCCGACAGTTCGTTTGGTTGCAGGGGACATTTTCAGTTTTTATGGCCAAAATGTGCTTTTCAGGGGCTGAAAAGCATGTTTTGGCCGAGTATGATAATTTTCATTAAAACTTGATTTCTATCCATTTGAATGATGCCAAATGAATAACTTACTTGAATTGGACCATTTTACACTATGTCCATTGTAGATTTGTGTCTCTGACAGTTCGTTTGGTTGCAGGGGACATATTCAGTTTTTATGGCCAAAATGTGCTTTTCAGGGGCTGAAAAGCATGTTTTGGCCGAATATGATAATTTTCATTAAAACTTGATTTCTATCACTTCGAATGATGCCAAATGAATAACTTACTTGAATTGGACCATTTTACACTATGTCCATTGTAGATTTGTGTCTCTGACAGTTCGTTTGGTTGCAGGGGACATATTCAGTTTTTATGGCCAAAATGTGCTTCAGGGGCTGAAAAGCATGTTTTGGCCGAATATGATAATTTTCATTAAAACTTGATTTCTATCACTTCGAATGATGCCAAATGAATAACTTACTTGAATTGGACCATTTTACACTATGTCCATTGTAGATTTGTGTCTCTGACAGTTCATTTGGTTGCAGGGGACATATTCAGTTTTTATGGCCAAAATGTGCTTTTCAGGGGCTGAAAAGCATGTTTTGGCCGAATATGATAATTTTCATTAAAACTTGATTTCTATCACTTCGAATGATGCCAAATGAATAACTTACTTGAATTGGACCATTTTACCTATGTCCATTGTAGATTTGTGTCTCCGACAGTTTGTTTGGTTGCAGGGGACATTTTCAGTTTTTATGGCCAAAATGTGCTTTTCAGGGGCTGAAAAGCATGTTTTGGCCGAGTATGATAATTTTCATTAAAACTTGATTTCTATCCATTTGAATGATGCCAAATGAATAACTTACTTGAATTGGACCATTTTACACTATGTCCATTGTAGATTTGTGTCTCTGACAGTTCGTTTAGTTGCAGGGGACATTTTCAGTTTTTATGGCCAAAATGTGCTTTTCAGGGGCTGAAAAGCATGTTTTGGCCGAATATGATAATTTTCATTAAAACTTGATTTCTATCACTTCGAATGATGCCAAATGAATAACTTACTTGAATTGGACCATTTTACACTATGTCCATTGTAGATTTGTGTCTCCGACAGTTTGTTTGGTTGCAGGGGACATTTTCAGTTTTTATGGCCAAAATGTGCTTTTCAGGGGCTGAAAAGCATGTTTTGGCCGAGTATGATAATTTTCATTAAAACTTGATTTCTATCCATTTGAATGATGCCAAATGAATAACTTACTTGAATTGGACCATTTTACACTATGTCCATTGTAGATTTGTGTCTCTGACAGTTCGTTTGGTTGCAGGGGACATATTCAGTTTTTATGGCCAAAATGTGCTTTTCAGGGGCTGAAAAGCATGTTTTGGCCGAATATGATAATTTTCATTAAAACTTGATTTCTATCACTTCGAATGATCCCAAATGAATAACTTACTTGAATTGGACCATTTTACACTATGTCCATTGTAGATTTGTGTCTCTGACAGTTCGTTTGGTTGCAGGGGACATATTAAGTTTTTATGGCCAAAATGTGCTTTTCAGGGGCTGAAAAGCATGTTTTGGCCGAGTATGATAATTTTCATTAAAACTTGATTTCTATCCATTTGAATGATGCCAAATGAATAACTTACTTGAATTGGACCATTTTACACTATGTCCATTGTAGATTTGTGTCTCTGACAGTTCGTTTAGTTGCAGGGGACATTTTCAGTTTTTATGGCCAAAATGTGCTTTTCAGGGGCTGAAAAGCATGTTTTGGCCGAATATGATAATTTTCATTAAAACTTGATTTCTATCACTTCGAATGATGCCAAATGAATAACTTACTTGAATTGGACCATTTTACACTATGTCCATTGTAGATTTGTGTCTCCGACAGTTTGTTTGGTTGCAGGGGACATTTTCAGTTTTTATGGCCAAAATGTGCTTTTCAGGGGCTGAAAAGCATGTTTTGGCCGAGTATGATAATTTTCATTAAAACTTGATTTCTATCCATTTGAATGATGCCAAATGAATAACTTACTTGAATTGGACCATTTTACACTATGTCCATTGTAGATTTGTGTCTCTGACAGTTCGTTTGGTTGCAGGGGACATATTCAGTTTTTATGGCCAAAATGTGCTTTTCAGGGGCTGAAAAGCATGTTTTGGCCGAATATGATAATTTTCATTAAAACTTGATTTCTATCACTTCGAATGATGCCAAATGAATAACTTACTTGAATTGGACCATTTTACACTATGTCCATTGTAGATTTGTGTCTCTGACAGTTCGTTTGGTTGCAGGGGACATATTAAGTTTTTATGGCCAAAATGTGCTTTTCAGGGGCTGAAAAGCATGTTTTGGCCGAGTATGATAATTTTCATTAAAACTTGATTTCTATCACTTCGAATGATGCCAAATGAATAACTTACTTGAATTGGACCATTTTACACTATGTCCATTGTAGATTTGTGTCTCCGACAGTTCGTTTGGTTGCAGGGGACATTTTCAGTTTTTATGGCCAAAATGTGCTTTTCAGGGGCTGAAAAGCATGTTTTGGCCGAGTATGATAATTTTCATTAAAACTTGATTTCTATCCATTTGAATGATGCCAAATGAATAAATTACTTGAATTGGACCATTTTACACTATGTCCATTGTAGATTTGTGTCTCTGACAGTTCGTTTGGTTGCAGGGGACATATTCAGTTTTTATGGCCAAAATGTGCTTTTCAGGGGCTGAAAAGCATGTTTTGGCCGAATATGATAATTTTCATTAAAACTTGATTTCTATCACTTCGAATGATGCCAAATGAATAACTTACTTGAATTGGACCATTTTACACAGTGTCCATTGTAGATTTGTGTCTCCGACAGTTCGTTTGGTTGCAGGGGACATTTTCAGTTTTTATGGCCAAAATGTGCTTTTCAGGGGCTGAAAAGCATGTTTTGGCCGAGTATGATAATTTTCATTAAAACTTGATTTCTATCCATTTGAATGATGCCAAATGAATAAATTACTTGAATTGGACCATTTTACACTATGTCCATTGTAGATTTGTGTCTCTGACAGTTCGTTTGGTTGCAGGGGACATATTCAGTTTTTATGGCCAAAATGTGCTTTTCAGGGGCTGAAAAGCATGTTTTGGCCGAATATGATAATTTTCATTAAAACTTGATTTCTATCACTTCGAATGATGCCAAATGAATAACTTACTTGAATTGGACCATTTTACACTATGTCCATTGTAGATTTGTGTCTCTGACAGTTCGTTTGGTTGCAGGGGACATTTTCAGTTTTTATGGCCAAAATGTGCTTTTCAGGGGCTGAAAAGCATGTTTTGGCCGAGTATGATAATTTTCATTAAAACTTGATTTCTATCCATTTGAATGATGCCAAATGAATAACTTACTTGAATTGGACCATTTTACACTATGTCCATTGTAGATTTGTGTCTCTGACAGTTCGTTTGGTTGCAGGGGACATATTCAGTTTTTATGGCCAAAATGTGCTTTTCAGGGGCTGAAAAGCATGTTTTGGCCGAATATGATAATTTTCATTAAAACTTGATTTCTATCACTTCGAATGATGCCAAATGAATAACTTACTTGAATTGGACCATTTTACACTATGTCCATTGTAGATTTGTGTCTCCGACAGTTCGTTTGGTTGCAGGGGACATTTTCAGTTTTTATGGCCAAAATGTGCTTTTCAGGGGCTGAAAAGCATGTTTTGGCCGAGTATGATAATTTTCATTAAAACTTGATGTCTATCCATTTGAATGATGCCAAATGAATAACTTACTTGAATTGGACCATTTTACACTATGTCCATTGTAGATTTGTGTCTCCGACAGTTTGTTTGGTTGCAGGGGACATTTTCAGTTTTCATGGCCAAAATGTGCTTTTCAGGGGCTGAAAAGCATGTTTTGGCCGAGTATGATAATTTTCATTAAAACTTGATTTCTATCCATTTGAATGATGCCAAATGAATAACTTACTTGAATTGGACCATTTTACACTATGTCCATTGTAGATTTGTGTCTCTGACAGTTCGTTTGGTTGCAGGGGACATATTCAGTTTTTATGGCCAAAATGTGCTTTTCAGGGGCTGAAAAGCATGTTTTGGCCGAATATGATAATTTTCATTAAAACTTGATTTCTATCACTTCGAATGATGCCAAATGAATAACTTACTTGAATTGGACCATTTTACACTATGTCCATTGTAGATTTGTGTCTCCGACAGTTTGTTTGGTTGCAGGGGACATTTTCAGTTTTTATGGCCAAAATGTGCTTTTCAGGGGCTGAAAAGCATGTTTTGGCCGAGTATGATAATTTTCATTAAAACTTGATTTCTATCCATTTGAATGATGCCAAATGAATAACTTACTTGAATTGGACCATTTTACACTATGTCCATTGTAGATTTGTGTCTCTGACAGTTCGTTTGGTTGCAGGGGACATATTCAGTTTTTATGGCCAAAATGTGCTTTTCAGGGGCTGAAAAGCATGTTTTGGCCGAATATGATAATTTTCATTAAAACTTGATTTCTATCACTTCGAATGATGCCAAATGAATAACTTACTTGAATTGGACCATTTTACACTATGTCCATTGTAGATTTGTGTCTCTGACAGTTCGTTTGGTTGCAGGGGACATATTCAATTTTTATGGCCAAAATGTGCTTCAGGGGCTGAAAAGCATGTTTTGGCCGAATATGATAATTTTCATTAAAACTTGATTTCTATCACTTCGAATGATGCCAGATGAATAACTTACTTGAATTGGACCATTTTACACTATGTCCATTGTAGATTTGTGTCTCTGACAGTTCGTTTGGTTGCAGGGGACATATTCAGTTTTTATGGCCAAAATGTGCTTTTCAGGGGCTGAAAAGCATGTTTTGGCCGAATATGATAATTTTCATTAAAACTTGATTTCTATCACTTCGAATGATGCCAAATGAATAACTTACTTGAATTGTACCATTTTACCTATGTCCATTGTAGATTTGTGTCTCCGACAGTTTGTTTGGTTGCAGGGGACATTTTCAGTTTTTATGGCCAAAATGTGCTTTTCAGGGGCTGAAAAGCATGTTTTGGCCGAGTATGATAATTTTCATTAAAACTTGATTTCTATCCATTTGAATGATGCCAAATGAATAACTTACTTGAATTGGACCATTTTACACTATGTCCATTGTAGATTTGTGTCTCTGACAGTTCGTTTGGTTGCAGGGGACATAATCAGTTTTTATGGCCAAAATGTGCTTTTCAGGGGCTGAAAAGCATGTTTTGGCCGAATATGATAATTTTCATTAAAACTTGATTTCTATCACTTCGAATGATGCCAAATGAATAACTTACTTGAATTGGACCATTTTACACTATGTCCATTGTAGATTTGTGTCTCTGACAGTTCGTTTGGTTGCAGGGGACATATTAAGTTTTTATGGCCAAAATGTGCTTTTCAGGGGCTGAAAAGCATGTTTTGGCCGAGTATGATAATTTTCATTAAAACTTGATTTCTATCCATTTGAATGATGCCAAATGAATAACTTACTTGAATTGGACCATTTTACACTATGTCCATTGTAGATTTGTGTCTCTGACAGTTCGTTTGGTTGCAGGGGACATATTCAGTTTTTATGGCCAAAATGTGCTTTTCAGGGGCTGAAAAGCATGTTTTGGCCGAATATGATAATTTTCATTAAAACTTGATTTCTATCACTTCGAATGATGCCAAATGAATAACTTACTTGAATTGGACCATTTTACACTATGTCCATTGTAGATTTGTGTCTCTGACAGTTCGTTTGGTTGCAGGGGACATATTAAGTTTTTATGGCCAAAATGTGCTTTTCAGGGGCTGAAAAGCATGTTTTGGCCGAGTATGATAATTTTCATTAAAACTTGATTTCTATCCATTTGAATGATGCCAAATGAATAACTTACTTGAATTGGACCATTTTACACTATGTCCATTGTAGATTTGTGTCTCTGACAGTTCGTTTATTTGCAGGGGACATTTTCAGTTTTTATGGCCAAAATGTGCTTTTCAGGGGCTGAAAAGCATGTTTTGGCCGAATATGATAATTTTCATTAAAACTTGATTTCTATCACTTCGAATGATGCCAAATGAATAACTTACTTGAATTGGACCATTTTACACTATGTCCATTGTAGATTTGTGTCTCCGAAAGTTCGTTTGGTTGCAGGGGACATTTTCAGTTTTTATGGCCAAAATGTGCTTTTCAGGGGCTGAAAAGCATGTTTTGGCCGAGTATGATAATTTTCATTAAAACTTGATTTCTATCCATTTGAATGATGCCAAATGAATAACTTACTTGAATTGGACCATTTTACACTATGTCCATTGTAGATTTGTGTCTCTGACAGTTCGTTTGGTTGCAGGGGACATATTCAGTTTTTATGGCCAAAATGTGCTTTTCAGGGGCTGAAAAGCATGTTTTGGCCGAGTATGATAATTTTCATTAAAACTTGATTTCTATCACTTCGAATGATGCCAAATGAATAACTTACTTGAATTGGACCATTTTACACTATGTCCATTGTAGATTTGTGTCTCCGACAGTTCGTTTGGTTGCAGGGGACATTTTCAGTTTTTATGGCCAAAATGTGCTTTTCAGGGGCTGAAAAGCATGTTTTGGCCGAGTATGATAATTTTCATTAAAACTTGATTTCTATCACTTCGAATGATGCCAAATGAATAACTTACTTGAATTGGACCATTTTACACTATGTCCATTGTAGATTTGTGTCTCCGACAGTTCGTTTGGTTGCAGGGGACATTTTCAGTTTTTATGGCCAAAATGTGCTTTTCAGGGGCTGAAAAGCATGTTTTGGCCGAGTATGATAATTTTCATTAAAACTTGATTTCTATCCATTTGAATGATGCCAAATGAATAACTTACTTGAATTGGACCATTTTACACTATGTCCATTGTAGATTTGTGTCTCTGACAGTTCGTTTGGTTGCAGGGGACATATTCAGTTTTTATGGCCAAAATGTGCTTTTCAGGGGCTGAAAAGCATGTTTTGGCCGAATATGATAATTTTCATTAAAACTTGATTTCTATCACTTCGAATGATGCCAAATGAATAACTTACTTGAATTGGACCATTTTACACTATGTCCATTGTAGATTTGTGTCTCTGACAGTTCGTTTGGTTGCAGGGGACATATTCAGTTTTTATGGCCAAAATGTGCTTCAGGGGCTGAAAAGCATGTTTTGGCCGAATATGATAATTTTCATTAAAACTTGATTTCTATCACTTCGAATGATGCCAAATGAATAACTTACTTGAATTGGACCATTTTACACTATGTCCATTGTAGATTTGTGTCTCTGACAGTTCATTTGGTTGCAGGGGACATATTCAGTTTTTATGGCCAAAATGTGCTTTTCAGGGGCTGAAAAGCATGTTTTGGCCGAATATGATAATTTTCATTAAAACTTGATTTCTATCACTTCGAATGATGCCAAATGAATAACTTACTTGAATTGGACCATTTTACCTATGTCCATTGTAGATTTGTGTCTCCGACAGTTTGTTTGGTTGCAGGGGACATTTTCAGTTTTTATGGCCAAAATGTGCTTTTCAGGGGCTGAAAAGCATGTTTTGGCCGAGTATGATAATTTTCATTAAAACTTGATTTCTATCCATTTGAATGATGCCAAATGAATAACTTACTTGAATTGGACCATTTTACACTATGTCCATTGTAGATTTGTGTCTCTGACAGTTCGTTTAGTTGCAGGGGACATTTTCAGTTTTTATGGCCAAAATGTGCTTTTCAGGGGCTGAAAAGCATGTTTTGGCCGAATATGATAATTTTCATTAAAACTTGATTTCTATCACTTCGAATGATGCCAAATGAATAACTTACTTGAATTGGACCATTTTACACTATGTCCATTGTAGATTTGTGTCTCCGACAGTTTGTTTGGTTGCAGGGGACATTTTCAGTTTTTATGGCCAAAATGTGCTTTTCAGGGGCTGAAAAGCATGTTTTGGCCGAGTATGATAATTTTCATTAAAACTTGATTTCTATCCATTTGAATGATGCCAAATGAATAACTTACTTGAATTGGACCATTTTACACTATGTCCATTGTAGATTTGTGTCTCTGACAGTTCGTTTGGTTGCAGGGGACATATTCAGTTTTTATGGCCAAAATGTGCTTTTCAGGGGCTGAAAAGCATGTTTTGGCCGAATATGATAATTTTCATTAAAACTTGATTTCTATCACTTCGAATGATCCCAAATGAATAACTTACTTGAATTGGACCATTTTACACTATGTCCATTGTAGATTTGTGTCTCTGACAGTTCGTTTGGTTGCAGGGGACATATTAAGTTTTTATGGCCAAAATGTGCTTTTCAGGGGCTGAAAAGCATGTTTTGGCCGAGTATGATAATTTTCATTAAAACTTGATTTCTATCCATTTGAATGATGCCAAATGAATAACTTACTTGAATTGGACCATTTTACACTATGTCCATTGTAGATTTGTGTCTCTGACAGTTCGTTTAGTTGCAGGGGACATTTTCAGTTTTTATGGCCAAAATGTGCTTTTCAGGGGCTGAAAAGCATGTTTTGGCCGAATATGATAATTTTCATTAAAACTTGATTTCTATCACTTCGAATGATGCCAAATGAATAACTTACTTGAATTGGACCATTTTACACTATGTCCATTGTAGATTTGTGTCTCCGACAGTTTGTTTGGTTGCAGGGGACATTTTCAGTTTTTATGGCCAAAATGTGCTTTTCAGGGGCTGAAAAGCATGTTTTGGCCGAATATGATAATTTTCATTAAAACTTGATTTCTATCACTTCGAATGATGCCAAATGAATAACTTACTTGAATTGTACCATTTTACCTATGTCCATTGTAGATTTGTGTCTCCGACAGTTTGTTTGGTTGCAGGGGACATTTTCAGTTTTTATGGCCAAAATGTGCTTTTCAGGGGCTGAAAAGCATGTTTTGGCCGAGTATGATAATTTTCATTAAAACTTGATTTCTATCCATTTGAATGATGCCAAATGAATAACTTACTTGAATTGGACCATTTTACACTATGTCCATTGTAGATTTGTGTCTCTGACAGTTCGTTTGGTTGCAGGGGACATAATCAGTTTTTATGGCCAAAATGTGCTTTTCAGGGGCTGAAAAGCATGTTTTGGCCGAATATGATAATTTTCATTAAAACTTGATTTCTATCACTTCGAATGATGCCAAATGAATAACTTACTTGAATTGGACCATTTTACACTATGTCCATTGTAGATTTGTGTCTCTGACAGTTCGTTTGGTTGCAGGGGACATATTAAGTTTTTATGGCCAAAATGTGCTTTTCAGGGGCTGAAAAGCATGTTTTGGCCGAGTATGATAATTTTCATTAAAACTTGATTTCTATCCATTTGAATGATGCCAAATGAATAACTTACTTGAATTGGACCATTTTACACTATGTCCATTGTAGATTTGTGTCTCTGACAGTTCGTTTGGTTGCAGGGGACATATTCAGTTTTTATGGCCAAAATGTGCTTTTCAGGGGCTGAAAAGCATGTTTTGGCCGAATATGATAATTTTCATTAAAACTTGATTTCTATCACTTCGAATGATGCCAAATGAATAACTTACTTGAATTGGACCATTTTACACTATGTCCATTGTAGATTTGTGTCTCTGACAGTTCGTTTGGTTGCAGGGGACATATTAAGTTTTTATGGCCAAAATGTGCTTTTCAGGGGCTGAAAAGCATGTTTTGGCCGAGTATGATAATTTTCATTAAAACTTGATTTCTATCCATTTGAATGATGCCAAATGAATAACTTACTTGAATTGGACCATTTTACACTATGTCCATTGTAGATTTGTGTCTCTGACAGTTCGTTTATTTGCAGGGGACATTTTCAGTTTTTATGGCCAAAATGTGCTTTTCAGGGGCTGAAAAGCATGTTTTGGCCGAATATGATAATTTTCATTAAAACTTGATTTCTATCACTTCGAATGATGCCAAATGAATAACTTACTTGAATTGGACCATTTTACACTATGTCCATTGTAGATTTGTGTCTCCGAAAGTTCGTTTGGTTGCAGGGGACATTTTCAGTTTTTATGGCCAAAATGTGCTTTTCAGGGGCTGAAAAGCATGTTTTGGCCGAGTATGATAATTTTCATTAAAACTTGATTTCTATCCATTTGAATGATGCCAAATGAATAACTTACTTGAATTGGACCATTTTACACTATGTCCATTGTAGATTTGTGTCTCTGACAGTTCGTTTGGTTGCAGGGGACATATTCAGTTTTTATGGCCAAAATGTGCTTTTCAGGGGCTGAAAAGCATGTTTTGGCCGAGTATGATAATTTTCATTAAAACTTGATTTCTATCACTTCGAATGATGCCAAATGAATAACTTACTTGAATTGGACCATTTTACACTATGTCCATTGTAGATTTGTGTCTCCGACAGTTCGTTTGGTTGCAGGGGACATTTTCAGTTTTTATGGCCAAAATGTGCTTTTCAGGGGCTGAAAAGCATGTTTTGGCCGAGTATGATAATTTTCATTAAAACTTGATTTCTATCACTTCGAATGATGCCAAATGAATAACTTACTTGAATTGGACCATTTTACACTATGTCCATTGTAGATTTGTGTCTCCGACAGTTCGTTTGGTTGCAGGGGACATTTTCAGTTTTTATGGCCAAAATGTGCTTTTCAGGGGCTGAAAAGCATGTTTTGGCCGAGTATGATAATTTTCATTAAAACTTGATTTCTATCCATTTGAATGATGCCAAATGAATAACTTACTTGAATTGGACCATTTTACACTATGTCCATTGTAGATTTGTGTCTCTGACAGTTCGTTTGGTTGCAGGGGACATATTCAGTTTTTATGGCCAAAATGTGCTTTTCAGGGGCTGAAAAGCATGTTTTGGCCGAATATGATAATTTTCATTAAAACTTGATTTCTATCACTTCGAATGATGCCAAATGAATAACTTACTTGAATTGGACCATTTTACACTATGTCCATTGTAGATTTGTGTCTCTGACAGTTCGTTTGGTTGCAGGGGACATATTCAGTTTTTATGGCCAAAATGTGCTTCAGGGGCTGAAAAGCATGTTTTGGCCGAATATGATAATTTTCATTAAAACTTGATTTCTATCACTTCGAATGATGCCAAATGAATAACTTACTTGAATTGGACCATTTTACACTATGTCCATTGTAGATTTGTGTCTCTGACAGTTCATTTGGTTGCAGGGGACATATTCAGTTTTTATGGCCAAAATGTGCTTTTCAGGGGCTGAAAAGCATGTTTTGGCCGAATATGATAATTTTCATTAAAACTTGATTTCTATCACTTCGAATGATGCCAAATGAATAACTTACTTGAATTGGACCATTTTACCTATGTCCATTGTAGATTTGTGTCTCCGACAGTTTGTTTGGTTGCAGGGGACATTTTCAGTTTTTATGGCCAAAATGTGCTTTTCAGGGGCTGAAAAGCATGTTTTGGCCGAGTATGATAATTTTCATTAAAACTTGATTTCTATCCATTTGAATGATGCCAAATGAATAACTTACTTGAATTGGACCATTTTACACTATGTCCATTGTAGATTTGTGTCTCTGACAGTTCGTTTAGTTGCAGGGGACATTTTCAGTTTTTATGGCCAAAATGTGCTTTTCAGGGGCTGAAAAGCATGTTTTGGCCGAATATGATAATTTTCATTAAAACTTGATTTCTATCACTTCGAATGATGCCAAATGAATAACTTACTTGAATTGGACCATTTTACACTATGTCCATTGTAGATTTGTGTCTCCGACAGTTTGTTTGGTTGCAGGGGACATTTTCAGTTTTTATGGCCAAAATGTGCTTTTCAGGGGCTGAAAAGCATGTTTTGGCCGAGTATGATAATTTTCATTAAAACTTGATTTCTATCCATTTGAATGATGCCAAATGAATAACTTACTTGAATTGGACCATTTTACACTATGTCCATTGTAGATTTGTGTCTCTGACAGTTCGTTTGGTTGCAGGGGACATATTCAGTTTTTATGGCCAAAATGTGCTTTTCAGGGGCTGAAAAGCATGTTTTGGCCGAATATGATAATTTTCATTAAAACTTGATTTCTATCACTTCGAATGATCCCAAATGAATAACTTACTTGAATTGGACCATTTTACACTATGTCCATTGTAGATTTGTGTCTCTGACAGTTCGTTTGGTTGCAGGGGACATATTAAGTTTTTATGGCCAAAATGTGCTTTTCAGGGGCTGAAAAGCATGTTTTGGCCGAGTATGATAATTTTCATTAAAACTTGATTTCTATCCATTTGAATGATGCCAAATGAATAACTTACTTGAATTGGACCATTTTACACTATGTCCATTGTAGATTTGTGTCTCTGACAGTTCGTTTAGTTGCAGGGGACATTTTCAGTTTTTATGGCCAAAATGTGCTTTTCAGGGGCTGAAAAGCATGTTTTGGCCGAATATGATAATTTTCATTAAAACTTGATTTCTATCACTTCGAATGATGCCAAATGAATAACTTACTTGAATTGGACCATTTTACACTATGTCCATTGTAGATTTGTGTCTCTGACAGTTCGTTTGGTTGCAGGGGACATATTCAGTTTTTATGGCCAAAATGTGCTTCAGGGGCTGAAAAGCATGTTTTGGCCGAATATGATAATTTTCATTAAAACTTGATTTCTATCACTTCGAATGATGCCAAATGAATAACTTACTTGAATTGGACCATTTTACACTATGTCCATTGTAGATTTGTGTCTCTGACAGTTCATTTGGTTGCAGGGGACATATTCAGTTTTTATGGCCAAAATGTGCTTTTCAGGGGCTGAAAAGCATGTTTTGGCCGAATATGATAATTTTCATTAAAACTTGATTTCTATCACTTCGAATGATGCCAAATGAATAACTTACTTGAATTGGACCATTTTACCTATGTCCATTGTAGATTTGTGTCTCCGACAGTTTGTTTGGTTGCAGGGGACATTTTCAGTTTTTATGGCCAAAATGTGCTTTTCAGGGGCTGAAAAGCATGTTTTGGCCGAGTATGATAATTTTCATTAAAACTTGATTTCTATCCATTTGAATGATGCCAAATGAATAACTTACTTGAATTGGACCATTTTACACTATGTCCATTGTAGATTTGTGTCTCTGACAGTTCGTTTAGTTGCAGGGGACATTTTCAGTTTTTATGGCCAAAATGTGCTTTTCAGGGGCTGAAAAGCATGTTTTGGCCGAATATGATAATTTTCATTAAAACTTGATTTCTATCACTTCGAATGATGCCAAATGAATAACTTACTTGAATTGGACCATTTTACACTATGTCCATTGTAGATTTGTGTCTCCGACAGTTTGTTTGGTTGCAGGGGACATTTTCAGTTTTTATGGCCAAAATGTGCTTTTCAGGGGCTGAAAAGCATGTTTTGGCCGAGTATGATAATTTTCATTAAAACTTGATTTCTATCCATTTGAATGATGCCAAATGAATAACTTACTTGAATTGGACCATTTTACACTATGTCCATTGTAGATTTGTGTCTCTGACAGTTCGTTTGGTTGCAGGGGACATATTCAGTTTTTATGGCCAAAATGTGCTTTTCAGGGGCTGAAAAGCATGTTTTGGCCGAATATGATAATTTTCATTAAAACTTGATTTCTATCACTTCGAATGATCCCAAATGAATAACTTACTTGAATTGGACGATTTTACACTATGTCCATTGTAGATTTGTGTCTCTGACAGTTCGTTTGGTTGCAGGGGACATATTAAGTTTTTATGGCCAAAATGTGCTTTTCAGGGGCTGAAAAGCATGTTTTGGCCGAGTATGATAATTTTCATTAAAACTTGATTTCTATCCATTTGAATGATGCCAAATGAATAACTTACTTGAATTGGACCATTTTACACTATGTCCATTGTAGATTTGTGTCTCTGACAGTTCGTTTAGTTGCAGGGGACATTTTCAGTTTTTATGGCCAAAATGTGCTTTTCAGGGGCTGAAAAGCATGTTTTGGCCGAATATGATAATTTTCATTAAAACTTGATTTCTATCACTTCGAATGATGCCAAATGAATAACTTACTTGAATTGGACCATTTTACACTATGTCCATTGTAGATTTGTGTCTCCGACAGTTTGTTTGGTTGCAGGGGACATTTTCAGTTTTTATGGCCAAAATGTGCTTTTCAGGGGCTGAAAAGCATGTTTTGGCCGAGTATGATAATTTTCATTAAAACTTGATTTCTATCCATTTGAATGATGCCAAATGAATAACTTACTTGAATTGGACCATTTTACACTATGTCCATTGTAGATTTGTGTCTCTGACAGTTCGTTTGGTTGCAGGGGACATATTCAGTTTTTATGGCCAAAATGTGCTTTTCAGGGGCTGAAAAGCATGTTTTGGCCGAATATGATAATTTTCATTAAAACTTGATTTCTATCACTTCGAATGATGCCAAATGAATAACTTACTTGAATTGGACCATTTTACACTATGTCCATTGTAGATTTGTGTCTCTGACAGTTCGTTTGGTTGCAGGGGACATATTAAGTTTTTATGGCCAAAATGTGCTTTTCAGGGGCTGAAAAGCATGTTTTGGCCGAGTATGATAATTTTCATTAAAACTTGATTTCTATCACTTCGAATGATGCCAAATGAATAACTTACTTGAATTGGACCATTTTACACTATGTCCATTGTAGATTTGTGTCTCTGACAGTTCATTTGGTTGCAGGGGACATATTCAGTTTTTATGGCCAAAATGTGCTTTTCAGGGGCTGAAAAGCATGTTTTGGCCGAATATGATAATTTTCATTAAAACTTGATTTCTATCACTTCGAATGATGCCAAATGAATAACTTACTTGAATTGGACCATTTTACCTATGTCCATTGTAGATTTGTGTCTCCGACAGTTTGTTTGGTTGCAGGGGACACTTTCAGTTTTTATGGCCAAAATGTGCTTTTCAGGGGCTGAAAAGCATGTTTTGGCCGAGTATGATAATTTTCATTAAAACTTGATTTCTATCCATTTGAATGATGCCAAATGAATAACTTACTTGAATTGGACCATTTTACACTATGTCCATTGTAGATTTGTGTCTCTGACAGTTCGTTTAGTTGCAGGGGACATTTTCAGTTTTTATGGCCAAAATGTGCTTTTCAGGGGCTGAAAAGCATGTTTTGGCCGAATATGATAATTTTCATTAAAACTTGATTTCTATCACTTCGAATGATGCCAAATGAATAACTTACTTGAATTGGACCATTTTACACTATGTCCATTGTAGATTTGTGTCTCCGACAGTTTGTTTGGTTGCAGGGGACATTTTCAGTTTTTATGGCCAAAATGTGCTTTTCAGGGGCTGAAAAGCATGTTTTGGCCGAGTATGATAATTTTCATTAAAACTTGATTTCTATCCATTTGAATGATGCCAAATGAATAACTTACTTGAATTGGACCATTTTACACTATGTCCATTGTAGATTTGTGTCTCTGACAGTTCGTTTGGTTGCAGGGGACATATTCAGTTTTTATGGCCAAAATGTGCTTTTCAGGGGCTGAAAAGCATGTTTTGGCCGAATATGATAATTTTCATTAAAACTTGATTTCTATCACTTCGAATGATCCCAAATGAATAACTTACTTGAATTGGACCATTTTACACTATGTCCATTGTAGATTTGTGTCTCTGACAGTTCGTTTGGTTGCAGGGGACATATTAAGTTTTTATGGCCAAAATGTGCTTTTCAGGGGCTGAAAAGCATGTTTTGGCCGAGTATGATAATTTTCATTAAAACTTGATTTCTATCCATTT
The DNA here is from genome assembly GCF_051989625.1 of Stigmatopora argus. Classification (NCBI taxonomy): domain Eukaryota; kingdom Metazoa; phylum Chordata; class Actinopteri; order Syngnathiformes; family Syngnathidae; genus Stigmatopora; species Stigmatopora argus. The sequence continues at coordinate 13,700,122 of NC_135407.1, forward strand.
GAATGATGCCAAATGAATAACTTACTTGAATTGGACCATTTTACACTATGTCCATTGTAGATTTGTGTCTCTGACAGTTCGTTTAGTTGCAGGGGACATTTTCAGTTTTTATGGCCAAAATGTGCTTTTCAGGGGCTGAAAAGCATGTTTTGGCCGAATATGATAATTTTCATTAAAACTTGATTTCTATCACTTCGAATGATGCCAAATGAATAACTTACTTGAATTGGACCATTTTACACTATGTCCATTGTAGATTTGTGTCTCCGACAGTTTGTTTGGTTGCAGGGGACATTTTCAGTTTTTATGGCCAAAATGTGCTTTTCAGGGGCTGAAAAGCATGTTTTGGCCGAGTATGATAATTTTCATTAAAACTTGATTTCTATCCATTTGAATGATGCCAAATGAATAACTTACTTGAATTGGACCATTTTACACTATGTCCATTGTAGATTTGTGTCTCTGACAGTTCGTTTGGTTGCAGGGGACATATTCAGTTTTTATGGCCAAAATGTGCTTTTCAGGGGCTGAAAAGCATGTTTTGGCCGAATATGATAATTTTCATTAAAACTTGATTTCTATCACTTCGAATGATGCCAAATGAATAACTTACTTGAATTGGACCATTTTACACTATGTCCATTGTAGATTTGTGTCTCTGACAGTTCGTTTGGTTGCAGGGGACATATTAAGTTTTTATGGCCAAAATGTGCTTTTCAGGGGCTGAAAAGCATGTTTTGGCCGAGTATGATAATTTTCATTAAAACTTGATTTCTATCACTTCGAATGATGCCAAATGAATAACTTACTTGAATTGGACCATTTTACACTATGTCCATTGTAGATTTGTGTCTCCGACAGTTCGTTTGGTTGCAGGGGACATTTTTAGTTTTTATGGCCAAAATGTGCTTTTCAGGGGCTGAAAAGCATGTTTTGGCCGAGTATGATAATTTTCATTAAAACTTGATTTCTATCCATTTGAATGATGCCAAATGAATAAATTACTTGAATTGGACCATTTTACACTATGTCCATTGTAGATTTGTGTCTCTGACAGTTCGTTTGGTTGCAGGGGACATATTCAGTTTTTATGGCCAAAATGTGCTTTTCAGGGGCTGAAAAGCATGTTTTGGCCGAATATGATAATTTTCATTAAAACTTGATTTCTATCACTTCGAATGATGCCAAATGAATAACTTACTTGAATTGGACCATTTTACACTATGTCCATTGTAGATTTGTGTCTCTGACAGTTCGTTTGGTTGCAGGGGACATTTTCAGTTTTTATGGCCAAAATGTGCTTTTCAGGGGCTGAAAAGCATGTTTTGGCCGAGTATGATAATTTTCATTAAAACTTGATTTCTATCCATTTGAATGATGCCAAATGAATAACTTACTTGAATTGGACCATTTTACACTATGTCCATTGTAGATTTGTGTCTCTGACAGTTCGTTTGGTTGCAGGGGACATATTCAGTTTTTATGGCCAAAATGTGCTTTTCAGGGGCTGAAAAGCATGTTTTGGCCGAATATGATAATTTTCATTAAAACTTGATTTCTATCACTTCGAATGATGCCAAATGAATAACTTACTTGAATTGGACCATTTTACACTATGTCCATTGTAGATTTGTGTCTCCGACAGTTCGTTTGGTTGCAGGGGACATTTTCAGTTTTTATGGCCAAAATGTGCTTTTCAGGGGCTGAAAAGCATGTTTTGGCCGAGTATGATAATTTTCATTAAAACTTGATTTCTATCCATTTGAATGATGCCAAATGAATAACTTACTTGAATTGGACCATTTTACACTATGTCCATTGTAGATTTGTGTCTCCGACAGTTTGTTTGGTTGCAGGGGACATTTTCAGTTTTCATGGCCAAAATGTGCTTTTCAGGGGCTGAAAAGCATGTTTTGGCCGAGTATGATAATTTTCATTAAAACTTGATTTCTATCCATTTGAATGATGCCAAATGAATAACTTACTTGAATTGGACCATTTTACACTATGTCCATTGTAGATTTGTGTCTCTGACAGTTCGTTTGGTTGCAGGGGACATATTCAGTTTTTATGGCCAAAATGTGCTTTTCAGGGGCTGAAAAGCATGTTTTGGCCGAATATGATAATTTTCATTAAAACTTGATTTCTATCACTTCGAATGATGCCAAATGAATAACTTACTTGAATTGGACCATTTTACACTATGTCCATTGTAGATTTGTGTCTCCGACAGTTTGTTTGGTTGCAGGGGACATTTTCAGTTTTTATGGCCAAAATGTGCTTTTCAGGGGCTGAAAAGCATGTTTTGGCCGAGTATGATAATTTTCATTAAAACTTGATTTCTATCCATTTGAATGATGCCAAATGAATAACTTACTTGAATTGGACCATTTTACACTATGTCCATTGTAGATTTGTGTCTCTGACAGTTCGTTTGGTTGCAGGGGACATATTCAGTTTTTATGGCCAAAATGTGCTTTTCAGGGGCTGAAAAGCATGTTTTGGCCGAATATGATAATTTTCATTAAAACTTGATTTCTATCACTTCGAATGATGCCAAATGAATAACTTACTTGAATTGGACCATTTTACACAATGTCCATTGTAGATTTGTGTCTCCGACAGTTTGTTTGGTTGCAGGGGACATTTTCAGTTTTTATGGCCAAAATGTGCTTTTCAGGGGCTGAAAAGCATGTTTTGGCCGAGTATGATAATTTTCATTAAAACTTGATTTCTATCCATTTGAATGATGCCAAATGAATAACTTACTTGAATTGGACCATTTTACACTATGTCCATTGTAGATTTGTGTCTCTGACAGTTCGTTTGGTTGCAGGGGACATATTCAGTTTTTATGGCCAAAATGTGCTTTTCAGTGGCTGAAAAGCATGTTTTGGCCGAATATGATAATTTTCATTAAAACTTGATTTCTATCACTTCGAATGATGCCAAATGAATAACTTACTTGAATTGGACCATTTTACACTATGTCCATTGTAGATTTGTGTCTCTGACAGTTCGTTTGGTTGCAGGGGACATATTCAGTTTTTATGGCCAAAATGTGCTTTTCAGGGGCTGAAAAGCATGTTTTGGCCGAATATGATAATTTTCATTAAAACTTGATTTCTATCACTTCGAATGATGCCAAATGAATAACTTACTTGAATTGGACCATTTTACACTATGTCCATTGTAGATTTGTGTCTCTGACAGTTCGTTTGGTTGCAGGGGACATATTCAATTTTTATGGCCAAAATGTGCTTCAGGGGCTGAAAAGCATGTTTTGGCCGAATATGATAATTTTCATTAAAACTTGATTTCTATCACTTCGAATGATGCCAGATGAATAACTTACTTGAATTGGACCATTTTACACTATGTCCATTGTAGATTTGTGTCTCTGACAGTTCGTTTGGTTGCAGGGGACATATTCAGTTTTTATGGCCAAAATGTGCTTTTCAGGGGCTGAAAAGCATGTTTTGGCCGAATATGATAATTTTCATTAAAACTTGATTTCTATCACTTCGAATGATGCCAAATGAATAACTTACTTGAATTGGACCATTTTACCTATGTCCATTGTAGATTTGTGTCTCCGACAGTTTGTTTGGTTGCAGGGGACATTTTCAGTTTTTATGGCCAAAATGTGCTTTTCAGGGGCTGAAAAGCATGTTTTGGCCGAGTATGATAATTTTCATTAAAACTTGATTTCTATCCATTTGAATGATGCCAAATGAATAACTTACTTGAATTGGACCATTTTACACTATGTCCATTGTAGATTTGTGTCTCTGACAGTTCGTTTGGTTGCAGGGGACATATTCAGTTTTTATGGCCAAAATGTGCTTTTCAGGGGCTGAAAAGCATGTTTTGGCCGAATATGATAATTTTCATTAAAACTTGATTTCTATCACTTCGAATGATGCCAAATGAATAACTTACTTGAATTGGACCATTTTACACTATGTCCATTGTAGATTTGTGTCTCTGACAGTTCGTTTGGTTGCAGGGGACATATTAAGTTTTTATGGCCAAAATGTGCTTTTCAGGGGCTGAAAAGCATGTTTTGGCCGAGTATGATAATTTTCATTAAAACTTGATTTCTATCCATTTGAATGATGCCAAATGAATAACTTACTTGAATTGGACCATTTTACACTATGTCCATTGTAGATTTGTGTCTCTGACAGTTCGTTTGGTTGCAGGGGACATATTCAGTTTTTATGGCCAAAATGTGCTTTTCAGGGGCTGAAAAGCATGTTTTGGCCGAATATGATAATTTTCATTAAAACTTGATTTCTATCACTTCGAATGATGCCAAATGAATAACTTACTTGAATTGGACCATTTTACACTATGTCCATTGTAGATTTGTGTCTCTGACAGTTCGTTTGGTTGCAGGGGACATATTAAGTTTTTATGGCCAAAATGTGCTTTTCAGGGGCTGAAAAGCATGTTTTGGCCGAGTATGATAATTTTCATTAAAACTTGATTTCTATCCATTTGAATGATGCCAAATGAATAACTTACTTGAATTGGACCATTTTACACTATGTCCATTGTAGATTTGTGTCTCTGACAGTTCGTTTATTTGCAGGGGACATTTTCAGTTTTTATGGCCAAAATGTGCTTTTCAGGGGCTGAAAAGCATGTTTTGGCCGAATATGATAATTTTCATTAAAACTTGATTTCTATCACTTCGAATGATGCCAAATGAATAACTTACTTGAATTGGACCATTTTACACTATGTCCATTGTAGATTTGTGTCTCCGAAAGTTCGTTTGGTTGCAGGGGACATTTTCAGTTTTTATGGCCAAAATGTGCTTTTCAGGGGCTGAAAAGCATGTTTTGGCCGAGTATGATAATTTTCATTAAAACTTGATTTCTATCCATTTGAATGATGCCAAATGAATAACTTACTTGAATTGGACCATTTTACACTATGTCCATTGTAGATTTGTGTCTCTGACAGTTCGTTTGGTTGCAGGAGACATATTCAGTTTTTATGGCCAAAATGTGCTTTTCAGGGGCTGAAAAGCATGTTTTGGCCGAGTATGATAATTTTCATTAAAACTTGATTTCTATCACTTCGAATGATGCCAAATGAATAACTTACTTGAATTGGACCATTTTACACTATGTCCATTGTAGATTTGTGTCTCCGACAGTTAGTTTGGTTGCAGGGGACATTTTCAGTTTTTATGGCCAAAATGTGCTTTTCAGGGGCTGAAAAGCATGTTTTGGCCGAGTATGATAATTTTCATTAAAACTTGATTTCTATCACTTCGAATGATGCCAAATGAATAACTTACTTGAATTGGACCATTTTACACTATGTCCATTGTAGATTTGTGTCTCCGACAGTTCGTTTGGTTGCAGGGGACATTTTCAGTTTTTATGGCCAAAATGTGCTTTTCAGGGGCTGAAAAGCATGTTTTGGCCGAGTATGATAATTTTCATTAAAACTTGATTTCTATCCATTTGAATGATGCCAAATGAATAACTTACTTGAATTGGACCATTTTACACTATGTCCATTGTAGATTTGTGTCTCTGACAGTTCGTTTGGTTGCAGGGGACATATTCAGTTTTTATGGCCAAAATGTGCTTTTCAGGGGCTGAAAAGCATGTTTTGGCCGAATATGATAATTTTCATTAAAACTTGATTTCTATCACTTCGAATGATGCCAAATGAATAACTTACTTGAATTGGACCATTTTACACTATGTCCATTGTAGATTTGTGTCTCTGACAGTTCGTTTGGTTGCAGGGGACATATTCAGTTTTTATGGCCAAAATGTGCTTCAGGGGCTGAAAAGCATGTTTTGGCCGAATATGATAATTTTCATTAAAACTTGATTTCTATCACTTCGAATGATGCCAAATGAATAACTTACTTGAATTGGACCATTTTACCTATGTCCATTGTAGATTTGTGTCTCCGACAGTTTGTTTGGTTGCAGGGGACATTTTCAGTTTTTATGGCCAAAATGTGCTTTTCAGGGGCTGAAAAGCATGTTTTGGCCGAGTATGATAATTTTCATTAAAACTTGATTTCTATCCATTTGAATGATGCCAAATGAATAACTTACTTGAATTGGACCATTTTACACTATGTCCATTGTAGATTTGTGTCTCTGACAGTTCGTTTAGTTGCAGGGGACATTTTCAGTTTTTATGGCCAAAATGTGCTTTTCAGGGGCTGAAAAGCATGTTTTGGCCGAATATGATAATTTTCATTAAAACTTGATTTCTATCACTTCGAATGATGCCAAATGAATAACTTACTTGAATTGGACCATTTTACACTATGTCCATTGTAGATTTGTGTCTCCGACAGTTTGTTTGGTTGCAGGGGACATTTTCAGTTTTTATGGCCAAAATGTGCTTTTCAGGGGCTGAAAAGCATGTTTTGGCCGAGTATGATAATTTTCATTAAAACTTGATTTCTATCCATTTGAATGATGCCAAATGAATAACTTACTTGAATTGGACCATTTTACACTATGTCCATTGTAGATTTGTGTCTCTGACAGTTCGTTTGGTTGCAGGGGACATATTCAGTTTTTATGGCCAAAATGTGCTTTTCAGGGGCTGAAAAGCATGTTTTGGCCGAATATGATAATTTTCATTAAAACTTGATTTCTATCACTTCGAATGATGCCAAATGAATAACTTACTTGAATTGGACCATTTTACACTATGTCCATTGTAGATTTGTGTCTCTGACAGTTCGTTTGGTTGCAGGGGACATATTAAGTTTTTATGGCCAAAATGTGCTTTTCAGGGGCTGAAAAGCATGTTTTGGCCGAGTATGATAATTTTCATTAAAACTTGATTTCTATCACTTCGAATGATGCCAAATGAATAACTTACTTGAATTGGACCATTTTACACTATGTCCATTGTAGATTTGTGTCTCCGACAGTTCGTTTGGTTGCAGGGGACATTTTCAGTTTTTATGGCCAAAATGTGCTTTTCAGGGGCTGAAAAGCATGTTTTGGCCGAGTATGATAATTTTCATTAAAACTTGATTTCTATCCATTTGAATGATGCCAAATGAATAAATTACTTGAATTGGACCATTTTACACTATGTCCATTGTAGATTTGTGTCTCTGACAGTTCGTTTGGTTGCAGGGGACATATTCAGTTTTTATGGCCAAAATGTGCTTTTCAGGGGCTGAAAAGCATGTTTTGGCCGAATATGATAATTTTCATTAAAACTTGATTTCTATCACTTCGAATGATGCCAAATGAATAACTTACTTGAATTGGACCATTTTACACTATGTCCATTGTAGATTTGTGTCTCTGACAGTTCGTTTGGTTGCAGGGGACATTTTCAGTTTTTATGGCCAAAATGTGCTTTTCAGGGGCTGAAAAGCATGTTTTGGCCGAGTATAAAAATTTTCATTAAAACTTGATTTCTATCCATTTGAATGATGCCAAATGAATAACTTACTTGAATTGGACCATTTTACACTATGTCCATTGTAGATTTGTGTCTCTGACAGTTCGTTTGGTTGCAGGGGACATATTCAGTTTTTATGGCCAAAATGTGCTTTTCAGGGGCTGAAAAGCATGTTTTGGCCGAATATGATAATTTTCATTAAAACTTGATTTCTATCACTTCGAATGATGCCAAATGAATAACTTACTTGAATTGGACCATTTTACACTATGTCCATTGTAGATTTGTGTCTCCGACAGTTCGTTTGGTTGCAGGGGACATTTTCAGTTTTTATGGCCAAAATGTGCTTTTCAGGGGCTGAAAAGCATGTTTTGGCCGAGTATGATAATTTTCATTAAAACTTGATTTCTATCCATTTGAATGATGCCAAATGAATAACTTACTTGAATTGGACCATTTTACACTATGTCCATTGTAGATTTGTGTCTCCGACAGTTTGTTTGGTTGCAGGGGACATTTTCATTTTTCATGGCCAAAATGTGCTTTTCAGGGGCTGAAAAGCATGTTTTGGCCGAGTATGATAATTTTCATTAAAACTTGATTTCTATCCATTTGAATGATGCCAAATGAATAACTTACTTGAATTGGACCATTTTACACTATGTCCATTGTAGATTTGTGTCTCTGACAGTTCGTTTGGTTGCAGGGGACATATTCAGTTTTTATGGCCAAAATGTGCTTTTCAGGGGCTGAAAAGCATGTTTTGGCCGAATATGATAATTTTCATTAAAACTTGATTTCTATCACTTCGAATGATGCCAAATGAATAACTTACTTGAATTGGACCATTTTACACTATGTCCATTGTAGATTTGTGTCTCCGACAGTTTGTTTGGTTGCAGGGGACATTTTCAGTTTTTATGGCCAAAATGTGCTTTTCAGGGGCTGAAAAGCATGTTTTGGCCGAGTATGATAATTTTCATTAAAACTTGATTTCTATCCATTTGAATGATGCCAAATGAATAACTTACTTGAATTGGACCATTTTACACTATGTCCATTGTAGATTTGTGTCTCTGACAGTTCGTTTGGTTGCAGGGGACATATTCAGTTTTTATGGCCAAAATGTGCTTTTCAGGGGCTGAAAAGCATGTTTTGGCCGAATATGATAATTTTCATTAAAACTTGATTTCTATCACTTCGAATGATGCCAAATGAATAACTTACTTGAATTGGACCATTTTACACTATGTCCATTGTAGATTTGTGTCTCTGACAGTTCGTTTGGTTGCAGGGGACATATTAAGTTTTTATGGCCAAAATGTGCTTTTCAGGGGCTGAAAAGCATGTTTTGGCCGAGTATGATAATTTTCATTAAAACTTGATTTCTATCCATTTGAATGATGCCAAATGAATAACTTACTTGAATTGGACCATTTTACACTATGTCCATTGTAGATTTGTGTCTCTGACAGTTCGTTTATTTGCAGGGGACATTTTCAGTTTTTATGGCCAAAATGTGCTTTTCAGGGGCTGAAAAGCATGTTTTGGCCGAATATGATAATTTTCATTAAAACTTGATTTCTATCACTTCGAATGATGCCAAATGAATAACTTACTTGAATTGGACCATTTTACACTATGTCCATTGTAGATTTGTGTCTCCGAAAGTTCGTTTGGTTGCAGGGGACATTTTCAGTTTTTATGGCCAAAATGTGCTTTTCAGGGGCTGAAAAGCATGTTTTGGCCGAGTATGATAATTTTCATTAAAACTTGATTTCTATCCATTTGAATGATGCCAAATGAATAACTTACTTGAATTGGACCATTTTACACTATGTCCATTGTAGATTTGTGTCTCTGACAGTTCGTTTGGTTGCAGGGGACATATTCAGTTTTTATGGCCAAAATGTGCTTTTCAGGGGCTGAAAAGCATGTTTTGGCCGAATATGATAATTTTCATTAAAACTTGATTTCTATCACTTCGAATGATGCCAAATGAATAACTTACTTGAATTGGACCATTTTACACTATGTCCATTGTAGATTTGTGTCTCTGACAGTTCGTTTGGTTGCAGGGGACATATTCAATTTTTATGGCCAAAATGTGCTTCAGGGGCTGAAAAGCATGTTTTGGCCGAATATGATAATTTTCATTAAAACTTGATTTCTATCACTTCGAATGATGCCAGATGAATAACTTACTTGAATTGGACCATTTTACACTATGTCCATTGTAGATTTGTGTCTCTGACAGTTCGTTTGGTTGCAGGGGACATATTCAGTTTTTATGGCCAAAATGTGCTTTTCAGGGGCTGAAAAGCATGTTTTGGCCGAATATGATAATTTTCATTAAAACTTGATTTCTATCACTTCGAATGATGCCAAATGAATAACTTACTTGAATTGGACCATTTTACCTATGTCCATTGTAGATTTGTGTCTCCGACAGTTTGTTTGGTTGCAGGGGACATTTTCAGTTTTTATGGCCAAAATGTGCTTTTCAGGGGCTGAAAAGCATGTTTTGGCCGAGTATGATAATTTTCATTAAAACTTGATTTCTATCCATTTGAATGATGACAAATGAATAACTTACTTGAATTGGACCATTTTACACTATGTCCATTGTAGATTTGTGTCTCTGACAGTTCGTTTGGTTGCAGGGGACATATTCAGTTTTTATGGCCAAAATGTGCTTTTCAGGGGCTGAAAAGCATGTTTTGGCCGAATATGATAATTTTCATTAAAACTTGATTTCTATCACTTCGAATGATGCCAAATGAATAACTTACTTGAATTGGACCATTTTACACTATGTCCATTGTAGATTTGTGTCTCCGACAGTTTGTTTGGTTGCAGGGGACATTTTCAGTTTTTATGGCCAAAATGTGCTTTTCAGGGGCTGAAAAGCATGTTTTGGCCGAGTATGATAATTTTCATTAAAACTTGATTTCTATCCATTTGAATGATGCCAAATGAATAACTTACTTGAATTGGACCATTTTACACTATGTCCATTGTAGATTTGTGTCTCTGACAGTTCGTTTGGTTGCAGGGGACATATTAAGTTTTTATGGCCAAAATGTGCTTTTCAGGGGCTGAAAAGCATGTTTTGGCCGAGTATGATAATTTTCATTAAAACTTGATTTCTATCCATTTGAATGATGCCAAATGAATAACTTACTTGAATTGGACCATTTTACACTATGTCCATTGTAGATTTGTGTCTCTGACAGTTCGTTTGGTTGCAGGGGACATATTCAGTTTTTATGGCCAAAATGTGCTTTTCAGGGGCTGAAAAAAATGTTTTGGCCGAATATGATAATTTTCATTAAAACTTGATTTCTATCACTTCGAATGATGCCAAATGAATAACTTACTTGAATTGGACCATTTTACACTATGTCCATTGTAGATTTGTGTCTCTGACAGTTCGTTTGGTTGCAGGGGACATATTAAGTTTTTATGGCCAAAATGTGCTTTTCAGGGGCTGAAAAGCATGTTTTGGCCGAGTATGATAATTTTCATTAAAACTTGATTTCTATCCATTTGAATGATGCCAAATGAATAACTTACTTGAATTGGACCATTTTACACTATGTCCATTGTAGATTTGTGTCTCCGACAGTTTGTTTGGTTGCAGGGGACATTTTCATTTTTCATGGCCAAAATGTGCTTTTCAGGGGCTGAAAAGCATGTTTTGGCCGAGTATGATAATTTTCATTAAAACTTGATTTCTATCCATTTGAATGATGCCAAATGAATAACTTACTTGAATTGGACCATTTTACACTATGTCCATTGTAGATTTGTGTCTCTGACAGTTCGTTTGGTTGCAGGGGACATATTCAGTTTTTATGGCCAAAATGTGCTTTTCAGGGGCTGAAAAGCATGTTTTGGCCGAATATGATAATTTTCATTAAAACTTGATTTCTATCACTTCGAATGATGCCAAATGAATAACTTACTTGAATTGGACCATTTTACACTATGTCCATTGTAGATTTGTGTCTCCGACAGTTTGTTTGGTTGCAGGGGACATTTTCAGTTTTTATGGCCAAAATGTGCTTTTCAGGGGCTGAAAAGCATGTTTTGGCCGAGTATGATAATTTTCATTAAAACTTGATTTCTATCCATTTGAATGATGCCAAATGAATAACTTACTTGAATTGGACCATTTTACACTATGTCCATTGTAGATTTGTGTCTCTGACAGTTCGTTTGGTTGCAGGGGACATATTCAGTTTTTATGGCCAAAATGTGCTTTTCAGGGGCTGAAAAGCATGTTTTGGCCGAATATGATAATTTTCATTAAAACTTGATTTCTATCACTTCGAATGATGCCAAATGAATAACTTACTTGAATTGGACCATTTTACACTATGTCCATTGTAGATTTGTGTCTCTGACAGTTCGTTTGGTTGCAGGGGACATATTAAGTTTTTATGGCCAAAATGTGCTTTTCAGGGGCTGAAAAGCATGTTTTGGCCGAGTATGATAATTTTCATTAAAACTTGATTTCTATCCATTTGAATGATGCCAAATGAATAACTTACTTGAATTGGACCATTTTACACTATGTCCATTGTAGATTTGTGTCTCTGACAGTTCGTTTATTTGCAGGGGACATTTTCAGTTTTTATGGCCAAAATGTGCTTTTCAGGGGCTGAAAAGCATGTTTTGGCCGAATATGATAATTTTCATTAAAACTTGATTTCTATCACTTCGAATGATGCCAAATGAATAACTTACTTGAATTGGACCATTTTACACTATGTCCATTGTAGATTTGTGTCTCCGAAAGTTCGTTTGGTTGCAGGGGACATTTTCAGTTTTTATGGCCAAAATGTGCTTTTCAGGGGCTGAAAAGCATGTTTTGGCCGAGTATGATAATTTTCATTAAAACTTGATTTCTATCCATTTGAATGATGCCAAATGAATAACTTACTTGAATTGGACCATTTTACACTATGTCCATTGTAGATTTGTGTCTCTGACAGTTCGTTTGGTTGCAGGGGACATATTCAGTTTTTATGGCCAAAATGTGCTTTTCAGGGGCTGAAAAGCATGTTTTGGCCGAATATGATAATTTTCATTAAAACTTGATTTCTATCACTTCGAATGATGCCAAATGAATAACTTACTTGAATTGGACCATTTTACACTATGTCCATTGTAGATTTGTGTCTCTGACAGTTCGTTTGGTTGCAGGGGACATATTCAATTTTTATGGCCAAAATGTGCTTCAGGGGCTGAAAAGCATGTTTTGGCCGAATATGATAATTTTCATTAAAACTTGATTTCTATCACTTCGAATGATGCCAGATGAATAACTTACTTGAATTGGACCATTTTACACTATGTCCATTGTAGATTTGTGTCTCTGACAGTTCGTTTGGTTGCAGGGGACATATTCAGTTTTTATGGCCAAAATGTGCTTTTCAGGGGCTGAAAAGCATGTTTTGGCCGAATATGATAATTTTCATAAAAACTTGATTTCTATCACTTCGAATGATGCCAAATGAATAACTTACTTGAATTGGACCATTTTACCTATGTCCATTGTAGATTTGTGTCTCCGACAGTTTGTTTGGTTGCAGGGGACATTTTCAGTTTTTATGGCCAAAATGTGCTTTTCAGGGGCTGAAAAGCATGTTTTGGCCGAGTATGATAATTTTCATTAAAACTTGATTTCTATCCATTTGAATGATGACAAATGAATAACTTACTTGAATTGGACCATTTTACACTATGTCCATTGTAGATTTGTGTCTCTGACAGTTCGTTTGGTTGCAGGGGACATATTCAGTTTTTATGGCCAAAATGTGCTTTTCAGGGGCTGAAAAGCATGTTTTGGCCGAATATGATAATTTTCATTAAAACTTGATTTCTATCACTTCGAATGATGCCAAATGAATAACTTACTTGAATTGGACCATTTTACACTATGTCCATTGTAGATTTGTGTCTCCGACAGTTTGTTTGGTTGCAGGGGACATTTTCAGTTTTTATGGCCAAAATGTGCTTTTCAGGGGCTGAAAAGCATGTTTTGGCCGAGTATGATAATTTTCATTAAAACTTGATTTCTATCCATTTGAATGATGCCAAATGAATAACTTACTTGAATTGGACCATTTTACACTATGTCCATTGTAGATTTGTGTCTCTGACAGTTCGTTTGGTTGCAGGGGACATATTAAGTTTTTATGGCCAAAATGTGCTTTTCAGGGGCTGAAAAGCATGTTTTGGCCGAGTATGATAATTTTCATTAAAACTTGATTTCTATCCATTTGAATGATGCCAAATGAATAACTTACTTGAATTGGACCATTTTACACTATGTCCATTGTAGATTTGTGTCTCTGACAGTTCGTTTGGTTGCAGGGGACATATTCAGTTTTTATGGCCAAAATGTGCTTTTCAGGGGCTGAAAAAAATGTTTTGGCCGAATATGATAATTTTCATTAAAACTTGATTTCTATCACTTCGAATGATGCCAAATGAATAACTTACTTGAATTGGACCATTTTACACTATGTCCATTGTAGATTTGTGTCTCTGACAGTTCGTTTGGTTGCAGGGGACATATTAAGTTTTTATGGCCAAAATGTGCTTTTCAGGGGCTGAAAAGCATGTTTTGGCCGAGTATGATAATTTTCATTAAAACTTGATTTCTATCCATTTGAATGATGCCAAATGAATAACTTACTTGAATTGGACCATTTTACACTATGTCCATTGTAGATTTGTGTCTCTGACAGTTCGTTTATTTGCAGGGGACATTTTCAGTTTTTATGGCCAAAATGTGCTTTTCAGGGGCTGAAAAGCATGTTTTGGCCGAATATGATAATTTTCATTAAAACTTGATTTCTATCACTTCGAATGATGCCAAATGAATAACTTACTTGAATTGGACCATTTTACACTATGTCCATTGTAGATTTGTGTCTCCGAAAGTTCGTTTGGTTGCAGGGGACAGTTTCAGTTTTTATGGCCAAAATGTGCTTTTCAGGGGCTGAAAAGCATGTTTTGGCCGAGTATGATAATTTTCATTAAAACTTGATTTCTATCCATTTGAATGATGCCAAATGAATAACTTACTTGAATTGGACCATTTTACACTATGTCCATTGTAGATTTGTGTCTCTGACAGTTCGTTTGGTTGCAGGGGACATATTCAGTTTTTATGGCCAAAATGTGCTTTTCAGGGGCTGAAAAGCATGTTTTGGCCGAATATGATAATTTTCATTAAAACTTGATTTCTATCACTTCGAATGATGCCAAATGAATAACTTACTTGAATTGGACCATTTTACACTATGTCCATTGTAGATTTGTGTCTCTGACAGTTCGTTTGGTTGCAGGGGACATATTCAATTTTTATGGCCAAAATGTGCTTCAGGGGCTGAAAAGCATGTTTTGGCCGAATATGATAATTTTCATTAAAACTTGATTTCTATCACTTCGAATGATGCCAGATGAATAACTTACTTGAATTGGACCATTTTACACTGTCCATTGTAGATTTGTGTCTCTGACAGTTCGTTTGGTTGCAGGGGACATATTCAGTTTTTATGGCCAAAATGTGCTTTTCAGGGGCTGAAAAGCATGTTTTGGCCGAATATGATAATTTTCATTAAAACTTGATTTCTATCACTTCGAATGATGCCAAATGAATAACTTACTTGAATTGGACCATTTTACCTATGTCCATTGTAGATTTGTGTCTCCGACAGTTTGTTTGGTTGCAGGGGACATTTTCAGTTTTTATGGCCAAAATGTGCTTTTCAGGGGCTGAAAAGCATGTTTTGGCCGAGTATGATAATTTTCATTAAAACTTGATTTCTATCCATTTGAATGATGCCAAATGAATAACTTACTTGAATTGGACCATTTTACACTATGTCCATTGTAGATTTGTGTCTCTGACAGTTCGTTTGGTTGCAGGGGACATATTCAGTTTTTATGGCCAAAATGTGCTTTTCAGGGGCTGAAAAGCATGTTTTGGCCGAATATGATAATTTTCATTAAAACTTGATTTCTATCACTTCGAATGATGCCAAATGAATAACTTACTTGAATTGGACCATTTTACACTATGTCCATTGTAGATTTGTGTCTCCGACAGTTTGTTTGGTTGCAGGGGACATTTTCAGTTTTTATGGCCAAAATGTGCTTTTCAGGGGCTGAAAAGCATGTTTTGGCCGAGTATGATAAATTTCATTAAAACTTGATTTCTATCCATTTGAATGATGCCAAATGAATAACTTACTTGAATTGGACCATTTTACACTATGTCCATTGTAGATTTGTGTCTCTGACAGTTCGTTTGGTTGCAGGGGACATATTCAGTTTTTATGGCCAAAATGTGCTTTTCAGGGGCTGAAAAGCATGTTTTGGCCGAATATGATAATTTTCATTAAAACTTGATTTCTATCACTTCGAATGATGCCAAATGAATAACTTACTTGAATTGGACCATTTTACACTATGTCCATTGTAGATTTGTGTCTCTGACAGTTCGTTTGGTTGCAGGGGACATATTAAGTTTTTATGGCCAAAATGTGCTTTTCAGGGGCTGAAAAGCATGTTTTGGCCGAGTATGATAATTTTCATTAAAACTTGATTTCTATCACTTTGAATGATGCCAAATGAATAACTTACTTGAATTGGACCATTTTACACTATGTCCATTGTAGATTTGTGTCTCCGACAGTTCGTTTGGTTGCAGGGGACATTTTCAGTTTTTATGGCCAAAATGTGCTTTTCAGGGGCTGAAAAGCATGTTTTGGCCGAGTATGATAATTTTCATTAAAACTTGATTTCTATCCATTTGAATGATGCCAAATGAATAACTTACTTGAATTGGACCATTTTACACTATGTCCATTGTAGATTTGTGTCTCTGACAGTTCGTTTGGTTGCAGGGGACATATTCAGTTTTTATGGCCAAAATGTGCTTTTCAGGGGCTGAAAAGCATGTTTTGGCCGAATATGATAATTTTCATTAAAACTTGATTTCTATCACTTCGAATGATGCCAAATGAATAACTTACTTGAATTGGACCATTTTACACTATGTCCATTGTAGATTTGTGTCTCTGACAGTTCGTTTGGTTGCAGGGGACATATTCAGTTTTTATGGCCAAAATGTGCTTCAGGGGCTGAAAAGCATGTTTTGGCCGAATATGATAATTTTCATTAAAACTTGATTTCTATCACTTCGAATGATGCCAGATGAATAACTTACTTGAATTGGACCATTTTACCTATTTCCATTGTAGATTTGTGTCTCCGACAGTTTGTTTGGTTGCAGGGGACATTTTCAGTTTTTATGGCCAAAATGTGCTTTTCAGGGGCTGAAAAGCATGTTTTGGCCGAGTATGATAATTTTCATTAAAACTTGATTTCTATCCATTTGAATGATGCCAAATGAATAACTTACTTGAATTGGACCATTTTACACTATGTCCATTGTAGATTTGTGTCTCTGACAGTTCGTTTAGTTGCAGGGGACATTTTCAGTTTTTATGGCCAAAATGTGCTTTTCAGGGGCTGAAAAGCATGTTTTGGCCGAATATGATAATTTTCATTAAAACTTGATTTCTATCACTTCGAATGATGCCAAATGAATAACTTACTTGAATTGGACCATTTTACACTATGTCCATTGTAGATTTGTGTCTCCGACAGTTTGTTTGGTTGCAGGGGACATTTTCAGTTTTTATGGCCAAAATGTGCTTTTCAGGGGCTGAAAAGCATGTTTTGGCCGAGTATGATAATTTTCATTAAAACTTGATTTCTATCCATTTGAATGATGCCAAATGAATAACTTACTTGAATTGGACCATTTTACACTATGTCCATTGTAGATTTGTGTCTCTGACAGTTCGTTTGGTTGCAGGGGACATATTCAGTTTTTATGGCCAAAATGTGCTTTTCAGGGGCTGAAAAGCATGTTTTGGCCGAGTATGATAATTTTCATTAAAACTTGATTTCTATCACTTCGAATGATGCCAAATGAATAACTTACTTGAATTGGACCATTTTACACTATGTCCATTGTAGATTTGTGTCTCCGACAGTTCGTTTGGTTGCAGGGGACATTTTCAGTTTTTATGGCCAAAATGTGCTTTTCAGGGGCTGAAAAGCATGTTTTGGCCGAGTATGATAATTTTCATTAAAACTTGATTTCTATCCATTTGAATGATGCCAAATGAATAACTTACTTGAATTGGACCATTTTACACTATGTCCATTGTAGATTTGTGTCTCTGACAGTTCGTTTGGTTGCAGGGGACATATTCAGTTTTTATGGCCAAAATGTGCTTTTCAGGGGCTGAAAAGCATGTTTTGGCCGAATATGATAATTTTCATTAAAACTTGATTTCTATCACTTCGAATGATGCCAAATGAATAACTTACTTGAATTGGACCATTTTACCTATGTCCATTGTAGATTTGTGTCTCCGACAGTTTGTTTGGTTGCAGGGGACATTTTCAGTTTTTATGGCCAAAATGTGCTTTTCAGGGGCTGAAAAGCATGTTTTGGCCGAGTATGATAATTTTCATTAAAACTTGATTTCTATCCATTTGAATGATGCCAAATGAATAACTTACTTGAATTGGACCATTTTACACTATGTCCATTGTAGATTTGTTTCTCTGACAGTTCGTTTGGTTGCAGGGGACATATTCAGTTTTTATGGCCAAAATGTGCTTTTCAGGGGCTGAAAAGCATGTTTTGGCCGAATATGATAATTTTCATTAAAACTTGATTTCTATCACTTCGAATGATGCCAAATGAATAACTTACTTGAATTGGACCATTTTACACTATGTCCATTGTAGATTTGTGTCTCTGACAGTTCGTTTGGTTGCAGGGGACATTTTCAGTTTTTATGGCCAAAATGTGCTTTTCAGGGGCTGAAAAGCATGTTTTGGCCGAGTATGATAATTTTCATTAAAACTTGATTTCTATCCATTTGAATGATGCCAAATGAATAACTTACTTGAATTGGACCATTTTACACTATGTCCATTGTAGATTTGTGTCTCTGACAGTTCGTTTGGTTGCAGGGGACATATTCAGTTTTTATGGCCAAAATGTGCTTTTCAGGGGCTGAAAAGCATGTTTTGGCCGAATATGATAATTTTCATTAAAACTTGATTTCTATCACTTCGAATGAAGCCAGATGAATAACTTACTTGAATTGGACCATTTTACACTATGTCCATTGTAGATTTGTGTCTCCGACAGTTTGTTTGGTTGCAGGGGACATTTTCAGTTTTTATGGCCAAAATGTGCTTTTCAGGGGCTGAAAAGCATGTTTTGGCCGAGTATGATAATTTTCATTAAAACTTGATTTCTATCCATTTGAATGATGCCAAATGAATAACTTACTTGAATTGGACCATTTTACACTATGTCCATTGTAGATTTGTGTCTCTGACAGTTCGTTTGGTTGCAGGGGACATATTCAGTTTTTATGGCCAAAATGTGCTTTTCAGGGGCTGAAAAGCATGTTTTGGCCGAATATGATAATTTTCATTAAAACTTGATTTCTATCATCGAATGATGCCAAATGAATAACTTACTTGAATTGGACCATTTTACACTATGTCCATTGTAGATTTGTGTCTCTGACAGTTTGTTTGGTTGCAGGGGACATATTCAGTTTTTATGGCCAAAATGTGCTTTTCAGGGGCTGAAAAGCATGTTTTGGCCGAGTATGATAATTTTCATTAAAACTTGATTTCTATCCATTTGAATGATGCCAAATGAATAACTTACTTGAATTGGACCATTTTACACTATGTCCATTGTAGATTTGTGTCTCTGACAGTTCGTTTGGTTGCAGGGGACATATTCAGTTTTTATGGCCAAAATGTGCTTTTCAGGGGCTGAAAAGCATGTTTTGGCCGAATATGATAATTTTCATTAAAACTTGATTTCTATCACTTCGAATGATGCCAAATGAATAACTTACTTGAATTGGACCATTTTACACTATGTCCATTGTAGATTTGTGTCTCTGACAGTTCGTTTGGTTGTAGGGGACATATTCAGTTTTTATGGCCAAAATGTGCTTCCGGGGCTGAAAAGCATGTTTTGGCCGAATATGATAATTTTCATTAAAACTTGATTTCTATCACTTCGAATGATGCCAGATGAATAACTTACTTGAATTGGACCATTTTACACTATGTCCATTGTAGATTTGTGTCTCTGACAGTTCGTTTGGTTGCAGGGGACATATTCAGTTTTTATGGCCAAAATGTGCTTTTCAGGGGCTGAAAAGCATGTTTTGGCCGAATATGATAATTTTCATTAAAACTTGATTTCTATCACTTCGAATGATGCCAAATGAATAACTTACTTGAATTGGACCATTTTACCTATGTCCATTGTAGATTTGTGTCTCCGACAGTTTGTTTGGTTGCAGGGGACATTTTCAGTTTTTATGGCCAAAATGTGCTTTTCAGGGGCTGAAAAGCATGTTTTGGCCGAGTATGATAATTTTCATTAAAACTTGATTTCTATCCATTTGAATGATGCCAAATGAATAACTTACTTGAATTGGACCATTTTACACTATGTCCATTGTAGATTTGTGTCTCTGACAGTTCGTTTAGTTGCAGGGGACATTTTCAGTTTTTATGGCCAAAATGTGCTTTTCAGGGGCTGAAAAGCATGTTTTGGCCGAATATGATAATTTTCATTAAAACTTGATTTCTATCACTTCGAATGATGCCAAATGAATAACTTACTTGAATTGGACCATTTTACACTATGTCCATTGTAGATTTGTGTCTCTGACAGTTCGTTTGGTTGCAGGGGACATATTAAGTTTTTATGGCCAAAATGTGCTTTTCAGGGGCTGAAAAGCATGTTTTGGCCGAGTATGATAATTTTCATTAAAACTTGATTTCTATCACTTCGAATGATGCCAAATGAATAACTTACTTGAATTGGACCATTTTACACTATGTCCATTGTAGATTTGTGTCTCTGACAGTTCGTTTGGTTGCAGGGGACATATTCAGTTTTTATGGCCAAAATGTGCTTTTCAGGGGCTGAAAAGCATGTTTTGGCCGAATATGATAATTTTCATTAAAACTTGATTTCTATCACTTCGAATGATGCCAAATGAATAACTTACTTGAATTGGACCATTTTACACTATGTCCATTGTAGATTTGTGTCTCCGACAGTTTGTTTGGTTGCAGGGGACATTTTCAGTTTTTATGGCCAAAATGTGCTTTTCAGGGGCTGAAAAGCATGTTTTGGCCGAATATGATAATTTTCATTAAAACTTGATTTCTATCACTTCGAATGATGCCAAATGAATAACTTACTTGAATTGGACCATTTTACACTATGTCCATTGTAGATTTGTGTCTCCGACAGTTTGTTTGGTTGCAGGGGACATTTTCAGTTTTTATGGCCAAAATGTGCTTTTCAGGGGCTGAAAAGCATGTTTTGGCCGAGTATGATAATTTTCATTAAAACTTGATTTCTATCCATTTGAATGATGCCAAATGAATAACTTACTTGAATTGGACCATTTTACACTATGTCCATTGTAGATTTGTGTCTCTGACAGTTCGTTTGGTTGCAGGGGACATATTCAGTTTTTATGGCCAAAATGTGCTTTTCAGGGGCTGAAAAGCATGTTTTGGCCGAATATGATAATTTTCATTAAAACTTGATTTCTATCACTTCGAATGATGCCAAATGAATAACTTACTTGAATTGGACCATTTTACACTATGTCCATTGTAGATTTGTGTCTCTGACAGTTCGTTTGGTTGCAGGGGACATATTCAGTTTTTATGGCCAAAATGTGCTTCAGGGGCTGAAAAGCATGTTTTGGCCGAATATGATAATTTTCATTAAAACTTGATTTCTATCACTTCGAATGATGCCAAATGAATAACTTACTTGAATTGGACCATTTTACACTATGTCCATTGTAGATTTGTGTCTCTGACAGTTTGTTTGGTTGCAGGGGACATATTCAGTTTTTATGGCCAAAATGTGCTTTTCAGGGGCTGAAAAGCATGTTTTGGCCGAATATGATAATTTTCATTAAAACTTGATTTCTATCACTTCGAATGATGCCAAATGAATAACTTACTTGAATTGGACCATTTTACACTATGTCCATTGTAGATTTGTGTCTCCGACAGTTTGTTTGGTTGCAGGGGACATTTTCAGTTTTTATGGCCAAAATGTGCTTTTCAGGGGCTGAAAAGCATGTTTTGGCCGAGTATGATAATTTTCATTAAAACTTGATTTCTATCCATTTGAATGATGCCAAATGAATAACTTACTTGAATTGGACCATTTTACACTATGTCAATTGTAGATTTGTGTCTCTGACAGTTCGTTTAGTTGCAGGGGACATTTTCAGTTTTTATGGCCAAAATGTGCTTTTCAGGGGCTGAAAAGCATGTTTTGGCCGAATATGATAATTTTCATTAAAACTTGATTTCTATCACTTCGAATGATGCCAAATGAATAACTTACTTGAATTGGACCATTTTACACTATGTCCATTGTAGATTTGTGTCTCCGACAGTTTGTTTGGTTGCAGGGGACATTTTCAGTTTTTATGGCCAAAATGTGCTTTTCAGGGGCTGAAAAGCATGTTTTGGCCGAATATGATAATTTTCATTAAAACTTGATTTCTATCACTTCGAATGATGCCAAATGAATAACTTACTTGAATTGGACCATTTTACCTATGTCCATTGTAGATTTGTGTCTCCGACAGTTTGTTTGGTTGCAGGGGACATTTTCAGTTTTTATGGCCAAAATGTGCTTTTCAGGGGCTGAAAAGCATGTTTTGGCCGAGTATGATAATTTTCATTAAAACTTGATTTCTATCCATTTGAATGATGCCAAATGAATAACTTACTTGAATTGGACCATTTTACACTATGTCCATTGTAGATTTGTGTCTCTGACAGTTCGTTTAGTTGCAGGGGACATTTTCAGTTTTTATGGCCAAAATGTGCTTTTCAGGGGCTGAAAAGCATGTTTTGGCCGAATATGATAATTTTCATTAAAACTTGATTTCTATCACTTCGAATGATGCCAAATGAATAACTTACTTGAATTGGACCATTTTACACTATGTCCATTGTAGATTTGTGTCTCTGACAGTTCGTTTGGTTGCAGGGGACATATTAAGTTTTTATGGCCAAAATGTGCTTTTCAGGGGCTGAAAAGCATGTTTTGGCCGAGTATGATAATTTTCATTAAAACTTGATTTCTATCACTTCGAATGATGCCAAATGAATAACTTACTTGAATTGGACCATTTTACACTATGTCCATTGTAGATTTGTGTCTCTGACAGTTTGTTTGGTTGCAGGGGACATATTCAGTTTTTATGGCCAAAATGTGCTTTTCAGGGGCTGAAAAGCATGTTTTGGCCGAATATGATAATTTTCATTAAAACTTGATTTCTATCACTTCGAATGATGCCAAATGAATAACTTACTTGAATTGGACCATTTTACCTATGTCCATTGTAGATTTGTGTCTCCGACAGTTTGTTTGGTTGCAGGGGACATTTTCAGTTTTTATGGCCAAAATGTGCTTTTCAGGGGCTGAAAAGCATGTTTTGGCCGAGTATGATAATTTTCATTAAAACTTGATTTCTATCCATTTGAATGATGCCAAATGAATAACTTACTTGAATTGGACCATTTTACACTATGTCCATTGTAGATTTGTGTCTCTGACAGTTCGTTTAGTTGCAGGGGACATTTTCAGTTTTTATGGCCAAAATGTGCTTTTCAGGGGCTGAAAAGCATGTTTTGGCCGAATATGATAATTTTCATTAAAACTTGATTTCTATCACTTCGAATGATGCCAAATGAATAACTTACTTGAATTGGACCATTTTACACTATGTCCATTGTAGATTTGTGTCTCTGACAGTTCGTTTGGTTGCAGGGGACATATTAAGTTTTTATGGCCAAAATGTGCTTTTCAGGGGCTGAAAAGCATGTTTTGGCCGAGTATGATAATTTTCATTAAAACTTGATTTCTATCACTTCGAATGATGCCAAATGAATAACTTACTTGAATTGGACCATTTTACACTATGTCCATTGTAGATTTGTGTCTCTGACAGTTCGTTTGGTTGCAGGGGACATATTCAGTTTTTATGGCCAAAATGTGCTTTTCAGGGGCTGAAAAGCATGTTTTGGCCGAATATGATAATTTTCATTAAAACTTGATTTCTATCACTTCGAATGATGCCAAATGAATAACTTACTTGAATTGGACCATTTTACACTATGTCCATTGTAGATTTGTGTCTCCGACAGTTTGTTTGGTTGCAGGGGACATTTTCAGTTTTTATGGCCAAAATGTGCTTTTCAGGGGCTGAAAAGCATGTTTTGGCCGAATATGATAATTTTCATTAAAACTTGATTTCTATCACTTCGAATGATGCCAAATGAATAACTTACTTGAATTGGACCATTTTACACTATGTCCATTGTAGATTTGTGTCTCCGACAGTTTGTTTGGTTGCAGGGGACATTTTCAGTTTTTATGGCCAAAATGTGCTTTTCAGGGGCTGAAAAGCATGTTTTGGCCGAGTATGATAATTTTCATTAAAACTTGATTTCTATCCATTTGAATGATGCCAAATGAATAACTTACTTGAATTGGACCATTTTACACTATGTCCATTGTAGATTTGTGTCTCTGACAGTTCGTTTGGTTGCAGGGGACATATTCAGTTTTTATGGCCAAAATGTGCTTTTCAGGGGCTGAAAAGCATGTTTTGGCCGAATATGATAATTTTCATTAAAACTTGATTTCTATCACTTCGAATGATGCCAAATGAATAACTTACTTGAATTGGACCATTTTACACTATGTCCATTGTAGATTTGTGTCTCTGACAGTTCGTTTGGTTGCAGGGGACATATTCAGTTTTTATGGCCAAAATGTGCTTCAGGGGCTGAAAAGCATGTTTTGGCCGAATATGATAATTTTCATTAAAACTTGATTTCTATCACTTCGAATGATGCCAAATGAATAACTTACTTGAATTGGACCATTTTACACTATGTCCATTGTAGATTTGTGTCTCTGACAGTTTGTTTGGTTGCAGGGGACATATTCAGTTTTTATGGCCAAAATGTGCTTTTCAGGGGCTGAAAAGCATGTTTTGGCCGAATATGATAATTTTCATTAAAACTTGATTTCTATCACTTCGAATGATGCCAAATGAATAACTTACTTGAATTGGACCATTTTACACTATGTCCATTGTAGATTTGTGTCTCCGACAGTTTGTTTGGTTGCAGGGGACATTTTCAGTTTTTATGGCCAAAATGTGCTTTTCAGGGGCTGAAAAGCATGTTTTGGCCGAGTATGATAATTTTCATTAAAACTTGATTTCTATCCATTTGAATGATGCCAAATGAATAACTTACTTGAATTGGACCATTTTACACTATGTCAATTGTAGATTTGTGTCTCTGACAGTTCGTTTAGTTGCAGGGGACATTTTCAGTTTTTATGGCCAAAATGTGCTTTTCAGGGGCTGAAAAGCATGTTTTGGCCGAATATGATAATTTTCATTAAAACTTGATTTCTATCACTTCGAATGATGCCAAATGAATAACTTACTTGAATTGGACCATTTTACACTATGTCCATTGTAGATTTGTGTCTCCGACAGTTTGTTTGGTTGCAGGGGACATTTTCAGTTTTTATGGCCAAAATGTGCTTTTCAGGGGCTGAAAAGCATGTTTTGGCCGAATATGATAATTTTCATTAAAACTTGATTTCTATCACTTCGAATGATGCCAAATGAATAACTTACTTGAATTGGACCATTTTACCTATGTCCATTGTAGATTTGTGTCTCCGACAGTTTGTTTGGTTGCAGGGGACATTTTCAGTTTTTATGGCCAAAATGTGCTTTTCAGGGGCTGAAAAGCATGTTTTGGCCGAGTATGATAATTTTCATTAAAACTTGATTTCTATCCATTTGAATGATGCCAAATGAATAACTTACTTGAATTGGACCATTTTACACTATGTCCATTGTAGATTTGTGTCTCTGACAGTTCGTTTAGTTGCAGGGGACATTTTCAGTTTTTATGGCCAAAATGTGCTTTTCAGGGGCTGAAAAGCATGTTTTGGCCGAATATGATAATTTTCATTAAAACTTGATTTCTATCACTTCGAATGATGCCAAATGAATAACTTACTTGAATTGGACCATTTTACACTATGTCCATTGTAGATTTGTGTCTCTGACAGTTCGTTTGGTTGCAGGGGACATATTAAGTTTTTATGGCCAAAATGTGCTTTTCAGGGGCTGAAAAGCATGTTTTGGCCGAGTATGATAATTTTCATTAAAACTTGATTTCTATCACTTCGAATGATGCCAAATGAATAACTTACTTGAATTGGACCATTTTACACTATGTCCATTGTAGATTTGTGTCTCTGACAGTTTGTTTGGTTGCAGGGGACATATTCAGTTTTTATGGCCAAAATGTGCTTTTCAGGGGCTGAAAAGCATGTTTTGGCCGAATATGATAATTTTCATTAAAACTTGATTTCTATCACTTCGAATGATGCCAAATGAATAACTTACTTGAATTGGACCATTTTACCTATGTCCATTGTAGATTTGTGTCTCCGACAGTTTGTTTGGTTGCAGGGGACATTTTCAGTTTTTATGGCCAAAATGTGCTTTTCAGGGGCTGAAAAGCATGTTTTGGCCGAGTATGATAATTTTCATTAAAACTTGATTTCTATCCATTTGAATGATGCCAAATGAATAACTTACTTGAATTGGACCATTTTACACTATGTCCATTGTAGATTTGTGTCTCTGACAGTTCGTTTAGTTGCAGGGGACATTTTCAGTTTTTATGGCCAAAATGTGCTTTTCAGGGGCTGAAAAGCATGTTTTGGCCGAATATGATAATTTTCATTAAAACTTGATTTCTATCACTTCGAATGATGCCAAATGAATAACTTACTTGAATTGGACCATTTTACACTATGTCCATTGTAGATTTGTGTCTCTGACAGTTCGTTTGGTTGCAGGGGACATATTAAGTTTTTATGGCCAAAATGTGCTTTTCAGGGGCTGAAAAGCATGTTTTGGCCGAGTATGATAATTTTCATTAAAACTTGATTTCTATCACTTCGAATGATGCCAAATGAATAACTTACTTGAATTGGACCATTTTACACTATGTCCATTGTAGATTTGTGTCTCTGACAGTTCGTTTGGTTGCAGGGGACATATTCAGTTTTTATGGCCAAAATGTGCTTTTCAGGGGCTGAAAAGCATGTTTTGGCCGAATATGATAATTTTCATTAAAACTTGATTTCTATCACTTCGAATGATGCCAAATGAATAACTTACTTGAATTGGACCATTTTACCTATGTCCATTGTAGATTTGTGTCTCCGACAGTTTGTTTGGTTGCAGGGGACATTTTCAGTTTTTATGGCCAAAATGTGCTTTTCAGGGGCTGAAAAGCATGTTTTGGCCGAGTATGATAATTTTCATTAAAACTTGATTTCTATCCATTTGAATGATGCCAAATGAATAACTTACTTGAATTGGACCATTTTACACTATGTCCATTGTAGATTTGTGTCTCTGACAGTTCGTTTAGTTGCAGGGGACATTTTCAGTTTTTATGGCCAAAATGTGCTTTTCAGGGGCTGAAAAGCATGTTTTGGCCGAATATGATAATTTTCATTAAAACTTGATTTCTATCACTTCGAATGATGCCAAATGAATAACTTACTTGAATTGGACCATTTTACACTATGTCCATTGTAGATTTGTGTCTCTGACAGTTCGTTTGGTTGCAGGGGACATATTAAGTTTTTATGGCCAAAATGTGCTTTTCAGGGACTGAAAAGCATGTTTTGGCCGAGTATGATAATTTTCATTAAAACTTGATTTCTATCACTTCGAATGATGCCAAATGAATAACTTACTTGAATTGGACCATTTTACACTATGTCCATTGTAGATTTGTGTCTCCGACAGTTCGTTTGGTTGCAGGGGACATTTTCAGTTTTTATGGCCAAAATGTGCTTTTCAGGGGCTGAAAAGCATGTTTTGGCCGAGTATGATAATTTTCATTAAAACTTGATTTCTATCCATTTGAATGATGCCAAATGAATAACTTACTTGAATTGGACCATTTTACACTATGTCCATTGTAGATTTGTGTCTCTGACAGTTCGTTTGGTTGCAGGGGACATATTCAGTTTTTATGGCCAAAATGTGCTTTTCAGGGGCTGAAAAGCATGTTTTGGCCGAATATGATAATTTTCATTAAAACTTGATTTCTATCACTTCGAATGATGCCAAATGAATAACTTACTTGAATTGGACCATTTTACACTATGTCCATTGTAGATTTGTGTCTCTGACAGTTCGTTTGGTTGCAGGGGACATATTCAGTTTTTATGGCCAAAATGTGCTTTTCAGGGGCTGAAAAGCATGTTTTGGCCGAATATGATAATTTTCATTAAAACTTGATTTCTATCACTTCGAATGATGCCAAATGAATAACTTACTTGAATTGGACCATTTTACACTATGTCCATTGTAGATTTGTGTCTCCGACAGTTTGTTTGGTTGCAGGGGACATTTTCAGTTTTTATGGCCAAAATGTGCTTTTCAGGGGCTGAAAAGCATGTTTTGGCCGAGTATGATAATTTTCATTAAAACTTGATTTCTATCCATTTGAATGATGTCAAATGAATAACTTACTTGAATTGGACCATTTTACACTATGTCCATTGTAGATTTGTGTCTCTGACAGTTCGTTTGGTTGCAGGGGACATATTCAGTTTTTATGGCCAAAATGTGCTTTTCAGGGGCTGAAAAGCATGTTTTGGCCGAATATGATAATTTTCATTAAAACTTGATTTCTATCACTTCGAATGATGCCAAATGAATAACTTACTTGAATTGGACCATTTTACACTATGTCCATTGTAGATTTGTGTCTCTGACAGTTCGTTTGGTTGCAGGGGACATATTCAGTTTTTATGGCCAAAATGTGCTTCAGGGGCTGAAAAGCATGTTTTGGCCCAATATGATAATTTTCATTAAAACTTGATTTCTATCACTTCGAATGATGCCAAATGAATAACTTACTTGAATTGGACCATTTTACACTATGTCCATTGTAGATTTGTGTCTCTGACAGTTTGTTTGGTTGCAGGGGACATATTCAGTTTTTATGGCCAAAATGTGCTTTTCAGGGGCTGAAAAGCATGTTTTGGCCGAATATGATAATTTTCATTAAAACTTGATTTCTATCACTTCGAATGATGCCAAATGAATAACTTACTTGAATTGGACCATTTTACACTATGTCCATTGTAGATTTGTGTCTCCGACAGTTTGTTTGGTTGCAGGGGACATTTTCAGTTTTTATGGCCAAAATGTGCTTTTCAGGGGCTGAAAAGCATGTTTTGGCCGAGTATGATAATTTTCATTAAAACTTGATTTCTATCCATTTGAATGATGCCAAATGAATAACTTACTTGAATTGGACCATTTTACACTATGTCCATTGTAGATTTGTGTCTCTGACAGTTCGTTTAGTTGCAGGGGACATTTTCAGTTTTTATGGCCAAAATGTGCTTTTCAGGGGCTGAAAAGCATGTTTTGGCCGAATATGATAATTTTCATTAAAACTTGATTTCTATCACTTTGAATGATGCCAAATGAATAACTTACTTGAATTGGACCATTTTACACTATGTCCATTGTAGATTTGTGTCTCCGACAGTTTGTTTGGTTGCAGGGGACATTTTCAGTTTTTATGGCCAAAATGTGCTTTTCAGGGGCTGAAAAGCATGTTTTGGCTGAGTATGATAATTTTCATTAAAACTTGATTTCTATCCATTTGAATGATGCCAAATGAATAACTTACTTGAATTGGACCATTTTACACTATGTCCATTGTAGATTTGTGTCTCTGACAGTTCGTTTGGTTGCAGGGGACATATTCAGTTTTTATGGCCAAAATGTGCTTTTCAGGGGCTGAAAAGCATGTTTTGGCCGAATATGATAATTTTCATTAAAACTTGATTTCTATCACTTCGAATGATGCCAAATGAATAACTTACTTGAATTGGACCATTTTACACTATGTCCATTGTAGATTTGTGTCTCTGACAGTTCGTTTGGTTGCAGGGGACATTTTCAGTTTTTATGGCCAAAATGTGCTTTTCAGGGGCTGAAAAGCATGTTTTGGCCGAGTATGATAATTTTCATTAAAACTTGATTTCTATCCATTTGAATGATGCCAAATGAATAACTTACTTGAATTGGACCATTTTACACTATGTCCATTGTAGATTTGTGTCTCTGACAGTTCGTTTGGTTGCAGGGGACATATTCAGTTTTTATGGCCAAAATGTGCTTTTCAGGGGCTGAAAAGCATGTTTTGGCCGAATATGATAATTTTCATTAAAACTTGATTTCTATCACTTCGAATGATGCCAAATGAATAACTTACTTGAATTGGACCATTTTACACTATGTCCATTGTAGATTTGTGTCTCTGACAGTTCGTTTGGTTGCAGGGGACATATTCAGTTTTTATGGCCAAAATGTGCTTTTCAGGGGCTGAAAAGCATGTTTTGGCCGAATATGATAATTTTCATTAAAACTTGATTTCTATCACTTCGAATGATGCCAAATGAATAACTTACTTGAATTGGACCATTTTACACTATGTCCATTGTAGATTTGTGTCTCTGACAGTTCGTTTGGTTGCAGGGGACATATTCAGTTTTTATGGCCAAAATGTGCTTTTCAGGGGCTGAAAAGCATGTTTTGGCCGAATATGATAATTTTCATTAAAACTTGATTTCTATCACTTCGAATGATGCCAAATGAATAACTTACTTGAATTGGACCATTTTACACTATGTCCATTGTAGATTTGTGTCTCTGACAGTTCGTTTGGTTGCAGGGGACATATTCAGTTTTTATGGCCAAAATGTGCTTTTCAGGGGCTGAAAAGCATGTTTTGGCCGAATATGATAATTTTCATTAAAACTTGATTTCTATCACTTCGAATGATGCCAAATGAATAACCTACTTGAATTGGACCATTTTACACTATGTCCATTGTAGATTTGTGTCTCCGACAGTTTGTTTGGTTGCAGGGGACATTTTCAGTTTTTATGGCCAAAATGTGCTTTTCAGGGGCTGAAAAGCATGTTTTGGCCGAGTATGATAATTTTCATTAAAACTTGATTTCTATCCATTTGAATGATGCCAAATGAATAACTTACTTGAATTGGACCATTTTACACTATGTCCATTGTAGATTTGTGTCTCTGACAGTTCGTTTGGTTGCAGGGGACATATTCAGTTTTTATGGCCAAAATGTGCCTTTCAGGGGCTGAAAAGCATGTTTTGGCCGAATATGATAATTTTCATTAAAACTTGATTTCTATCACTTCGAATGATGCCAAATGAATAACTTACTTGAATTGGACCATTTTACACTATGTCCATTGTAGATTTGTGTCTCTGACAGTTCGTTTGGTTGCAGGGGACATATTAAGTTTTTATGGCCAAAATGTGCTTTTCAGGGGCTGAAAAGCATGTTTTGGCCGAGTATGATAATTTTCATTAAAACTTGATTTCTATCACTTCGAATGATGCCAAATTAATAACTTACTTGAATTGGACCATTTTACACTATGTCCATTGTAGATTTGTGTCTCCGACAGTTTGTTTGGTTGCAGGGGACATTTTCAGTTTTTATGGCCAAAATGTGCTTTTCAGGGGCTGAAAAGCATGTTTTGGCCGAGTATGATAATTTTCATTAAAACTTGATTTCTATCCATTTGAATGATGCCAAATGAATAACTTACTTGAATTGGACCATTTTACACTATGTCCATTGTAGATTTGTGTCTCTGACAGTTCGTTTGGTTGCAGGGGACATATTCAGTTTTTATGGCCAAAATGTGCTTTTCAGGGGCTGAAAAGCATGTTTTGGCCGAATATGATAATTTTCATTAAAACTTGATTTCTATCACTTCGAATGATGCCAAATGAATAACTTACTTGAATTGGACCATTTTACACTATGTCCATTGTAGATTTGTGTCTCTGACAGTTCGTTTGGTTGCAGGGGACATATTAAGTTTTTATGGCCAAAATGTGCTTTTCAGGGGCTGAAAAGCATGTTTTGGCCGAGTATGATAATTTTCATTAAAACTTGATTTCTATCACTTCGAATGATGCCAAATGAATAACTTACTTGAATTGGACCATTTTACACTATGTCCATTGTAGATTTGTGTCTCCGACAGTTCGTTTGGTTGCAGGGGACATTTTCAGTTTTTATGGCCAAAATGTGCTTTTCAGGGGCTGAAAAGCATGTTTTGGCCGAGTATGATAATTTTCATTAAAACTTGATTTCTATCCATTTGAATGATGCCAAATGAATAACTTACTTGAATTGGACCATTTTACACTATGTCCATTGTAGATTTGTGTCTCTGACAGTTCGTTTGGTTGCAGGGGACATATTCAGTTTTTATGGCCAAAATGTGCTTTTCAGGGGCTGAAAAGCATGTTTTGGCCGAATATGATAATTTTCATTAAAACTTGATTTCTATCACTTCGAATGATGCCAAATGAATAACTTACTTGAATTGGACCATTTTACACTATGTCCATTGTAGATTTGTGTCTCTGACAGTTCGTTTGGTTGTAGGGGACATATTCAGTTTTTATGGCCAAAATGTGCTTCCGGGGCTGAAAAGCATGTTTTGGCCGAATATGATAATTTTCATTAAAACTTGATTTCTATCACTTCGAATGATGCCAGATGAATAACTTACTTGAATTGGACCATTTTACACTATGTCCATTGTAGATTTGTGTCTCTGACAGTTCGTTTGGTTGCAGGGGACATATTCAGTTTTTATGGCCAAAATGTGCTTTTCAGGGGCTGAAAAGCATGTTTTGGCCGAATATGATAATTTTCATTAAAACTTGATTTCTATCACTTCGAATGATGCCAAATGAATAACTTACTTGAATTGGACCATTTTACCTATGTCCATTGTAGATTTGTGTCTCCGACCGTTTGTTTGGTTGCAGGGGACATTTTCAGTTTTTATGGCCAAAATGTGCTTTTCAGGGGCTGAAAAGCATGTTTTGGCCGAGTATGATAATTTTCATTAAAACTTGATTTCTATCCATTTGAATGATGCCAAATGAATAACTTACTTGAATTGGACCATTTTACACTATGTCCATTGTAGATTTGTGTCTCCGACAGTTTGTTTGGTTGCAGGGGACATTTTCAGTTTTTATGGCCAAAATGTGCTTTTCAGGGGCTGAAAAGCATGTTTTGGCCGAGTATGATAATTTTCATTAAAACTTGATTTCTATCCATTTGAATGATGCCAAATGAATAACTTACTTGAATTGGACCATTTTACACTATGTCCATTGTAGATTTGTGTCTCTGACAGTTCGTTTGGTTGCAGGGGACATATTCAGTTTTTATGGCCAAAATGTGCTTTTCAGGGGCTGAAAAGCATGTTTTGGCCGAATATGATAATTTTCATTAAAACTTGATTTCTATCACTTCGAATGATGCCAAATGAATAACTTACTTGAATTGGACCATTTTACACTATGTCCATTGTAGATTTGTGTCTCTGACAGTTCGTTTGGTTGCAGGGGACATATTAAGTTTTTATGGCCAAAATGTGCTTTTCAGGGGCTGAAAAGCATGTTTTGGCCGAGTATGATAATTTTCATTAAAACTTTATTTCTATCACTTCGAATGATGCCAAATGAATAACTTACTTGAATTGGACCATTTTACACTATGTCCATTGTAGATTTGTGTCTCCGACAGTTCGTTTGGTTGCAGGGGACATTTTCAGTTTTTATGGCCAAAATGTGCTTTTCAGGGGCTGAAAAGCATGTTTTGGCCGAGTATGATAATTTTCATTAAAACTTGATTTCTATCCATTTGAATGATGCCAAATGAATAACTTACTTGAATTGGACCATTTTACACTATGTCCATTGTAGATTTGTGTCTCTGACAGTTCGTTTGGTTGCAGGGGACATATTCAGTTTTTATGGCCAAAATGTGCTTTTCAGGGGCTGAAAAGCATGTTTTGGCCGAATATGATAATTTTCATTAAAACTTGATTTCTATCACTTCGAATGATGCCAAATGAATAACTTACTTGAATTGGACCATTTTACACTATGTCCATTGTAGATTTGTGTCTCTGACAGTTCGTTTGGTTGTAGGGGACATATTCAGTTTTTATGGCCAAAATGTGCTTCCGGGGCTGAAAAGCATGTTTTGGCCGAATATGATAATTTTCATTAAAACTTGATTTCTATCACTTCGAATGATGCCAGATGAATAACTTACTTGAATTGGACCATTTTACACTATGTCCATTGTAGATTTGTGTCTCTGACAGTTTGTTTGGTTGCAGGGGACATATTCAGTTTTTATGGCCAAAATGTGCTTTTCAGGGGCTGAAAAGCATGTTTTGGCCGAATATGATAATTTTCATTAAAACTTGATTTCTATCACTTCGAATGATGCCAAATGAATAACTTACTTGAATTGGACCATTTTACCTATGTCCATTGTAGATTTGTGTCTCCGACAGTTTGTTTGGTTGCAGGGGACATTTTCAGTTTTTATGGCCAAAATGTGCTTTTCAGGGGCTGAAAAGCATGTTTTGGCCGAGTATGATAATTTTCATTAAAACTTGATTTCTATCCATTTGAATGATGCCAAATGAATAACTTACTTGAATTGGACCATTTTACACTATGTCCATTGTAGATTTGTGTCTCTGACAGTTCGTTTAGTTGCAGGGGACATTTTCAGTTTTTATGGCCAAAATGTGCTTTTCAGGGGCTGAAAAGCATGTTTTGGCCGAATATGATAATTTTCATTAAAACTTGATTTCTATCACTTCGAATGATGCCAAATGAATAACTTACTTGAATTGGACCATTTTACGTATGTCCATTGTAGATTTGTGTCTCCGACAGTTTGTTTGGTTGCAGGGGACATATTAAGTTTTTATGGCCAAAATGTGCTTTTCAGGGGCTGAAAAGCATGTTTTGGCCGAGTATGATAATTTTCATTAAAACTTGATTTCTATCACTTCGAATGATGCCAAATGAATAACTCACTTGAATTGGACCATTGTACACTATGTCCATTGTAGATTTGTGTCTCCGACAGTTCGTTTGGTTGCAGGGGACATTTTCAGTTTTTATGGCCAAAATGTGCTTTTCAGGGGCTGAAAAGCATGTTTTGGCCGAGTATGATAATTTTCATTAAAACTTGATTTCTATCCATTTGAATGATGCCAAATGAATAACTTACTTGAATTGGACCATTTTACACTATGTCCATTGTAGATTTGTGTCTCTGACAGTTCGTTTGGTTGCAGGGGACATATTCAGTTTTTATGGCCAAAATGTGCTTTTCAGGGGCTGAAAAGCATGTTTTGGCCGAGTATGATAATTTTCATTAAAACTTGATTTCTATCCATTTGAATGATGCCAAATGAATAACTTACTTGAATTGGACCATTTTACACTATGTCCATTGTAGATTTGTGTCTCTGACAGTTCGTTTGGTTGCAGGGGACATATTCAGTTTTTATGGCCAAAATGTGCTTTTCAGGGGCTGAAAAGCATGTTTTGGCCGAATATGATAATTTTCATTAAAACTTGATTTCTATCACTTTGAATGATGCCAAATGAATAACTTACTTGAATTGGACCATTTTACACTATGTCCATTGTAGATTTGTGTCTCTGATAGTTCGTTTGGTTGCAGGGGACATATTAAGTTTTTATGGCCAAAATGTGCTTTTCAGGGGCTGAAAAGCATGTTTTGGCCGAGTATGATAATTTTCATTAAAACTTGATTTCTATCACTTCGAATGATGCCAAATGAATAACTTACTTGAATTGGACCATTTTACACTGTCCATTGTAGATTTGTGTCTCCGACAGTTCGTTTGGTTGCAGGGGACATTTTCAGTTTTTATGGCCAAAATGTGCTTTTCAGGGGCTGAAAAGCATGTTTTGGCCGAGTATGATAATTTTCATTAAAACTTGATTTCTATCCATTTGAATGATGCCAAATGAATAACTTACTTGAATTGGACCATTTTACACTATGTCCATTGTAGGTTTGTGTCTCTGACAGTTCGTTTGGTTGCAGGGGACATATTCAGTTTTTATGGCCAAAATGTGCTTTTCAGGGGCTGAAAAGCATGTTTTGGCCGAATATGATAATTTTCATTAAAACTTGATTTCTATCACTTCGAATGATGCCAAATGAATAACTTACTTGAATTGGACCATTTTACACTATGTCCATTGTAGATTTGTGTCTCTGACAGTTCGTTTGGTTGTAGGGGACATATTCAGTTTTTATGGCCAAAATGTGCTTCCGGGGCTGAAAAGCATGTTTTGGCCGAATATGATAATTTTCATTAAAACTTGATTTCTATCACTTCGAATGATGCCAGATGAATAACTTACTTGAATTGGACCATTTTACACTATGTCCATTGTAGATTTGTGTCTCTGACAGTTCGTTTGGTTGCAGGGGACATATTCAGTTTTTATGGCCAAAATGTGCTTTTCAGGGGCTGAAAAGCATGTTTTGGCCGAATATGATAATTTTCATTAAAACTTGATTTCTATCACTTCGAATGATGCCAAATGAATAACTTACTTGAATTGGACCATTTTACCTATGTCCATTGTAGATTTGTGTCTCCGACAGTTTGTTTGGTTGCAGGGGACATTTTCAGTTTTTATGGCCAAAATGTGCTTTTCAGGGGCTGAAAAGCATGTTTTGGCCGAGTATGATAATTTTCATTAAAACTTGATTTCTATCCATTTGAATGATGCCAAATGAATAACTTACTTGAATTGGACCATTTTACACTATGTCCATTGTAGATTTGTGTCTCTGACAGTTCGTTTAGTTGCAGGGGACATTTTCAGTTTTTATGGCCAAAATGTGCTTTTCAGGGGCTGAAAAGCATGTTTTGGCCGAATATGATAATTTTCATTAAAACTTGATTTCTATCACTTCGAATGATGCCAAATGAATAACTTACTTGAATTGGACCATTTTACACTATATCCATTGTAGATTTGTGTCTCTGACAGTTCATTTGGTTGCAGGGGACATATTAAGTTTTTATGGCCAAAATGTGCTTTTCAGGGGCTGAAAAGCATGTTTTGGCCGAGTATGATAATTTTCATTAAAACTTGATTTCTATCACTTCGAATGATGCCAAATGAATAACTTACTTGAATTGGACCATTTTACACTATGTCCATTGTAGATTTGTGTCTCCGACAGTTCGTTTGGTTGCAGGGGACATTTTCAGTTTTTATGGCCAAAATGTGCTTTTCAGGGGCTGAAAAGCATGTTTTGGCCGAGTATGATAATTTTCATTAAAACTTGATTTCTATCCATTTGAATGATGCCAAATGAATAACTTACTTGAATTGGACCATTTTACACTATGTCCATTGTAGATTTGTGTCTCTGACAGTTCGTTTGGTTGCAGGGGACATATTCAGTTTTTATGGCCAAAATGTGCTTTTCAGGGGCTGAAAAGCATGTTTTGGCCGAATATGATAATTTTCATTAAAACTTGATTTCTATCACTTCGAATGATGCCAAATGAATAACTTACTTGAATTGGACCATTTTACACTATGTCCATTGTAGATTTGTGTCTCTGACAGTTCGTTTGGTTGCAGGGGACATATTCAGTTTTTATGGCCAAAATGTGCTTTTCAGGGGCTGAAAAGCATGTTTTGGCCGAATATGATAATTTTCATTAAAACTTGATTTCTATCACTTCGAATGATGCCAAATGAATAACTTACTTGAATTGGACCATTTTACACTATGTCCATTGTAGATTTGTGTCTCCGACAGTTTGTTTGGTTGCAGGGGACATTTTCAGTTTTTATGGCCAAAATGTGCTTTTCAGGGGCTGAAAAGCATGTTTTGGCCGAGTATGATAATTTTCATTAAAACTTGATTTCTATCCATTTGAATGATGCCAAATGAATAACTTACTTGAATTGGACCATTTTACACTATGTCCATTGTAGATTTGTGTCTCTGACAGTTCGTTTGGTTGCAGGGGACATATTCAGTTTTTATGGCCAAAATGTGCTTTTCAGGGGCTGAAAAGCATGTTTTGGCCGAATATGATAATTTTCATTAAAACTTGATTTCTATCACTTCGAATGATGCCAAATGAATAACTTACTTGAATTGGACCATTTTACACTATGTCCATTGTAGATTTGTGTCTCTGACAGTTCGTTTGGTTGCAGGGGACATATTCAGTTTTTATGGCCAAAATGTGCTTTTCAGGGGCTGAAAAGCATGTTTTGGCCGAATATGATAATTTTCATTAAAACTTGATTTCTATCACTTCGAATGATGCCAAATGAATAACTTACTTGAATTGGACCATTTTACACTATGTCCATTGTAGATTTGTGTCTCCGACAGTTCGTTTGGTTGCAGGGGACATTTTCAGTTTTTATGGCCAAAATGTGCTTTTCAGGGGCTGAAAAGCATGTTTTGGCCGAGTAT
Source organism: Stigmatopora argus (assembly GCF_051989625.1). Lineage (NCBI taxonomy): Eukaryota > Metazoa > Chordata > Actinopteri > Syngnathiformes > Syngnathidae > Stigmatopora > Stigmatopora argus. The sequence goes on from NC_135407.1 coordinate 13,738,258, forward strand.
GATAATTTTCATTAAAACTTGATTTCTATCCATTTGAATGATGCCAAATGAATAACTTACTTGAATTGGACCATTTTACACTATGTCCATTGTAGATTTGTGTCTCTGACAGTTCGTTTGGTTGCAGGGGACATATTCAGTTTTTATGGCCAAAATGTGCTTTTCAGGGGCTGAAAAGCATGTTTTGGCCGAATATGATAATTTTCATTAAAACTTGATTTCTATCACTTCGAATGATGCCAAATGAATAACTTACTTGAATTGGACCATTTTACACTATGTCCATTGTAGATTTGTGTCTCCGACAGTTTGTTTGGTTGCAGGGGACATTTTCAGTTTTTATGGCCAAAATGTGCTTTTCAGGGGCTGAAAAGCATGTTTTGGCCGAATATGATAATTTTCATTAAAACTTGATTTCTATCCATTTGAATGATGCCAAATGAATAACTTACTTGAATTGGACCATTTTACACTATGTCCATTGTAGATTTGTGTCTCTGACAGTTCGTTTGGTTGCAGGGGACATATTCAGTTTTTATGGCCAAAATGTGCTTTTCAGGGGCTGAAAAGCATGTTTTGGCCGAATATGATAATTTTCATTAAAACTTGATTTCTATCACTTCGAATGATGCCAAATGAATAACTTACTTGAATTGGACCATTTTACACTATGTCCATTGTAGATTTGTGTCTCTGACAGTTCGTTTGGTTGCAGGGGACATATTCAGTTTTTATGGCCAAAATGTGCTTTTCAGGGGCTGAAAAGCATGTTTTGGCCGAATATGATAATTTTCATTAAAACTTGATTTCTATCACTTCGAATGATGCCAAATGAATAACTTACTTGAATTGGACCATTTTACACTATGTCCATTGTAGATTTGTGTCTCCGACAGTTTGTTTGGTTGCAGGGGACATTTTCAGTTTTTATGGCCAAAATGTGCTTTTCAGGGGCTGAAAAGCATGTTTTGGCCGAGTATGATAATTTTCATTAAAACTTGATTTCTATCCATTTGAATGATGCCAAATGAATAACTTACTTGAATTGGACCATTTTACACTATGTCCATTGTAGATTTGTGTCTCTGACAGTTCGTTTGGTTGCAGGGGACATATTCAGTTTTTATGGCCAAAATGTGCTTTTCAGGGGCTGAAAAGCATGTTTTGGCCGAATATGATAATTTTCATTAAAACTTGATTTCTATCACTTCGAATGATGCCAAATGAATAACTTACTTGAATTGGACCATTTTACACTATGTCCATTGTAGATTTGTGTCTCTGACAGTTCGTTTGGTTGCAGGGGACATATTAAGTTTTTATGGCCAAAATGTGCTTTTCAGGGGCTGAAAAGCATGTTTTGGCCGAGTATGATAATTTTCATTAAAACTTGATTTCTATCACTTCGAATGATGCCAAATGAATAACTACTTGAATTGGACCATTTTACACTATGTCCATTGTAGATTTGTGTCTCCGACAGTTCGTTTGGTTGCAGGGGACATTTTCAGTTTTTATGGCCAAAATGTGCTTTTCAGGGGCTGAAAAGCATGTTTTGGCCGAGTATGATAATTTTCATTAAAACTTGATTTCTATCACTTCGAATGATGCCAAATGAATAACTTACTTGAATTGGACCATTTTACACCATGTCCATTGTAGATTTGTGTCTCTGACAGTTCGTTTGGTTGCAGGGGACATATTCAGTTTTTATGGCCAAAATGTGCTTTTCAGGGGCTGAAAAGCATGTTTTGGCCGAATATGATAATTTTCATTAAAACTTGATTTCTATCACTTCGAATGATGCCAAATGAATAACTTACTTGAATTGGACCATTTTACACTATGTCCATTGTAGATTTGTGTCTCCGACAGTTTGTTTGGTTGCAGGGGACATTTTCAGTTTTTATGGCCAAAATGTGCTTTTCAGGGGCTGAAAAGCATGTTTTGGCCGAGTATGATAATTTTCATTAAAACTTGATTTCTATCCATTTGAATGATGCCAAATGAATAACTTACTTGAATTGGACCATTTTACACTATGTCCATTGTAGATTTGTGTCTCTGACAGTTCGTTTGGTTGCAGGGGACATATTCAATTTTTATGGCCAAAATGTGCTTTTCAGGGGCTGAAAAGCATGTTTTGGCCGAATATGATAATTTTCATTAAAACTTGATTTCTATCACTTCGAATGATGCCAAATGAATAACTTACTTGAATTGGACCATTTTACACTATGTCCATTGTAGATTTGTGTCTCTGACAGTTCGTTTGGTTGCAGGGGACATATTCAGTTTTTATGGCCAAAATGTGCTTCAGGGGCTGAAAAGCATGTTTTGGCCGAATATGATAATTTTCATTAAAACTTGATTTCTATCACTTCGAATGATGCCAAATGAATAACTTACTTGAATTGGACCATTTTACACTATGTCCATTGTAGATTTGTGTCTCTGACAGTTCGTTTGGTTGCAGGGGACATATTCAGTTTTTATGGCCAAAATGTGCTTTTCAGGGGCTGAAAAGCATGTTTTGGCCGAATATGATAATTTTCATTAAAACTTGATTTCTATCACTTCGAATGATGCCAAATGAATAACTTACTTGAATTGGACCATTTTACACTATGTCCATTGTAGATTTGTGTATCCGACAGTTTGTTTGGTTGCAGGGGACATTTTCAGTTTTTATGGCCAAAATGTGCTTTTCAGGGGCTGAAAAGCATGTTTTGGCCGAGTATGATAATTTTCATTAAAACTTGATTTCTATCCATTTGAATGATGCCAAATGAATAACTTACTTGAATTGGACCATTTTACACTATGTCCATTGTAGATTTGTGTCTCTGACAGTTCGTTTAGTTGCAGGGGACATTTTCAGTTTTTATGGCCAAAATGTGCTTTTCAGGGGCTGAAAAGCATGTTTTGGCCGAATATGATAATTTTCATTAAAACTTGATTTCTATCACTTCGAATGATGCCAAATGAATAACTTACTTGAATTGGACCATTTTACACTATGTCCATTGTAGATTTGTGTCTCCGACAGTTTGTTTGGTTGCAGGGGACATTTTCAGTTTTTATGGCCAAAATGTGCTTTTCAGGGGCTGAAAAGCATGTTTTGGCCGAGTATGATAATTTTCATTAAAACTTGATTTCTATCCATTTGAATGATGCCAAATGAATAACTTACTTGAATTGGACCATTTTACACTATGTCCATTGTAGATTTGTGTCTCTGACAGTTCGTTTGGTTGCAGGGGACATATTCAGTTTTTATGGCCAAAATGTGCTTTTCAGGGGCTGAAAAGCATGTTTTGGCCGAATATGATAATTTTCATTAAAACTTGATTTCTATCACTTCGAATGATGCCAAATGAATAACTTACTTGAATTGGACCATTTTACACTATGTCCATTGTAGATTTGTGTCTCTGACAGTTCGTTTGGTTGCAGGGGACATATTCAGTTTTTATGGCCAAAATGTGCTTTTCAGGGGCTGAAAAGCATGTTTTGGCCGAATATGATAATTTTCATTAAAACTTGATTTCTATCACTTCGAATGATGCCAAATGAATAACTTACTTGAATTGGACCATTTTACACTATGTCCATTGTAGATTTGTGTCTCCGACAGTTTGTTTGGTTGCAGGGGACATTTTCAGTTTTTATGGCCAAAATGTGCTTTTCAGGGGCTGAAAAGCATGTTTTGGCCGAGTATGATAATTTTCATTAAAACTTGATTTCTATCCATTTGAATGATGCCAAATGAATAACTTACTTGAATTGGACCATTTTACACTATGTCCATTGTAGATTTGTGTCTCTGACAGTTCGTTTGGTTGCAGGGGACATATTCAGTTTTTATGGCCAAAATGTGCTTTTCAGGGGCTGAAAAGCATGTTTTGGCCGAATATGATAATTTTCATTAAAACTTGATTTCTATCACTTCGAATGATGCCAAATGAATAACTTACTTGAATTGGACCATTTTACACTATGTCCATTGTAGATTTGTGTCTCCGACAGTTTGTTTGGTTGCAGGGGACATTTTCAGTTTTTATGGCCAAAATGTGCTTTTCAGGGGCTGAAAAGCATGTTTTGGCCGAATATGATAATTTTCATTAAAACTTGATTTCTATCCATTTGAATGATGCCAAATGAATAACTTACTTGAATTGGACCATTTTACACTATGTCCATTGTAGATTTGTGTCTCTGACAGTTCGTTTGGTTGCAGGGGACATATTCAGTTTTTATGGCCAAAATGTGCTTTTCAGGGGCTGAAAAGCATGTTTTGGCCGAATATGATAATTTTCATTAAAACTTGATTTCTATCACTTCGAATGATGCCAAATGAATAACTTACTTGAATTGGACCATTTTACACTATGTCCATTGTAGATTTGTGTCTCTGACAGTTCGTTTGGTTGCAGGGGACATATTCAGTTTTTATGGCCAAAATGTGCTTTTCAGGGGCTGAAAAGCATGTTTTGGCCGAATATGATAATTTTCATTAAAACTTGATTTCTATCACTTCGAATGATGCCAAATGAATAACTTACTTGAATTGGACCATTTTACACTATGTCCATTGTAGATTTGTGTCTCCGACAGTTTGTTTGGTTGCAGGGGACATTTTCAGTTTTTATGGCCAAAATGTGCTTTTCAGGGGCTGAAAAGCATGTTTTGGCCGAGTATGATAATTTTCATTAAAACTTGATTTCTATCCATTTGAATGATGCCAAATGAATAACTTACTTGAATTGGACCATTTTACACTATGTCCATTGTAGATTTGTGTCTCTGACAGTTCGTTTGGTTGCAGGGGACATATTCAGTTTTTATGGCCAAAATGTGCTTTTCAGGGGCTGAAAAGCATGTTTTGGCCGAATATGATAATTTTCATTAAAACTTGATTTCTATCACTTCGAATGATGCCAAATGAATAACTTACTTGAATTGGACCATTTTACACTATGTCCATTGTAGATTTGTGTCTCTGACAGTTCGTTTGGTTGCAGGGGACATATTAAGTTTTTATGGCCAAAATGTGCTTTTCAGGGGCTGAAAAGCATGTTTTGGCCGAGTATGATAATTTTCATTAAAACTTGATTTCTATCACTTCGAATGATGCCAAATGAATAACTTACTTGAATTGGACCATTTTACACTATGTCCATTGTAGATTTGTGTCTCCGACAGTTCGTTTGGTTGCAGGGGACATTTTCAGTTTTTATGGCCAAAATGTGCTTCAGGGGCTGAAAAGCATGTTTTGGCCGAATATGATAATTTTCATTAAAACTTGATTTCTATCACTTCGAATGATGCCAAATGAATAACTTACTTGAATTGGACCATTTTACACTATGTCCATTGTAGATTTGTGTCTCTGACAGTTCGTTTAGTTGCAGGGGACATTTTCAGTTTTTATGGCCAAAATGTGCTTTTCAGGGGCTGAAAAGCATGTTTTGGCCGAATATGATAATTTTCATTAAAACTTGATTTCTATCACTTCGAATGATGCCAAATGAATAACTTACTTGAATTGGACCATTTTACACTATGTCCATTGTAGATTTGTGTCTCCGACAGTTTGTTTGGTTGCAGGGGACATTTTCAGTTTTTATGGCCAAAATGTGCTTTTCAGGGGCTGAAAAGCATGTTTTGGCCGAGTATGATAATTTTCATTAAAACTTGATTTCTATCCATTTGAATGATGCCAAATGAATAACTTACTTGAATTGGACCATTTTACACTATGTCCATTGTAGATTTGTGTCTCTGACAGTTCGTTTGGTTGCAGGGGACATATTCAGTTTTTATGGCCAAAATGTGCTTTTCAGGGGCTGAAAAGCATGTTTTGGCCGAATATGATAATTTTCATTAAAACTTGATTTCTATCACTTCGAATGATGCCAAATGAATAACTTACTTGAATTGGACCATTTTACACTATGTCCATTGTAGATTTGTGTCTCTGACAGTTCGTTTGGTTGCAGGGGACATATTCAGTTTTTATGGCCAAAATGTGCTTTTCAGGGGCTGAAAAGCATGTTTTGGCCGAATATGATAATTTTCATTAAAACTTGATTTCTATCACTTCGAATGATGCCAAATGAATAACTTACTTGAATTGGACCATTTTACACTATGTCCATTGTAGATTTGTGTCTCCGACAGTTTGTTTGGTTGCAGGGGACATTTTCAGTTTTTATGGCCAAAATGTGCTTTTCAGGGGCTGAAAAGCATGTTTTGGCCGAGTATGATAATTTTCATTAAAACTTGATTTCTATCCATTTGAATGATGCCAAATGAATAACTTACTTGAATTGGACCATTTTACACTATGTCCATTGTAGATTTGTGTCTCTGACAGTTCGTTTAGTTGCAGGGGACATTTTCAGTTTTTATGGCCAAAATGTGCTTTTCAGGGGCTGAAAAGCATGTTTTGGCCGAATATGATAATTTTCATTAAAACTTGATTTCTATCACTTCGAATGATGCCAAATGAATAACTTACTTGAATTGGACCATTTTACACTATGTCCATTGTAGATTTGTGTCTCCGACAGTTTGTTTGGTTGCAGGGGACATTTTCAGTTTTTATGGCCAAAATGTGCTTTTCAGGGGCTGAAAAGCATGTTTTGGCCGAGTATGATAATTTTCATTAAAACTTGATTTCTATCCATTTGAATGATGCCAAATGAATAACTTACTTGAATTGGACCATTTTACACTATGTCCATTGTAGATTTGTGTCTCTGACAGTTCGTTTGGTTGCAGGGGACATATTCAGTTTTTATGGCCAAAATGTGCTTTTCAGGGGCTGAAAAGCATGTTTTGGCCGAATATGATAATTTTCATTAAAACTTGATTTCTATCCATTTGAATGATGCCAAATGAATAACTTACTTGAATTGAACCATTTTACACTATGTCCATTGTAGATTTGTGTCTCTGACAGTTCGTTTGGTTGCAGGGGACATATTCAGTTTTTATGGCCAAAATGTGCTTTTCAGGGGCTGAAAAGCATGTTTTGGCCGAATATGATAATTTTCATTAAAACTTGATTTCTATCACTTCGAATGATGCCAAATGAATAACTTACTTGAATTGGACCATTTTACACTATGTCCATTGTAGATTTGTGTCTCCGACAGTTTGTTTGGTTGCAGGGGACATTTTCAGTTTTTATAGCCAAAATGTGCTTTTCAGGGGCTGAAAAGCATGTTTTGGCCGAGTATGATAATTTTCATTAAAACTTGATTTCTATCCATTTGAATGATGCCAAATGAATAACTTACTTGAATTGGACCATTTTACACTATGTCCATTGTAGATTTGTGTCTCTGACAGTTCGTTTAGTTGCAGGGGACATTTTCAGTTTTTATGGCCAAAATGTGCTTTTCAGGGGCTGAAAAGCATGTTTTGGCCGAATATGATAATTTTCATTAAAACTTGATTTCTATCACTTCGAATGATGCCAAATGAATAACTTACTTGAATTGGACCATTTTACACTATGTCCATTGTAGATTTGTGTCTCCGACAGTTTGTTTGGTTGCAGGGGACATTTTCAGTTTTTATGGCCAAAATGTGCTTTTCAGGGGCTGAAAAGCATGTTTTGGCCGAGTATGATAATTTTCATTAAAACTTGATTTCTATCCATTTGAATGATGCCAAATGAATAACTTACTTGAATTGGACCATTTTACACTATGTCCATTGTAGATTTGTGTCTCTGACAGTTCGTTTAGTTGCAGGGGACATTTTCAGTTTTTATGGCCAAAATGTGCTTTTCAGGGGCTGAAAAGCATGTTTTGGCCGAATATGATAATTTTCATTAAAACTTGATTTCTATCACTTCGAATGATGCCAAATGAATAACTTACTTGAATTGGACCATTTTACACTATGTCCATTGTAGATTTGTGTCTCCGACAGTTTGTTTGGTTGCAGGGGACATTTTCAGTTTTTATGGCCAAAATGTGCTTTTCAGGGGCTGAAAAGCATGTTTTGGCCGAGTATGATAATTTTCATTAAAACTTGATTTCTATCCATTTGAATGATGCCAAATGAATAACTTACTTGAATTGGACCATTTTACACTATGTCCATTGTAGATTTGTGTCTCTGACAGTTCGTTTGGTTGCAGGGGACATATTCAGTTTTTATGGCCAAAATGTGCTTTTCAGGGGCTGAAAAGCAGGTTTTGGCCGAATATGATAATTTTCATTAAAACTTGATTTCTATCACTTCGAATGATGCCAAATGAATAAACTTGAATTGGACCATTTTACACTATGTCCATTGTAGATTTGTGTCTCTGACAGTTCGTTTGGTTGCAGGGGACATATTCAGTTTTTATGGCCAAAATGTGCTTCAGGGGCTGAAAAGCATGTTTTGGCCGAATATGATAATTTTCATTAAAACTTGATTTCTATCACTTCGAATGATGCCAAATGAATAACTTACTTGAATTGGACCATTTTACCTATGTCCATTGTAGATTTGTGTCTCCGACAGTTTGTTTGGTTGCAGGGGACATTTTCAGTTTTTATGGCCAAAATGTGCTTTTCAGGGGCTGAAAAGCATGTTTTGGCCGAGTATGATAATTTTCATTAAAACTTGATTTCTATCCATTTGAATGATGCCAAATGAATAACTTACTTGAATTGGACCATTTTACACTATGTCCATTGTAGATTTGTGTCTCTGACAGTTCGTTTAGTTGCAGGGGACATTTTCAGTTTTTATGGCCAAAATGTGCTTTTCAGGGGCTGAAAAGCATGTTTTGGCCGAATATGATAATTTTCATTAAAACTTGATTTCTATCACTTCGAATGATGCCAAATGAATGAACTTACTTGAATTGGACCATTTTACACTATGTCCATTGTAGATTTGTGTCTCTGACAGTTCGTTTGGTTGCAGGGGACATATTAAGTTTTTATGGCCAAAATGTGCTTTTCAGGGGCTGAAAAGCATGTTTTGGCCGAGTATGATAATTTTCATTAAAACTTGATTTCTATCACTTCGAATGATGCCAAATGAATAACTTACTTGAATTGGACCATTTTACACTATGTCCATTGTAGATTTGTGTCTCCGACAGTTCGTTTGGTTGCAGGGGACATTTTCAGTTTTTATGGCCAAAATGTGCTTTTCAGGGGCTGAAAAGCATGTTTTGGCCGAGTATGATAATTTTCATTAAAACTTGATTTCTATCCATTTGAATGATGCCAAATGAATAACTTACTTGAATTGGACCATTTTACACTATGTCCATTGTAGATTTGTGTCTCTGACAGTTCGTTTGGTTGCAGGGGACATATTCAGTTTTTAAGGCCAAAATGTGCTTTTCAGGGGCTGAAAAGCATGTTTTGGCCGAATATGATAATTTTCATTAAAACTTGATTTCTATCACTTCGAATGATGCCAAATGAATAACTTACTTGAATTGGACCATTTTACACTATGTCCATTGTAGATTTGTGTCTCTGACAGTTCGTTTGGTTGCAGGGGACATATTCAGTTTTTATGGCCAAAATGTGCTTTTCAGGGGCTGAAAAGCATGTTTTGGCCGAATATGATAATTTTCATTAAAACTTGATTTCTATCACTTCGAATGATGCCAAATGAATAACTTACTTGAATTGGACCATTTTACACTATGTCCATTGTAGATTTGTGTCTCCGACAGTTTGTTTGGTTGCAGGGGACATTTTCAGTTTTTATGGCCAAAATGTGCTTTTCAGGGGCTGAAAAGCATGTTTTGGCCGAGTATGATAATTTTCATTAAAACTTGATTTCTATCCATTTGAATGATGCCAAATGAATAACTTACTTGAATTGGACCATTTTACACTATGTCCATTGTAGATTTGTGTCTCTGACAGTTCGTTTGGTTGCAGTGGACATATTCAGTTTTTATGGCCAAAATGTGCTTTTCAGGGGCTGAAAAGCATGTTTTGGCCGAATATGATAATTTTCATTAAAACTTGATTTCTATCACTTCGAATGATGCCAAATGAATAACTTACTTGAATTGGACCATTTTACACTATGTCCATTGTAGATTTGTGTCTCTGACAGTTCGTTTGGTTGCAGGGGACATATTCAGTTTTTATGGCCAAAATGTGCTTCAGGGGCTGAAAAGCATGTTTTGGCCGAATATGATAATTTTCATTAAAACTTGATTTCTATCACTTCGAATGATGCCAAATGAATAACTTACTTGAATTGGACCATTTTACACTATGTCCATTGTAGATTTGTGTCTCTGACAGTTCGTTTGGTTGCAGGGGACATATTCAGTTTTTATGGCCAAAATGTGCTTTTCAGGGGCTGAAAAGCATGTTTTGGCCGAATATGATAATTTTCATTAAAACTTGATTTCTATCACTTCGAATGATGCCAAATGAATAACTTACTTGAATTGGACCATTTTACACTATGTCCATTGTAGATTTGTGTCTCCGACAGTTTGTTTGGTTGCAGGGGACATTTTCAGTTTTTATGGCCAAAATGTGCTTTTCAGGGGCTGAAAAGCATGTTTTGGCCGAGTATGATAATTTTCATTAAAACTTGATTTCTATCCATTTGAATGATGCCAAATGAATAACTTACTTGAATTGGACCATTTTACACTATGTCCATTGTAGATTTGTGTCTCTGACAGTTCGTTTGGTTGCAGGGGACATATTCAGTTTTTATGGCCAAAATGTGATTTTCAGGGGCTGAAAAGCATGTTTTGGCCGAATATGATAATTTTCATTAAAACTTGATTTCTATCACTTCGAATGATGCCAAATGAATAACTTACTTGAATTGGACCATTTTACACTATGTCCATTGTAGATTTGTGTCTCTGACAGTTCGTTTGGTTGCAGGGGACATATTCAGTTTTTATGGCCAAAATGTGCTTTTCAGGGGCTGAAAAGCATGTTTTGGCCGAATATGATAATTTTCATTAAAACTTGATTTCTATCACTTCGAATGATGCCAAATGAATAACTTACTTGAATTGGACCATTTTACACTATGTCCATTGTAGATTTGTGTCTCCGACAGTTCGTTTGGTTGCAGGGGACATTTTCAGTTTTTATGGCCAAAATGTGCTTTTCAGGGGCTGAAAAGCATGTTTTGGCCGAGTATGATAATTTTCATTAAAACTTGATTTCTATCACTTCGAATGATGCCAAATGAATAACTTACTTGAATTGGACCATTTTACACCATGTCCATTGTAGATTTGTGTCTCTGACAGTTCGTTTGGTTGCAGGGGACATATTCAGTTTTTATGGCCAAAATGTGCTTTTCAGGGGCTGAAAAGCATGTTTTGGCCGAATATGATAATTTTCATTAAAACTTGATTTCTATCACTTCGAATGATGCCAAATGAATAACTTACTTGAATTGGACCATTTTACACTATGTCCATTGTAGATTTGTGTCTCCGACAGTTTGTTTGGTTGCAGGGGACATTTTCAGTTTTTATGGCCAAAATGTGCTTTTCAGGGGCTGAAAAGCATGTTTTGGCTGAGTATGATAATTTTCATTAAAACTTGATTTCTATCCATTTGAATGATGCCAAATGAATAACTTACTTGAATTGGACCATTTTACACTATGTCCATTGTAGATTTGTGTCTCTGACAGTTCGTTTGGTTGCAGGGGACATATTCAGTTTTTATGGCCAAAATGTGCTTTTCAGGGGCTGAAAAGCATGTTTTGGCCGAATATGATAATTTTCATTAAAACTTGATTTCTATCACTTCGAATGATGCCAAATGAATAACTTACTTGAATTGGACCATTTTACACTATGTCCATTGTAGATTTGTGTCTCTGACAGTTCGTTTGGTTGCAGGGGACATATTCAGTTTTTATGGCCAAAATGTGCTTCAGGGGCTGAAAAGCATGTTTTGGCCGAATATGATAATTTTCATTAAAACTTGATTTCTATCACTTCGAATGATGCCAAATGAATAACTTACTTGAATTGGACCATTTTACACTATGTCCATTGTAGATTTGTGTCTCTGACAGTTCGTTTGGTTGCAGGGGACATATTCAGTTTTTATGGCCAAAATGTGCTTTTCAGGGGCTGAAAAGCATGTTTTGGCCGAATATGATAATTTTCATTAAAACTTGATTTCTATCACTTCGAATGATGCCAAATGAATAACTTACTTGAATTGGACCATTTTACACTATGTCCATTGTAGATTTGTGTCTCTGACAGTTCGTTTGGTTGCAGGGGACATATTCAGTTTTTATGGCCAAAATGTGCTTTTCAGGGGCTGAAAAGCATGTTTTGGCCGAATATGATAATTTTCATTAAAACTTGATTTCTATCACTTCGAATGATGCCAAATGAATAACTTACTTGAATTGGACCATTTTACACTATGTCCATTGTAGATTTGTGTCTCCGACAGTTTGTTTGGTTGCAGGGGACATTTTCAGTTTTTATGGCCAAAATGTGCTTTTCAGGGGCTGAAAAGCATGTTTTGGCCGAGTATGATAATTTTCATTAAAACTTGATTTCTATCCATTTGAATGATGCCAAATGAATAACTTACTTGAATTGGACCATTTTACACTATGTCCATTGTAGATTTGTGTCTCTGACAGTTCGTTTGGTTGCAGTGGACATATTCAGTTTTTATGGCCAAAATGTGCTTTTCAGGGGCTGAAAAGCATGTTTTGGCCGAATATGATAATTTTCATTAAAACTTGATTTCTATCACTTCGAATGATGCCAAATGAATAACTTACTTGAATTGGACCATTTTACACTATGTCCATTGTAGATTTGTGTCTCTGACAGTTCGTTTGGTTGCAGGGGACATATTCAGTTTTTATGGCCAAAATGTGCTTCAGGGGCTGAAAAGCATGTTTTGGCCGAATATGATAATTTTCATTAAAACTTGATTTCTATCACTTCGAATGATGCCAAATGAATAACTTACTTGAATTGGACCATTTTACACTATGTCCATTGTAGATTTGTGTCTCTGACAGTTCGTTTGGTTGCAGGGGACATATTCAGTTTTTATGGCCAAAATGTGCTTTTCAGGGGCTGAAAAGCATGTTTTGGCCGAATATGATAATTTTCATTAAAACTTGATTTCTATCACTTCGAATGATGCCAAATGAATAACTTACTTGAATTGGACCATATTACACTATGTCCATTGTAGATTTGTGTCTCCGACAGTTTGTTTGGTTGCAGGGGACATTTTCAGTTTTTATGGCCAAAATGTGCTTTTCAGGGGCTGAAAAGCATGTTTTGGCCGAGTATGATAATTTTCATTAAAACTTGATTTCTATCCATTTGAATGATGCCAAATGAATAACTTACTTGAATTGGACCATTTTACACTATGTCCATTGTAGATTTGTGTCTCTGACAGTTCGTTTGGTTGCAGGGGACATATTCAGTTTTTATGGCCAAAATGTGATTTTCAGGGGCTGAAAAGCATGTTTTGGCCGAATATGATAATTTTCATTAAAACTTGATTTCTATCACTTCGAATGATGCCAAATGAATAACTTACTTGAATTGGACCATTTTACACTATGTCCATTGTAGATTTGTGTCTCTGACAGTTCGTTTGGTTGCAGGGGACATATTCAGTTTTTATGGCCAAAATGTGCTTTTCAGGGGCTGAAAAGCATGTTTTGGCCGAATATGATAATTTTCATTAAAACTTGATTTCTATCACTTCGAATGATGCCAAATGAATAACTTACTTGAATTGGACCATTTTACACTATGTCCATTGTAGATTTGTGTCTCCGACAGTTCGTTTGGTTGCAGGGGACATTTTCAGTTTTTATGGCCAAAATGTGCTTTTCAGGGGCTGAAAAGCATGTTTTGGCCGAGTATGATAATTTTCATTAAAACTTGATTTCTATCACTTCGAATGATGCCAAATGAATAACTTACTTGAATTGGACCATTTTACACCATGTCCATTGTAGATTTGTGTCTCTGACAGTTCGTTTGGTTGCAGGGGACATATTCAGTTTTTATGGCCAAAATGTGCTTTTCAGGGGCTGAAAAGCATGTTTTGGCCGAATATGATAATTTTCATTAAAACTTGATTTCTATCACTTCGAATGATGCCAAATGAATAACTTACTTGAATTGGACCATTTTACACTATGTCCATTGTAGATTTGTGTCTCCGACAGTTTGTTTGGTTGCAGGGGACATTTTCAGTTTTTATGGCCAAAATGTGCTTTTCAGGGGCTGAAAAGCATGTTTTGGCTGAGTATGATAATTTTCATTAAAACTTGATTTCTATCCATTTGAATGATGCCAAATGAATAACTTACTTGAATTGGACCATTTTACACTATGTCCATTGTAGATTTGTGTCTCTGACAGTTCGTTTGGTTGCAGGGGACATATTCAGTTTTTATGGCCAAAATGTGCTTTTCAGGGGCTGAAAAGCATGTTTTGGCCGAATATGATAATTTTCATTAAAACTTGATTTCTATCACTTCGAATGATGCCAAATGAATAACTTACTTGAATTGGACCATTTTACACTATGTCCATTGTAGATTTGTGTCTCTGACAGTTCGTTTGGTTGCAGGGGACATATTCAGTTTTTATGGCCAAAATGTGCTTCAGGGGCTGAAAAGCATGTTTTGGCCGAATATGATAATTTTCATTAAAACTTGATTTCTATCACTTCGAATGATGCCAAATGAATAACTTACTTGAATTGGACCATTTTACACTATGTCCATTGTAGATTTGTGTCTCTGACAGTTCGTTTGGTTGCAGGGGACATATTCAGTTTTTATGGCCAAAATGTGCTTTTCAGGGGCTGAAAAGCATGTTTTGGCCGAATATGATAATTTTCATTAAAACTTGATTTCTATCACTTCGAATGATGCCAAATGAATAACTTACTTGAATTGGACCATTTTACACTATGTCCATTGTAGATTTGTGTCTCCGACAGTTTGTTTGGTTGCAGGGGACATTTTCAGTTTTTATGGCCAAAATGTGCTTTTCAGGGGCTGAAAAGCATGTTTTGGCCGAGTATGATAATTTTCATTAAAACTTGATTTCTATCCATTTGAATGATGCCAAATGAATAACTTACTTGAATTGGACCATTTTACACTATGTCCATTGTAGATTTGTGTCTCTGACAGTTCGTTTAGTTGCAGGGGACATTTTCAGTTTTTATGGCCAAAATGTGCTTTTCAGGGGCTGAAAAGCATGTTTTGGCCGAATATGATAATTTTCATTAAAACTTGATTTCTATCACTTCGAATGATGCCAAATGAATAACTTACTTGAATTGGACCATTTTACACTATGTCCATTGTAGATTTGTGTCTCCGACAGTTCGTTTGGTTGCAGGGGACATTTTCAGTTTTTATGGCCAAAATGTGCTTTTCAGGGGCTGAAAAGCATGTTTTGGCCGAGTATGATAATTTTCATTAAAACTTGATTTCTATCACTTCGAATGATGCCAAATGAATAACTTACTTGAATTGGACCATTTTACACCATGTCCATTGTAGATTTGTGTCTCTGACAGTTCGTTTGGTTGCAGGGGACATATTCAGTTTTTATGGCCAAAATGTGCTTTTCAGGGGCTGAAAAGCATGTTTTGGCCGAATATGATAATTTTCATTAAAACTTGATTTCTATCACTTCGAATGATGCCAAATGAATAACTTACTTGAATTGGACCATTTTACACTATGTCCATTGTAGATTTGTGTCTCCGACAGTTTGTTTGGTTGCAGGGGACATTTTCAGTTTTTATGGCCAAAATGTGCTTTTCAGGGGCTGAAAAGCATGTTTTGGCTGAGTATGATAATTTTCATTAAAACTTGATTTCTATCCATTTGAATGATGCCAAATGAATAACTTACTTGAATTGGACCATTTTACACTATGTCCATTGTAGATTTGTGTCTCTGACAGTTCGTTTGGTTGCAGGGGACATATTCAGTTTTTATGGCCAAAATGTGCTTTTCAGGGGCTGAAAAGCATGTTTTGGCCGAATATGATAATTTTCATTAAAACTTGATTTCTATCACTTCGAATGATGCCAAATGAATAACTTACTTGAATTGGACCATTTTACACTATGTCCATTGTAGATTTGTGTCTCCGACAGTTTGTTTGGTTGCAGGGGACATTTTCAGTTTTTATGGCCAAAATGTGCTTTTCAGGGGCTGAAAAGCATGTTTTGGCTGAGTATGATAATTTTCATTAAAACTTGATTTCTATCCATTTGAATGATGCCAAATGAATAACTTACTTGAATTGGACCATTTTACACTATGTCCATTGTAGATTTGTGTCTCTGACAGTTCGTTTGGTTGCAGGGGACATATTCAGTTTTTATGGCCAAAATGTGCTTTTCAGGGGCTGAAAAGCATGTTTTGGCCGAATATGATAATTTTCATTAAAACTTGATTTCTATCCATTTGAATGATGCCAAATGAATAACTTACTTGAATTGGACCATTTTACACTATGTCCATTGTAGATTTGTGTCTCTGACAGTTCGTTTAGTTGCAGGGGACATTTTCAGTTTTTATGGCCAAAATGTGCTTTTCAGGGGCTGAAAAGCATGTTTTGGCCGAATATGATAATTTTCATTAAAACTTGATTTCTATCACTTCGAATGATGCCAAATGAATAACTTACTTGAATTGGACCATTTTACACTATGTCCATTGTAGATTTGTGTCTCTGACAGTTCGTTTGGTTGCAGGGGACATATTCAGTTTTTATGGCCAAAATGTGCTTTTCAGGGGCTGAAAAGCATGTTTTGGCCGAATATGATAATTTTCATTAAAACTTGATTTCTATCACTTCGAATGATGCCAAATGAATAACTTACTTGAATTGGACCATTTTACACTATGTCCATTGTAGATTTGTGTCTCCGACAGTTTGTTTGGTTGCAGGGGACATTTTCAGTTTTTATGGCCAAAATGTGCTTTTCAGGGGCTGAAAAGCATGTTTTGGCCGAGTATGATAATTTTCATTAAAACTTGATTTCTATCCATTTGAATGATGCCAAATGAATAACTTACTTGAATTGGACCATTTTACACTATGTCCATTGTAGATTTGTGTCTCTGACAGTTCGTTTAGTTGCAGGGGACATTTTCAGTTTTTATGGCCAAAATGTGCTTTTCAGGGGCTGAAAAGCATGTTTTGGCCGAATATGATAATTTTCATTAAAACTTGATTTCTATCACTTCGAATGATGCCAAATGAATAACTTACTTGAATTGGACCATTTTACACTATGTCCATTGTAGATTTGTGTCTCCGACAGTTCGTTTGGTTGCAGGGGACATTTTCAGTTTTTATGGCCAAAATGTGCTTTTCAGGGGCTGAAAAGCATGTTTTGGCCGAGTATGATAATTTTCATTAAAACTTGATTTCTATCACTTCGAATGATGCCAAATGAATAACTTACTTGAATTGGACCATTTTACACCATGTCCATTGTAGATTTGTGTCTCTGACAGTTCGTTTGGTTGCAGGGGACATATTCAGTTTTTATGGCCAAAATGTGCTTTTCAGGGGCTGAAAAGCATGTTTTGGCCGAATATGATAATTTTCATTAAAACTTGATTTCTATCACTTCGAATGATGCCAAATGAATAACTTACTTGAATTGGACCATTTTACACTATGTCCATTGTAGATTTGTGTCTCCGACAGTTTGTTTGGTTGCAGGGGACATTTTCAGTTTTTATGGCCAAAATGTGCTTTTCAGGGGCTGAAAAGCATGTTTTGGCTGAGTATGATAATTTTCATTAAAACTTGATTTCTATCCATTTGAATGATGCCAAATGAATAACTTACTTGAATTGGACCATTTTACACTATGTCCATTGTAGATTTGTGTCTCTGACAGTTCGTTTGGTTGCAGGGGACATATTCAGTTTTTATGGCCAAAATGTGCTTTTCAGGGGCTGAAAAGCATGTTTTGGCCGAATATGATAATTTTCATTAAAACTTGATTTCTATCACTTCGAATGATGCCAAATGAATAACTTACTTGAATTGGACCATTTTACACTATGTCCATTGTAGATTTGTGTCTCCGACAGTTTGTTTGGTTGCAGGGGACATTTTCAGTTTTTATGGCCAAAATGTGCTTTTCAGGGGCTGAAAAGCATGTTTTGGCTGAGTATGATAATTTTCATTAAAACTTGATTTCTATCCATTTGAATGATGCCAAATGAATAACTTACTTGAATTGGACCATTTTACACTATGTCCATTGTAGATTTGTGTCTCTGACAGTTCGTTTGGTTGCAGGGGACATATTCAGTTTTTATGGCCAAAATGTGCTTTTCAGGGGCTGAAAAGCATGTTTTGGCCGAATATGATAATTTTCATTAAAACTTGATTTCTATCACTTCGAATGATGCCAAATGAATAACTTACTTGAATTGGACCATTTTACACTATGTCCATTGTAGATTTGTGTCTCTGACAGTTCGTTTGGTTGCAGGGGACATATTCAGTTTTTATGGCCAAAATGTGCTTCAGGGGCTGAAAAGCATGTTTTGGCCGAATATGATAATTTTCATTAAAACTTGATTTCTATCACTTCGAATGATGCCAAATGAATAACTTACTTGAATTGGACCATTTTACACTATGTCCATTGTAGATTTGTGTCTCTGACAGTTCGTTTGGTTGCAGGGGACATATTCAGTTTTTATGGCCAAAATGTGCTTTTCAGGGGCTGAAAAGCATGTTTTGGCCGAATATGATAATTTTCATTAAAACTTGATTTCTATCACTTCGAATGATGCCAAATGAATAACTTACTTGAATTGGACCATTTTACACTATGTCCATTGTAGATTTGTGTCTCCGACAGTTTGTTTGGTTGCAGGGGACATTTTCAGTTTTTATGGCCAAAATGTGCTTTTCAGGGGCTGAAAAGCATGTTTTGGCCGAGTATGATAATTTTCATTAAAACTTGATTTCTATCCATTTGAATGATGCCAAATGAATAACTTACTTGAATTGGACCATTTTACACTATGTCCATTGTAGATTTGTGTCTCTGACAGTTCGTTTAGTTGCAGGGGACATTTTCAGTTTTTATGGCCAAAATGTGCTTTTCAGGGGCTGAAAAGCATGTTTTGGCCGAATATGATAATTTTCATTAAAACTTGATTTCTATCACTTCGAATGATGCCAAATGAATAACTTACTTGAATTGGACCATTTTACACTATGTCCATTGTAGATTTGTGTCTCCGACAGTTTGTTTGGTTGCAGGGGACATTTTCAGTTTTTATGGCCAAAATGTGCTTTTCAGGGGCTGAAAAGCATGTTTTGGCCGAGTATGATAATTTTCATTAAAACTTGATTTCTATCCATTTGAATGATGCCAAATGAATAACTTACTTGAATTGGACCATTTTACACTATGTCCATTGTAGATTTGTGTCTCTGACAGTTCGTTTGGTTGCAGGGGACATATTCAGTTTTTATGGCCAAAATGTGCTTTTCAGGGGCTGAAAAGCATGTTTTGGCCGAATATGATAATTTTCATTAAAACTTGATTTCTATCACTTCGAATGATGCCAAATGAATAACTTACTTGAATTGGACCATTTTACACTATGTCCATTGTAGATTTGTGTCTCTGACAGTTCGTTTGGTTGCAGGGGACATATTCAGTTTTTATGGCCAAAATGTGCTTTTCAGGGGCTGAAAAGCATGTTTTGGCCGAATATGATAATTTTCATTAAAACTTGATTTCTATCACTTCGAATGATGCCAAATGAATAACTTACTTGAATTGGACCATTTTACACTATGTCCATTGTAGATTTGTGTCTCCGACAGTTTGTTTGGTTGCAGGGGACATTTTCAGTTTTTATGGCCAAAATGTGCTTTTCAGGGGCTGAAAAGCATGTTTTGGCCGAGTATGATAATTTTCATTAAAACTTGATTTCTATCCATTTGAATGATGCCAAATGAATAACTTACTTGAATTGGACCATTTTACACTATGTCCATTGTAGATTTGTGTCTCTGACAGTTCGTTTAGTTGCAGGGGACATTTTCAGCTTTTATGGCCAAAATGTGCTTTTCAGGGGCTGAAAAGCATGTTTTGGCCGAATATGATAATTTTCATTAAAACTTGATTTCTATCACTTCGAATGATGCCAAATGAATAACTTACTTGAATTGGACCATTTTACACTATGTCCATTGTAGATTTGTGTCTCCGACAGTTTGTTTGGTTGCAGGGGACATTTTCAGTTTTTATGGCCAAAATGTGCTTTTCAGGGGCTGAAAAGCATGTTTTGGCCGAATATGATAATTTTCATTAAAACTTGATTTCTATCACTTCGAATGATGCCAAATGAATAACTTACTTGAATTGGACCATTTTACACTATGTCCATTGTAGATTTGTGTCTCCGACAGTTTGTTTGGTTGCAGGGGACATTTTCAGTTTTTATGGCCAAAATGTGCTTTTCAGGGGCTGAAAAGCATGTTTTGGCCGAGTATGATAATTTTCATTAAAACTTGATTTCTATCCATTTGAATGATGCCAAATGAATAACTTACTTGAATTGGACCATTTTACACTATGTCCATTGTAGATTTGTGTCTCTGACAGTTCGTTTGGTTGCAGGGGACATATTCAGTTTTTATGGCCAAAATGTGCTTTTCAGGGGCTGAAAAGCATGTTTTGGCCGAATATGATAATTTTCATTAAAACTTGATTTCTATCACTTCGAATGATGCCAAATGAATAACTTACTTGAATTGGACCATTTTACACTATGTCCATTGTAGATTTGTGTCTCTGACAGTTCGTTTGGTTGCAGGGGACATATTAAGTTTTTATGGCCAAAATGTGCTTTTCAGGGGCTGAAAAGCATGTTTTGGCCGAGTATGATAATTTTCATTAAAACTTGATTTCTATCACTTCGAATGATGCCAAATGAATAACTTACTTGAATTGGACCATTTTACACTATGTCCATTGTAGATTTGTGTCTCCGACAGTTCGTTTGGTTGCAGGGGACATTTTCAGTTTTTTTGGCCAAAATGTGCTTTTCAGGGGCTGAAAAGCATGTTTTGGCCGAGTATGATAATTTTCATTAAAACTTGATTTCTATCCATTTGAATGATGCCAAATGAATAACTTACTTGAATTGGACCATTTTACACTATGTCCATTGTAGATTTGTGTCTCTGACAGTTCGTTTGGTTGCAGGGGACATATTCAGTTTTTATGGCCAAAATGTGCTTTTCAGGGGCTGAAAAGCATGTTTTGGCCGAATATGATAATTTTCATTAAAACTTGATTTCTATCACTTCGAATGATGCGAAATGAATAACTTACTTGAATTGGACCATTTTACACTATGTCCATTGTAGATTTGTGTCTCTGACAGTTCGTTTGGTTGCAGGGGACATATTAAGTTTTTATGGCCAAAATGTGCTTTTCAGGGGCTGAAAAGCATGTTTTGGCCGAGTATGATAATTTTCATTAAAACTTGATTTCTATCACTTCGAATGATGCCAAATGAATAACTTACTTGAATTGGACCATTTTACACTATGTCCATTGTAGATTTGTGTCTCCGACAGTTCGTTTGGTTGCAGGGGACATTTTCAGTTTTTTTGGCCAAAATGTGCTTTTCAGGGGCTGAAAAGCATGTTTTGGCCGAGTATGATAATTTTCATTAAAACTTGATTTCTATCCATTTGAATGATGCCAAATGAATAACTTACTTGAATTGGACCATTTTACACTATGTCCATTGTAGATTTGTGTCTCTGACAGTTCGTTTGGTTGCAGGGGACATATTCAGTTTTTATGGCCAAAATGTGCTTTTCAGGGGCTGAAAAGCATGTTTTGGCCAAATATGATAATTTTCATTAAAACTTGATTTCTATCACTTCGAATGATGCCAAATGAATAACTTACTTGAATTGGACCATTTTACACTATGTCCATTGTAGATTTGTGTCTCTGACAGTTCGTTTGGTTGCAGGGGACATATTCAGTTTTTATGGCCAAAATGTGCTTTTCAGGGGCTGAAAAGCATGTTTTGGCCGAATATGATAATTTTCATTAAAACTTGATTTCTATCACTTCGAATGATGCCAAATGAATAACTTACTTGAATTGGACCATTTTACACTATGTCCATTGTAGATTTGTGTCTCCGACAGTTTGTTTGGTTGCAGGGGACATTTTCAGTTTTTATGGCCAAAATGTGCTTTTCAGGGGCTGAAAAGCATGTTTTGGCCGAGTATGATAATTTTCATTAAAACTTGATTTCTATCCATTTGAATGATGCCAAATGAATAACTTACTTGAATTGGACCATTTTACACTATGTCCATTGTAGATTTGTGTCTCTGACAGTTCGTTTGGTTGCAGGGGACATATTCAGTTTTTATGGCCAAAATGTGCTTTTCAGGGGCTGAAAAGCATGTTTTGGCCGAATATGATAATTTTCATTAAAACTTGATTTCTATCACTTCGAATGATGCCAAATGAATAACTTACTTGAATTGGACCATTTTACACTATGTCCATTGTAGATTTGTGTCTCTGACAGTTCGTTTGGTTGCAGGGGACATATTCAGTTTTTATGGCCAAAATGTGCTTTTCAGGGGCTGAAAAGCATGTTTTGGCCGAATATGATAATTTTCATTAAAACTTGATTTCTATCACTTCGAATGATGCCAAATGAATAACTTACTTGAATTGGACCATTTTACACTATGTCCATTGTAGATTTGTGTCTCCGACAGTTTGTTTGGTTGCAGGGGACATTTTCAGTTTTTATGGCCAAAATGTGCTTTTCAGGGGCTGAAAAGCATGTTTTGGCCGAGTATGATAATTTTCATTAAAACTTGATTTCTATCCATTTGAATGATGCCAAATGAATAACTTACTTGAATTGGACCATTTTACACTATGTCCATTGTAGATTTGTGTCTCTGACAGTTCGTTTAGTTGCAGGGGACATTTTCAGTTTTTATGGCCAAAATGTGCTTTTCAGGGGCTGAAAAGCATGTTTTGGCCGAATATGATAATTTTCATTAAAACTTGATTTCTATCACTTCGAATGATGCCAAATGAATAACTTACTTGAATTGGACCATTTTACACTATGTCCATTGTAGATTTGTGTCTCCGACAGTTTGTTTGGTTGCAGGGGACATTTTCAGTTTTTATGGCCAAAATGTGCTTTTCAGGGGCTGAAAAGCATGTTTTGGCCGAGTATGATAATTTTCATTAAAACTTGATTTCTATCCATTTGAATGATGCCAAATGAATAACTTACTTGAATTGGACCATTTTACACTATGTCCATTGTCGATTTGTGTCTCTGACAGTATGTTTGGTTGCAGGGGACATATTCAGTTTTTATGGCCAAAATGTGCTTTTCAGGGGCTGAAAAGCATGTTTTGGCCGAATATGATAATTTTCATTAAAACTTGATTTCTATCCATTTGAATGATGCCAAATGAATAACTTACTTGAATTGGACCATTTTACACTATGTCCATTGTAGATTTGTGTCTCTGACAGTTCGTTTAGTTGCAGGGGACATTTTCAGTTTTTATGGCCAAAATGTGCTTTTCAGGGGCTGAAAAGCATGTTTTGGCCGAATATGATAATTTTCATTAAAACTTGATTTCTATCACTTCAAATGATGCCAAATGAATAACTTACTTGAATTGGACCATTTTACACTATGTCCATTGTAGATTTGTGTCTCCGACAGTTTGTTTGGTTGCAGGGGACATTTTCAGTTTTTATGGCCAAAATGTGCTTTTCAGGGGCTGAAAAGCATGTTTTGGCCGAGTATGATAATTTTCAATAAAACTTGATTTCTATCCATTTGAATGATGCCAAATGAATAACTTACTTGAATTGGACCATTTTACACTATGTCCATTGTAGATTTGTGTCTCTGACAGTTCGTTTAGTTGCAGGGGACATTTTCAGTTTTTATGGCCAAAATGTGCTTTTCAGGGGCTGAAAAGCATGTTTTGGCCGAATATGATAATTTTCATTAAAACTTGATTTCTATCACTTCGAATGATGCCAAATGAATAACTTACTTGAATTGGACCATTTTACACTATGTCCATTGTAGATTTGTGTCTCCGACAGTTTGTTTGGTTGCAGGGGACATTTTCAGTTTTTATGGCCAAAATGTGCTTTTCAGGGGCTGAAAAGCATGTTTTGGCCGAGTATGATAATTTTCATTAAAACTTGATTTCTATCCATTTGAATGATGCCAAATGAATAACTTACTTGAATTGGACCATTTTACACTATGTCCATTGTAGATTTGTGTCTCTGACAGTTCGTTTGGTTGCAGGGGACATATTCAGTTTTTATGGCCAAAATGTGCTTTTCAGGGGCTGAAAAGCATGTTTTGGCCGAATATGATAATTTTCATTAAAACTTGATTTCTATCACTTCAATGATGCCAAATGAATAACTTACTTGAATTGGACCATTTTACACTATGTCCATTGTAGATTTGTGTCTCCGACAGTTTGTTTGGTTGCAGGGGACATTTTCAGTTTTTATGGCCAAAATGTGCTTTTCAGGGGCTGAAAAGCATGTTTTGGCCGAATATGATAATTTTCATTAAAACTTGATTTCTATCACTTCGAATGATGCCAAATGAATAACTTACTTGAATTGGACCATTTTACACTATGTCCATTGTAGATTTGTGTCTCCGACAGTTTGTTTGGTTGCAGGGGACATTTTCAGTTTTTATGGCCAAAATGTGCTTTTCAGGGGCTGAAAAGCATGTTTTGGCCGAGTATGATAATTTTCATTAAAACTTGATTTCTATCCATTTGAATGATGCCAAATGAATAACTTACTTGAATTGGACCATTTTACACTATGTCCATTGTAGATTTGTGTCTCTGACAGTTCGTTTGGTTGCAGGGGACATATTCAGTTTTTATGGCCAAAATGTGCTTTTCAGGGGCTGAAAAGCATGTTTTGGCCGAATATGATAATTTTCATTAAAACTTGATTTCTATCACTTCGAATGATGCCAAATGAATAACTTACTTGAATTGGACCATTTTACACTATGTCCATTGTAGATTTGTGTCTCTGACAGTTCGTTTGGTTGCAGGGGACATATTCAGTTTTTATGGCCAAAATGTGCTTTTCAGGGGCTGAAAAGCATGTTTTGGCCGAATATGATAATTTTCATTAAAACTTGATTTCTATCACTTCGAATGATGCCAAATGAATAACTTACTTGAATTGGACCATTTTACACTATGTCCATTGTAGATGTGTGTCTCCGACAGTTTGTTTGGTTGCAGGGGACATTTTCAGTTTTTATGGCCAAAATGTGCTTTTCAGGGGCTGAAAAGCATGTTTTGGCCGAGTATGATAATTTTCATTAAAACTTGATTTCTATCCATTTGAATGATGCCAAATGAATAACTTACTTGAATTGGACCATTTTACACTATGTCCATTGTCGATTTGTGTCTCTGACAGTACGTTTGGTTGCAGGGGACATATTCAGTTTTTATGGCCAAAATGTGCTTTTCAGGGGCTGAAAAGCATGTTTTGGCCGAATATGATAATTTTCATTAAAACTTGATTTCTATCCATTTGAATGATGCCAAATGAATAACTTACTTGAATTGGACCATTTTACACTATGTCCATTGTAGATTTGTGTCTCTGACAGTTCGTTTAGTTGCAGGGGACATTTTCAGTTTTAATGGCCAAAATGTGCTTTTCAGGGGCTGAAAAGCATGTTTTGGCCGAATATGATAATTTTCATTAAAACTTGATTTCTATCACTTCAAATGATGCCAAATGAATAACTTACTTGAATTGGACCATTTTACACTATGTCCATTGTAGATTTGTGTCTCCGACAGTTTGTTTGGTTGCAGGGGACATTTTCAGTTTTTATGGCCAAAATGTGCTTTTCAGGGGCTGAAAAGCATGTTTTGGCCGAGTATGATAATTTTCATTAAAACTTGATTTCTATCCATTTGAATGATGCCAAATGAATAACTTACTTGAATTGGACCATTTTACACTATGTCCATTGTAGATTTGTGTCTCTGACAGTTCGTTTAGTTGCAGGGGACATTTTCAGTTTTTATGGCCAAAATGTGCTTTTCAGGGGCTGAAAAGCATGTTTTGGCCGAATATGATAATTTTCATTAAAACTTGATTTCTATCACTTCGAATGATGCCAAATGAATAACTTACTTGAATTGGACCATTTTACACTATGTCCATTGTAGATTTGTGTCTCCGACAGTTTGTTTGGTTGCAGGGGACATTTTCAGTTTTTATGGCCAAAATGTGCTTTTCAGGGGCTGAAAAGCATGTTTTGGCCGAGTATGATAATTTTCATTAAAACTTGATTTCTATCAATTTGAATGATGCCAAATGAATAACTTACTTGAATTGGACCATTTTACACTATGTCCATTGTAGATTTGTGTCTCTGACAGTTCGTTTAGTTGCAGGGGACATTTTCAGTTTTTATGGCCAAAATGTGCTTTTCAGGGGCTGAAAAGCATGTTTTGGCCGAATATGATAATTTTCATTAAAACTTGATTTCTATCACTTCGAATGATGCCAAATGAATAACTTACTTGAATTGGACCATTTTACACTATGTCCATTGTAGATTTGTGTCTCCGACAGTTTGTTTGGTTGCAGGGGACATTTTCAGTTTTTATGGCCAAAATGTGCTTTTCAGGGGCTGAAAAGCATGTTTTGGCCGAGTATGATAATTTTCATTAAAACTTGATTTCTATCCATTTGAATGATGCCAAATGAATAACTTACTTGAATTGGACCATTTTACACTATGTCCATTGTAGATTTGTGTCTCTGACAGTTCGTTTGGTTGCAGGGGACATATTCAGTTTTTATGGCCAAAATGTGCTTTTCAGGGGCTGAAAAGCATGTTTTGGCCGAATATGATAATTTTCATTAAAACTTGATTTCTATCACTTCGAATGATGCCAAATGAATAACTTACTTGAATTGGACCATTTTACACTATGTCCATTGTAGATTTGTGTCTCTGACAGTTCGTTTGGTTGCAGGGGACATATTCAGTTTTTATGGCCAAAATGTGCTTTTCAGGGGCTGAAAAGCATGTTTTGGCCGAATATGATAATTTTCATTAAAACTTGATTTCTATCACTTCGAATGATGCCAAATGAATAACTTACTTGAATTGGACCATTTTACACTATGTCCATTGTAGATTTGTGTCTCCGACAGTTTGTTTGGTTGCAGGGGACATTTTCAGTTTTTATGGCCAAAATGTGCTTTTCAGGGGCTGAAAAGCATGTTTTGGCCGAGTATGATAATTTTCATTAAAACTTGATTTCTATCCATTTGAATGATGCCAAATGAATAACTTACTTGAATTGGACCATTTTACACTATGTCCATTGTAGATTTGTGTCTCTGACAGTTCGTTTGGTTGCAGGGGACATATTCAGTTTTTATGGCCAAAATGTGCTTTTCAGGGGCTGAAAAGCATGTTTTGGCCGAATATGATAATTTTCATTAAAACTTGATTTCTATCACTTCGAATGATGCCAAATGAATAACTTACTTGAATTGGACCATTTTACACTATGTCCATTGTAGATTTGTGTCTCTGACAGTTCGTTTGGTTGCAGGGGACATATTAAGTTTTTATGGCCAAAATGTGCTTTTCAGGGGCTGAAAAGCATGTTTTGGCCGAGTATGATAATTGTCATTAAAACTTGATTTCTATCACTTCGAATGATGCCAAATGAATAACTTACTTGAATTGGACCATTTTACACTATGTCCATTGTAGATTTGTGTCTCCGACAGTTCGTTTGGTTGCAGGGGACATTTTCAGTTTTTTTGGCCAAAATGTGCTTTTCAGGGGGTTGAAAAGCATGTTTTGGCCGAGTATGATAATTTTCATTAAAACTTGATTTCTATCCATTTGAATGATGCCAAATGAATAACTTACTTGAATTGGACCATTTTACACTATGTCCATTGTAGATTTGTGTCTCTGACAGTTCGTTTGGTTGCAGGGGACATATTCAGTTTTTATGGCCAAAATGTGCTTTTCAGGGGCTGAAAAGCATGTTTTGGCCGAATATGATAATTTTCATTAAAACTTGATTTCTATCACTTCGAATGATGCCAAATGAATAACTTACATGAATTGGACCATTTTACACTATGTCCATTGTAGATTTGTGTCTCTGACAGTTCGTTTGGTTGCAGGGGACATATTCAGTTTTTATGGCCAAAATGTGCTTTTCAGGGGCTGAAAAGCATGTTTTGGCCGAATATGATAATTTTCATTAAAACTTGATTTCTATCACTTCGAATGATGCCAAATGAATAACTTACTTGAATTGGACCATTTTACACTATGTCCATTGTAGATTTGTGTCTCCGACAGTTTGTTTGGTTGCAGGGGACATTTTCAGTTTTTATGGCCAAAATGTGCTTTTCAGGGGCTGAAAAGCATGTTTTGGCCGAGTATGATAATTTTCATTAAAA
Source organism: Stigmatopora argus (assembly GCF_051989625.1). Classification (NCBI taxonomy): domain Eukaryota; kingdom Metazoa; phylum Chordata; class Actinopteri; order Syngnathiformes; family Syngnathidae; genus Stigmatopora; species Stigmatopora argus. Next base: position 13,766,871 of record NC_135407.1, read on the forward strand.
CTTGATTTCTATCACTTCGAATGATGCCAAATGAATAACTTACTTGAATTGGACCATTTTACACTATGTCCATTGTAGATTTGTGTCTCCGACAGTTTGTTTGGTTGCAGGGGACATTTTCAGTTTTTATGGCCAAAATGTGCTTTTCAGGGGCTGAAAAGCATGTTTTGGCCGAGTATGATAATTTTCATTAAAACTTGATTTCTATCACTTCGAATGATGCCAAATGAATAACTTACTTGAATTGGACCATTTTACACTATGTCCATTGTAGATTTGTGTCTCTGACAGTTCGTTTGGTTGCAGGGGACATATTAAGTTTTTATGGCCAAAATGTGCTTTTCAGGGGCTGAAAAGCATGTTTTGGCCGAGTATGATAATTTTCATTAAAACTTGATTTCTATCACTTCGAATGATGCCAAATGAATAACTTACTTGAATTGGACCATTTTACACTATGTCCATTGTAGATTTGTGTCTCCGACAGTTCGTTTGGTTGCAGGGGACATTTTCAGTTTTTTTGGCCAAAATGTGCTTTTCAGGGGCTGAAAAGCATGTTTTGGCCGAGTATGATAATTTTCATTAAAACTTGATTTCTATCCATTTGAATGATGCCAAATGAATAACTTACTTGAATTGGACCATTTTACACTATGTCCATTGTAGATTTGTGTCTCTGACAGTTCGTTTGGTTGCAGGGGACATATTCAGTTTTTATGGCCAAAATGTGCTTTTCAGGGGCTGAAAAGCATGTTTTGGCCGAATATGATAATTTTCATTAAAACTTGATTTCTATCACTTCGAATGATGCCAAATGAATAACTTACTTGAATTGGACCATTTTACACTATGTCCATTGTAGATTTGTGTCTCTGACAGTTCGTTTGGTTGCAGGGGACATATTAAGTTTTTATGGCCAAAATGTGCTTTTCAGGGGCTGAAAAGCATGTTTTGGCCGAGTATGATAATTTTCATTAAAACTTGATTTCTATCACTTCGAATGATGCCAAATGAATAACTTACTTGAATTGGACCATTTTACACTATGTCCATTGTAGATTTGTGTCTCCGACAGTTCGTTTGGTTGCAGGGGACATTTTCAGTTTTTTTGGCCAAAATGTGCTTTTCAGGGGCTGAAAAGCATGTTTTGGCCGAGTATGATAATTTTCATTAAAACTTGATTTCTATCCATTTGAATGATGCCAAATGAATAACTTACTTGAATTGGACCATTTTACACTATGTCCATTGTAGATTTGTGTCTCTGACAGTTCGTTTGGTTGCAGGGGACATATTCAGTTTTTATGGCCAAAATGTGCTTTTCAGGGGCTGAAAAGCATGTTTTGGCCGAATATGATAATTTTCATTAAAACTTGATTTCTATCACTCCGAATGATGCCAAATGAATAACTTACTTGAATTGGACCATTTTACACTATGTCCATTGTAGATTTGTGTCTCTGACAGTTCGTTTGGTTGCAGGGGACATATTCAGTTTTTATGGCCAAAATGTGCTTTTCAGGGGCTGAAAAGCATGTTTTGGCCGAATATGATAATTTTCATTAAAACTTGATTTCTATCACTTCGAATGATGCCAAATGAATAACTTACTTGAATTGGACCATTTTACACTATGTCCATTGTAGATTTGTGTCTCCGACAGTTTGTTTGGTTGCAGGGGACATTTTCAGTTTTTATGGCCAAAATGTGCTTTTCAGGGGCTGAAAAGCATGTTTTGGCCGAGTATGATAATTTTCATTAAAACTTGATTTCTATCCATTTGAATGATGCCAAATGAATAACTTACTTGAATTGGACCATTTTACACTATGTCCATTGTAGATTTGTGTCTCTGACAGTTCGTTTGGTTGCAGGGGACATATTCAGTTTTTATGGCCAAAATGTGCTTTTCAGGGGCTGAAAAGCATGTTTTGGCCGAATATGATAATTTTCATTAAAACTTGATTTCTATCACTTCGAATGATGCCAAATGAATAACTTACTTGAATTGGACCATTTTACACTATGTCCATTGTAGATTTGTGTCTCTGACAGTTCGTTTGGTTGCAGGGGACATATTAAGTTTTTATGGCCAAAATGTGCTTTTCAGGGGCTGAAAAGCATGTTTTGGCCGAGTATGATAATTGTCATTAAAACTTGATTTCTATCACTTCGAATGATGCCAAATGAATAACTTACTTGAATTGGACCATTTTACACTATGTCCATTGTAGATTTGTGTCTCCGACAGTTCGTTTGGTTGCAGGGGACATTTTCAGTTTTTTTGGCCAAAATGTGCTTTTCAGGGGGTTGAAAAGCATGTTTTGGCCGAGTATGATAATTTTCATTAAAACTTGATTTCTATCCATTTGAATGATGCCAAATGAATAACTTACTTGAATTGGACCATTTTACACTATGTCCATTGTAGATTTGTGTCTCTGACAGTTCGTTTGGTTGCAGGGGACATATTCAGTTTTTATGGCCAAAATGTGCTTTTCAGGGGCTGAAAAGCATGTTTTGGCCGAATATGATAATTTTCATTAAAACTTGATTTCTATCACTTCGAATGATGCCAAATGAATAACTTACATGAATTGGACCATTTTACACTATGTCCATTGTAGATTTGTGTCTCTGACAGTTCGTTTGGTTGCAGGGGACATATTCAGTTTTTATGGCCAAAATGTGCTTTTCAGGGGCTGAAAAGCATGTTTTGGCCGAATATGATAATTTTCATTAAAACTTGATTTCTATCACTTCGAATGATGCCAAATGAATAACTTACTTGAATTGGACCATTTTACACTATGTCCATTGTAGATTTGTGTCTCCGACAGTTTGTTTGGTTGCAGGGGACATTTTCAGTTTTTATGGCCAAAATGTGCTTTTCAGGGGCTGAAAAGCATGTTTTGGCCGAGTATGATAATTTTCATTAAAACTTGATTTCTATCACTTCGAATGATGCCAAATGAATAACTTACTTGAATTGGACCATTTTACACTATGTCCATTGTAGATTTGTGTCTCCGACAGTTTGTTTGGTTGCAGGGGACATTTTCAGTTTTTATGGCCAAAATGTGCTTTTCAGGGGCTGAAAAGCATGTTTTGGCCGAGTATGATAATTTTCATTAAAACTTGATTTCTATCACTTCGAATGATGCCAAATGAATAACTTACTTGAATTGGACCATTTTACACTATGTCCATTGTAGATTTGTGTCTCTGACAGTTCGTTTGGTTGCAGGGGACATATTAAGTTTTTATGGCCAAAATGTGCTTTTCAGGGGCTGAAAAGCATGTTTTGGCCGAGTATGATAATTTTCATTAAAACTTGATTTCTATCACTTCGAATGATGCCAAATGAATAACTTACTTGAATTGGACCATTTTACACTATGTCCATTGTAGATTTGTGTCTCCGACAGTTCGTTTGGTTGCAGGGGACATTTTCAGTTTTTTTGGCCAAAATGTGCTTTTCAGGGGCTGAAAAGCATGTTTTGGCCGAGTATGATAATTTTCATTAAAACTTGATTTCTATCCATTTGAATGATGCCAAATGAATAACTTACTTGAATTGGACCATTTTACACTATGTCCATTGTAGATTTGTGTCTCTGACAGTTCGTTTGGTTGCAGGGGACATATTCAGTTTTTATGGCCAAAATGTGCTTTTCAGGGGCTGAAAAGCATGTTTTGGCCGAATATGATAATTTTCATTAAAACTTGATTTCTATCACTTCGAATGATGCCAAATGAATAACTTACTTGAATTGGACCATTTTACACTATGTCCATTGTAGATTTGTGTCTCTGACAGTTCGTTTGGTTGCAGGGGACATATTAAGTTTTTATGGCCAAAATGTGCTTTTCAGGGGCTGAAAAGCATGTTTTGGCCGAGTATGATAATTTTCATTAAAACTTGATTTCTATCACTTCGAATGATGCCAAATGAATAACTTACTTGAATTGGACCATTTTACACTATGTCCATTGTAGATTTGTGTCTCCGACAGTTCGTTTGGTTGCAGGGGACATTTTCAGTTTTTTTTGGCCAAAATGTGCTTTTCAGGGGCTGAAAAGCATGTTTTGGCCGAGTATGATAATTTTCATTAAAACTTGATTTCTATCCATTTGAATGATGCCAAATGAATAACTTACTTGAATTGGACCATTTTACACTATGTCCATTGTAGATTTGTGTCTCTGACAGTTCGTTTGGTTGCAGGGGACATATTCAGTTTTTATGGCCAAAATGTGCTTTTCAGGGGCTGAAAAGCATGTTTTGGCCGAATATGATAATTTTCATTAAAACTTGATTTCTATCACTCCGAATGATGCCAAATGAATAACTTACTTGAATTGGACCATTTTACACTATGTCCATTGTAGATTTGTGTCTCTGACAGTTCGTTTGGTTGCAGGGGACATATTCAGTTTTTATGGCCAAAATGTGCTTTTCAGGGGCTGAAAAGCATGTTTTGGCCGAATATGATAATTTTCATTAAAACTTGATTTCTATCACTTCGAATGATGCCAAATGAATAACTTACTTGAATTGGACCATTTTACACTATGTCCATTGTAGATTTGTGTCTCCGACAGTTTGTTTGGTTGCAGGGGACATTTTCAGTTTTTATGGCCAAAATGTGCTTTTCAGGGGCTGAAAAGCATGTTTTGGCCGAGTATGATAATTTTCATTAAAACTTGATTTCTATCCATTTGAATGATGCCAAATGAATAACTTACTTGAATTGGACCATTTTACACTATGTCCATTGTAGATTTGTGTCTCTGACAGTTCGTTTGGTTGCAGGGGACATATTCAGTTTTTATGGCCAAAATGTGCTTTTCAGGGGCTGAAAAGCATGTTTTGGCCGAATATGATAATTTTCATTAAAACTTGATTTCTATCACTTCGAATGATGCCAAATGAATAACTTACTTGAATTGGACCATTTTACACTATGTCCATTGTAGATTTGTGTCTCTGACAGTTCGTTTGGTTGCAGGGGACATATTCAGTTTTTATGGCCAAAATGTGCTTTTCAGGGGCTGAAAAGCATGTTTTGGCCGAATATGATAATTTTCATTAAAACTTGATTTCTATCACTTCGAATGATGCCAAATGAATAACTTACTTGAATTGGACCATTTTACACTATGTCCATTGTAGATTTGTGTCTCCGACAGTTTGTTTGGTTGCAGGGGATATTTTCAGTTTTTATGGCCAAAATGTGCTTTTCAGGGGCTGAAAAGCATGTTTTGGCCGAGTATGATAATTTTCATTAAAACTTGATTTCTATCCATTTGAATGATGCCAAATGAATAACTTACTTCAATTGGACCATTTTACACTATGTCCATTGTAGATTTGTGTCTCTGACAGTTCGTTTAGTTGCAGGGGACATTTTCAGTTTTTATGGCCAAAATGTGCTTTTCAGGGGCTGAAAAGCATGTTTTGGCCGAATATGATAATTTTCATTAAAACTTGATTTCTATCACTTCGAATGATGCCAAATGAATAACTTACTTGAATTGGACCATTTTACACTATGTCCATTGTAGATTTGTGTCTCCGACAGTTTGTTTGGTTGCAGGGGACATTTTCAGTTTTTATGGCCAAAATGTGCTTTTCAGGGGCTGAAAAGCATGTTTTGGCCGAGTATGATAATTTTCATTAAAACTTGATTTCTATCCATTTGAATGATGCCAAATGAATAACTTACTTGAATTGGACCATTTTACACTATGTCCATTGTCGATTTGTGTCTCTGACAGTATGTTTGGTTGCAGGGGACATATTCAGTTTTTATGGCCAAAATGTGCTTTTCAGGGGCTGAAAAGCATGTTTTGGCCGAATATGATAATTTTCATTAAAACTTGATTTCTATCACTTCGAATGATGCCAAATGAATAACTTACTTGAATTGGACCATTTTACACTATGTCCATTGTAGATTTGTGTCTCCGACAGTTCGTTTGGTTGCAGGGGACATTTTCAGTTTTTTTGGCCAAAATGTGCTTTTCAGGGGGTTGAAAAGCATGTTTTGGCCGAGTATGATAATTTTCATTAAAACTTGATTTCTATCCATTTGAATGATGCCAAATGAATAACTTACTTGAATTGGACCATTTTACACTATGTCCATTGTAGATTTGTGTCTCTGACAGTTCGTTTGGTTGCAGGGGACATATTCAGTTTTTATGGCCAAAATGTGCTTTTCAGGGGCTGAAAAGCATGTTTTGGCCGAATATGATAATTTTCATTAAAACTTGATTTCTATCACTTCGAATGATGCCAAATGAATAACTTACATGAATTGGACCATTTTACACTATGTCCATTGTAGATTTGTGTCTCTGACAGTTCGTTTGGTTGCAGGGGACATATTCAGTTTTTATGGCCAAAATGTGCTTTTCAGGGGCTGAAAAGCATGTTTTGGCCGAATATGATAATTTTCATTAAAACTTGATTTCTATCACTTCGAATGATGCCAAATGAATAACTTACTTGAATTGGACCATTTTACACTATGTCCATTGTAGATTTGTGTCTCCGACAGTTTGTTTGGTTGCAGGGGACATTTTCAGTTTTTATGGCCAAAATGTGCTTTTCAGGGGCTGAAAAGCATGTTTTGGCCGAGTATGATAATTTTCATTAAAACTTGATTTCTATCACTTCGAATGATGCCAAATGAATAACTTACTTGAATTGGACCATTTTACACTATGTCCATTGTAGATTTGTGTCTCCGACAGTTTGTTTGGTTGCAGGGGACATTTTCAGTTTTTATGGCCAAAATGTGCTTTTCAGGGGCTGAAAAGCATGTTTTGGCCGAGTATGATAATTTTCATTAAAACTTGATTTCTATCACTTCGAATGATGCCAAATGAATAACTTACTTGAATTGGACCATTTTACACTATGTCCATTGTAGATTTGTGTCTCTGACAGTTCGTTTGGTTGCAGGGGACATATTAAGTTTTTATGGCCAAAATGTGCTTTTCAGGGGCTGAAAAGCATGTTTTGGCCGAGTATGATAATTTTCATTAAAACTTGATTTCTATCACTTCGAATGATGCCAAATGAATAACTTACTTGAATTGGACCATTTTACACTATGTCCATTGTAGATTTGTGTCTCCGACAGTTCGTTTGGTTGCAGGGGACATTTTCAGTTTTTTTGGCCAAAATGTGCTTTTCAGGGGCTGAAAAGCATGTTTTGGCCGAGTATGATAATTTTCATTAAAACTTGATTTCTATCCATTTGAATGATGCCAAATGAATAACTTACTTGAATTGGACCATTTTACACTATGTCCATTGTAGATTTGTGTCTCTGACAGTTCGTTTGGTTGCAGGGGACATATTCAGTTTTTATGGCCAAAATGTGCTTTTCAGGGGCTGAAAAGCATGTTTTGGCCGAATATGATAATTTTCATTAAAACTTGATTTCTATCACTTCGAATGATGCCAAATGAATAACTTACTTGAATTGGACCATTTTACACTATGTCCATTGTAGATTTGTGTCTCTGACAGTTCGTTTGGTTGCAGGGGACATATTAAGTTTTTATGGCCAAAATGTGCTTTTCAGGGGCTGAAAAGCATGTTTTGGCCGAGTATGATAATTTTCATTAAAACTTGATTTCTATCACTTCGAATGATGCCAAATGAATAACTTACTTGAATTGGACCATTTTACACTATGTCCATTGTAGATTTGTGTCTCCGACAGTTCGTTTGGTTGCAGGGGACATTTTCAGTTTTTTTGGCCAAAATGTGCTTTTCAGGGGCTGAAAAGCATGTTTTGGCCGAGTATGATAATTTTCATTAAAACTTGATTTCTATCCATTTGAATGATGCCAAATGAATAACTTACTTGAATTGGACCATTTTACACTATGTCCATTGTAGATTTGTGTCTCTGACAGTTCGTTTGGTTGCAGGGGACATATTCAGTTTTTATGGCCAAAATGTGCTTTTCAGGGGCTGAAAAGCATGTTTTGGCCGAATATGATAATTTTCATTAAAACTTGATTTCTATCACTCCGAATGATGCCAAATGAATAACTTACTTGAATTGGACCATTTTACACTATGTCCATTGTAGATTTGTGTCTCTGACAGTTCGTTTGGTTGCAGGGGACATATTCAGTTTTTATGGCCAAAATGTGCTTTTCAGGGGCTGAAAAGCATGTTTTGGCCGAATATGATAATTTTCATTAAAACTTGATTTCTATCACTTCGAATGATGCCAAATGAATAACTTACTTGAATTGGACCATTTTACACTATGTCCATTGTAGATTTGTGTCTCCGACAGTTTGTTTGGTTGCAGGGGACATTTTCAGTTTTTATGGCCAAAATGTGCTTTTCAGGGGCTGAAAAGCATGTTTTGGCCGAGTATGATAATTTTCATTAAAACTTGATTTCTATCCATTTGAATGATGCCAAATGAATAACTTACTTGAATTGGACCATTTTACACTATGTCCATTGTAGATTTGTGTCTCTGACAGTTCGTTTGGTTGCAGGGGACATATTCAGTTTTTATGGCCAAAATGTGCTTTTCAGGGGCTGAAAAGCATGTTTTGGCCGAATATGATAATTTTCATTAAAACTTGATTTCTATCACTTCGAATGATGCCAAATGAATAACTTACTTGAATTGGACCATTTTACACTATGTCCATTGTAGATTTGTGTCTCTGACAGTTCGTTTGGTTGCAGGGGACATATTCAGTTTTTATGGCCAAAATGTGCTTTTCAGGGGCTGAAAAGCATGTTTTGGCCGAATATGATAATTTTCATTAAAACTTGATTTCTATCACTTCGAATGATGCCAAATGAATAACTTACTTGAATTGGACCATTTTACACTATGTCCATTGTAGATTTGTGTCTCCGACAGTTTGTTTGGTTGCAGGGGATATTTTCAGTTTTTATGGCCAAAATGTGCTTTTCAGGGGCTGAAAAGCATGTTTTGGCCGAGTATGATAATTTTCATTAAAACTTGATTTCTATCCATTTGAATGATGCCAAATGAATAACTTACTTCAATTGGACCATTTTACACTATGTCCATTGTAGATTTGTGTCTCTGACAGTTCGTTTAGTTGCAGGGGACATTTTCAGTTTTTATGGCCAAAATGTGCTTTTCAGGGGCTGAAAAGCATGTTTTGGCCGAATATGATAATTTTCATTAAAACTTGATTTCTATCACTTCGAATGATGCCAAATGAATAACTTACTTGAATTGGACCATTTTACACTATGTCCATTGTAGATTTGTGTCTCCGACAGTTTGTTTGGTTGCAGGGGACATTTTCAGTTTTTATGGCCAAAATGTGCTTTTCAGGGGCTGAAAAGCATGTTTTGGCCGAGTATGATAATTTTCATTAAAACTTGATTTCTATCCATTTGAATGATGCCAAATGAATAACTTACTTGAATTGGACCATTTTACACTATGTCCATTGTCGATTTGTGTCTCTGACAGTATGTTTGGTTGCAGGGGACATATTCAGTTTTTATGGCCAAAATGTGCTTTTCAGGGGCTGAAAAGCATGTTTTGGCCGAATATGATAATTTTCATTAAAACTTGATTTCTATCCATTTGAATGATGCCAAATGAATAACTTACTTGAATTGGACCATTTTACACTATGTCCATTGTAGATTTGTGTCTCTGACAGTTCGTTTAGTTGCATGGGACATTTTCAGTTTTTATGGCCAAAATGTGCTTTTCAGGGGCTGAAAAGCATGTTTTGGCCGAATATGATAATTTTCATTAAAACTTGATTTCTATCACTTCAAATGATGCCAAATGAATAACTTACTTGAATTGGACCATTTTACACTATGTCCATTGTAGATTTGTGTCTCCGACAGTTTGTTTGGTTGCAGGGGACATTTTCAGTTTTTATGGCCAAAATGTGCTTTTCAGGGGCTGAAAAGCATGTTTTGGCCGAGTATGATAATTTTCATTAAAACTTGATTTCTATCCATTTGAATGATGCCAAATGAATAACTTACTTGAATTGGACCATTTTACACTATGTCCATTGTAGATTTGTGTCTCTGACAGTTCGTTTAGTTGCAGGGGACATTTTCAGTTTTTATGGCCAAAATGTGCTTTTCAGGGGCTGAAAAGCATGTTTTGGCCGAATATGATAATTTTCATTAAAACTTGATTTCTATCACTTCGAATGATGCCAAATGAATAACTTACTTGAATTGGACCATTTTACACTATGTCCATTGTAGATTTGTGTCTCCGACAGTTTGTTTGGTTGCAGGGGACATTTTCAGTTTTTATGGCCAAAATGTGCTTTTCAGGGGCTGAAAAGCATGTTTTGGCCGAGTATGATAATTTTCATTAAAACTTGATTTCTATCCATTTGAATGATGCCAAATGAATAACTTACTTCAATTGGACCATTTTACACTATGTCCATTGTAGATTTGTGTCTCTGACAGTTCGTTTAGTTGCAGGGGACATTTTCAGTTTTTATGGCCAAAATGTGCTTTTCAGGGGCTGAAAAGCATGTTTTGGCCGAATATGATAATTTTCATTAAAACTTGATTTCTATCACTTCGAATGATGCCAAATGAATAACTTACTTGAATTGGACCATTTTACACTATGTCCATTGTAGATTTGTGTCTCCGACAGTTTGTTTGGTTGCAGGGGACATTTTCAGTTTTTATGGCCAAAATGTGCTTTTCAGGGGCTGAAAAGCATGTTTTGGCCGAGTATGATAATTTTCATTAAAACTTGATTTCTATCCATTTGAATGATGCCAAATGAATAACTTACTTGAATTGGACCATTTTACACTATGTCCATTGTCGATTTGTGTCTCTGACAGTATGTTTGGTTGCAGGGGACATATTCAGTTTTTATGGCCAAAATGTGCTTTTCAGGGGCTGAAAAGCATGTTTTGGCCGAATATGATAATTTTCATTAAAACTTGATTTCTATCCATTTGAATGATGCCAAATGAATAACTTACTTGAATTGGACCATTTTACACTATGTCCATTGTAGATTTGTGTCTCTGACAGTTCGTTTAGTTGCAGGGGACATTTTCAGTTTTTATGGCCAAAATGTGCTTTTCAGGGGCTGAAAAGCATGTTTTGGCCGAATATGATAATTTTCATTAAAACTTGATTTCTATCACTTCAAATGATGCCAAATGAATAACTTACTTGAATTGGACCATTTTACACTATGTCCATTGTAGATTTGTGTCTCCGACAGTTTGTTTGGTTGCAGGGGACATTTTCAGTTTTTATGGCCAAAATGTGCTTTTCAGGGGCTGAAAAGCATGTTTTGGCCGAGTATGATAATTTTCATTAAAACTTGATTTCTATCCATTTGAATGATGCCAAATGAATAACTTACTTGAATTGGACCATTTTACACTATGTCCATTGTAGATTTGTGTCTCTGACAGTTCGTTTAGTTGCAGGGGACATTTTCAGTTTTTATGGCCAAAATGTGCTTTTCAGGGGCTGAAAAGCATGTTTTGGCCGAATATGATAATTTTCATTAAAACTTGATTTCTATCACTTCGAATGATGCCAAATGAATAACTTACTTGAATTGGACCATTTTACACTATGTCCATTGTAGATTTGTGTCTCCGACAGTTTGTTTGGTTGCAGGGGACATTTTCAGTTTTTATGGCCAAAATGTGCTTTTCAGGGGCTGAAAAGCATGTTTTGGCCGAGTATGATAATTTTCATTAAAACTTGATTTCTATCCATTTGAATGATGCCAAATGAATAACTTACTTGAATTGGACCATTTTACACTATGTCCATTGTAGATTTGTGTCTCTGACAGTTCGTTTGGTTGCAGGGGACATATTCAGTTTTTATGGCCAAAATGTGCTTTTCAGGGGCTGAAAAGCATGTTTTGGCCGAATATGATAATTTTCATTAAAACTTGATTTCTATCACTTCGAATGATGCCAAATGAATAACTTACTTGAATTGGACCATTTTACACTATGTCCATTGTAGATTTGTGTCTCTGACAGTTCGTTTAGTTGCAGGGGACATTTTCAGTTTTAATGGCCAAAATGTGCTTTTCAGGGGCTGAAAAGCATGTTTTGGCCGAATATGATAATTTTCATTAAAACTTGATTTCTATCACTTCAAATGATGCCAAATGAATAACTTACTTGAATTGGACCATTTTACACTATGTCCATTGTAGATTTGTGTCTCTGACAGTACGTTTGGTTGCAGGGGACATATTCAGTTTTTATGGCCAAAATGTGCTTTTCAGGGGCTGAAAAGCATGTTTTGGCCGAATATGATAATTTTCATTAAAACTTGATTTCTATCCATTTGAATGATGCCAAATGAATAACTTACTTGAATTGGACCATTTTACACTATGTCCATTGTAGATTTGTGTCTCTGACAGTTCGTTTAGTTGCAGGGGACATTTTCAGTTTTAATGGCCAAAATGTGCTTTTCAGGGGCTGAAAAGCATGTTTTGGCCGAATATGATAATTTTCATTAAAACTTGATTTCTATCACTTCAAATGATGCCAAATGAATAACTTACTTGAATTGGACCATTTTACACTATGTCCATTGTAGATTTGTGTCTCCGACAGTTTGTTTGGTTGCAGGGGACATTTTCAGTTTTTATGGCCAAAATGTGCTTTTCAGGGGCTGAAAAGCATGTTTTGGCCGAGTATGATAATTTTCATTAAAACTTGATTTCTATCCATTTGAATGATGCCAAATGAATAACTTACTTGAATTGGACCATTTTACACTATGTCCATTGTAGATTTGTGTCTCTGACAGTTCGTTTAGTTGCAGGGGACATTTTCAGTTTTTATGGCCAAAATGTGCTTTTCAGGGGCTGAAAAGCATGTTTTGGCCGAATATGATAATTTTCATTAAAACTTGATTTCTATCACTTCGAATGATGCCAAATGAATAACTTACTTGAATTGGACCATTTTACACTATGTCCATTGTAGATTTGTGTCTCCGACAGTTTGTTTGGTTGCAGGGGACATTTTCAGTTTTTATGGCCAAAATGTGCTTTTCAGGGGCTGAAAAGCATGTTTTGGCCGAGTATGATAATTTTCATTAAAACTTGATTTCTATCAATTTGAATGATGCCAAATGAATAACTTACTTGAATTGGACCATTTTACACTATGTCCATTGTAGATTTGTGTCTCTGACAGTTCGTTTAGTTGCAGGGGACATTTTCAGTTTTTATGGCCAAAATGTGCTTTTCAGGGGCTGAAAAGCATGTTTTGGCCGAATATGATAATTTTCATTAAAACTTGATTTCTATCACTTCGAATGATGCCAAATGAATAACTTACTTGAATTGGACCATTTTACACTATGTCCATTGTAGATTTGTGTCTCCGACAGTTTGTTTGGTTGCAGGGGACATTTTCAGTTTTTATGGCCAAAATGTGCTTTTCAGGGGCTGAAAAGCATGTTTTGGCCGAGTATGATAATTTTCATTAAAACTTGATTTCTATCCATTTGAATGATGCCAAATGAATAACTTACTTGAATTGGACCATTTTACACTATGTCCATTGTAGATTTGTGTCTCTGACAGTTCGTTTGGTTGCAGGGGACATATTCAGTTTTTATGGCCAAAATGTGCTTTTCAGGGGCTGAAAAGCATGTTTTGGCCGAATATGATAATTTTCATTAAAACTTGATTTCTATCACTTCGAATGATGCCAAATGAATAACTTACTTGAATTGGACCATTTTACACTATGTCCATTGTAGATTTGTGTCTCTGACAGTTCGTTTGGTTGCAGGGGACATATTCAGTTTTTATGGCCAAAATGTGCTTTTCAGGGGCTGAAAAGCATGTTTTGGCCGAATATGATAATTTTCATTAAAACTTGATTTCTATCACTTCGAATGATGCCAAATGAATAACTTACTTGAATTGGACCATTTTACACTATGTCCATTGTAGATTTGTGTCTCCGACAGTTTGTTTGGTTGCAGGGGACATTTTCAGTTTTTATGGCCAAAATGTGCTTTTCAGGGGCTGAAAAGCATGTTTTGGCCGAGTATGATAATTTTCATTAAAACTTGATTTCTATCCATTTGAATGATGCCAAATGAATAACTTACTTGAATTGGACCATTTTACACTATGTCCATTGTAGATTTGTGTCTCTGACAGTTCGTTTGGTTGCAGGGGACATATTCAGTTTTTATGGCCAAAATGTGCTTTTCAGGGGCTGAAAAGCATGTTTTGGCCGAATATGATAATTTTCATTAAAACTTGATTTCTATCACTTCGAATGATGCCAAATGAATAACTTACTTGAATTGGACCATTTTACACTATGTCCATTGTAGATTTGTGTCTCTGACAGTTCGTTTGGTTGCAGGGGACATATTAAGTTTTTATGGCCAAAATGTGCTTTTCAGGGGCTGAAAAGCATGTTTTGGCCGAGTATGATAATTTTCATTAAAACTTGATTTCTATCACTTCGAATGATGCCAAATGAATAACTTACTTGAATTGGACCATTTTACACTATGTCCATTGTAGATTTGTGTCTCCGACAGTTCGTTTGGTTGCAGGGGACATTTTCAGTTTTTTTGGCCAAAATGTGCTTTTCAGGGGGTTGAAAAGCATGTTTTGGCCGAGTATGATAATTTTCATTAAAACTTGATTTCTATCCATTTGAATGATGCCAAATGAATAACTTACTTGAATTGGACCATTTTACACTATGTCCATTGTAGATTTGTGTCTCTGACAGTTCGTTTGGTTGCAGGGGACATATTCAGTTTTTATGGCCAAAATGTGCTTTTCAGGGGCTGAAAAGCATGTTTTGGCCGAATATGATAATTTTCATTAAAACTTGATTTCTATCACTTCGAATGATGCCAAATGAATAACTTACTTGAATTGGACCATTTTACACTATGTCCATTGTAGATTTGTGTCTCTGACAGTTCGTTTGGTTGCAGGGGACATATTCAGTTTTTATGGCCAAAATGTGCTTTTCAGGGGCTGAAAAGCATGTTTTGGCCGAATATGATAATTTTCATTAAAACTTGATTTCTATCACTTCGAATGATGCCAAATGAATAACTTACTTGAATTGGACCATTTTACACTATGTCCATTGTAGATTTGTGTCTCCGACAGTTTGTTTGGTTGCAGGGGACATTTTCAGTTTTTATGGCCAAAATGTGCTTTTCAGGGGCTGAAAAGCATGTTTTGGCCGAGTATGATAATTTTCATTAAAACTTGATTTCTATCACTTCGAATGATGCCAAATGAATAACTTACTTGAATTGGACCATTTTACACTATGTCCATTGTAGATTTGTGTCTCTGACAGTTCGTTTAGTTGCAGGGGACATTTTCAGTTTTAATGGCCAAAATGTGCTTTTCAGGGGCTGAAAAGCATGTTTTGGCCGAATATGATAATTTTCATTAAAACTTGATTTCTATCACTTCAAATGATGCCAAATGAATAACTTACTTGAATTGGACCATTTTACACTATGTCCATTGTCGATTTGTGTCTCTGACAGTACGTTTGGTTGCAGGGGACATATTCAGTTTTTATGGCCAAAATGTGCTTTTCAGGGGCTGAAAAGCATGTTTTGGCCGAATATGATAATTTTCATTAAAACTTGATTTCTATCCATTTGAATGATGCCAAATGAATAACTTACTTGAATTGGACCATTTTACACTATGTCCATTGTAGATTTGTGTCTCTGACAGTTCGTTTAGTTGCAGGGGACATTTTCAGTTTTAATGGCCAAAATGTGCTTTTCAGGGGCTGAAAAGCATGTTTTGGCCGAATATGATAATTTTCATTAAAACTTGATTTCTATCACTTCAAATGATGCCAAATGAATAACTTACTTGAATTGGACCATTTTACACTATGTCCATTGTAGATTTGTGTCTCCGACAGTTTGTTTGGTTGCAGGGGACATTTTCAGTTTTTATGGCCAAAATGTGCTTTTCAGGGGCTGAAAAGCATGTTTTGGCCGAGTATGATAATTTTCATTAAAACTTGATTTCTATCCATTTGAATGATGCCAAATGAATAACTTACTTGAATTGGACCATTTTACACTATGTCCATTGTAGATTTGTGTCTCTGACAGTTCGTTTAGTTGCAGGGGACATTTTCAGTTTTTATGGCCAAAATGTGCTTTTCAGGGGCTGAAAAGCATGTTTTGGCCGAATATGATAATTTTCATTAAAACTTGATTTCTATCACTTCGAATGATGCCAAATGAATAACTTACTTGAATTGGACCATTTTACACTATGTCCATTGTAGATTTGTGTCTCCGACAGTTTGTTTGGTTGCAGGGGACATTTTCAGTTTTTATGGCCAAAATGTGCTTTTCAGGGGCTGAAAAGCATGTTTTGGCCGAGTATGATAATTTTCATTAAAACTTGATTTCTATCAATTTGAATGATGCCAAATGAATAACTTACTTGAATTGGACCATTTTACACTATGTCCATTGTAGATTTGTGTCTCTGACAGTTCGTTTAGTTGCAGGGGACATTTTCAGTTTTTATGGCCAAAATGTGCTTTTCAGGGGCTGAAAAGCATGTTTTGGCCGAATATGATAATTTTCATTAAAACTTGATTTCTATCACTTCGAATGATGCCAAATGAATAACTTACTTGAATTGGACCATTTTACACTATGTCCATTGTAGATTTGTGTCTCCGACAGTTTGTTTGGTTGCAGGGGACATTTTCAGTTTTTATGGCCAAAATGTGCTTTTCAGGGGCTGAAAAGCATGTTTTGGCCGAGTATGATAATTTTCATTAAAACTTGATTTCTATCCATTTGAATGATGCCAAATGAATAACTTACTTGAATTGGACCATTTTACACTATGTCCATTGTAGATTTGTGTCTCTGACAGTTCGTTTGGTTGCAGGGGACATATTCAGTTTTTATGGCCAAAATGTGCTTTTCAGGGGCTGAAAAGCATGTTTTGGCCGAATATGATAATTTTCATTAAAACTTGATTTCTATCACTTCGAATGATGCCAAATGAATAACTTACTTGAATTGGACCATTTTACACTATGTCCATTGTAGATTTGTGTCTCTGACAGTTCGTTTGGTTGCAGGGGACATATTCAGTTTTTATGGCCAAAATGTGCTTTTCAGGGGCTGAAAAGCATGTTTTGGCCGAATATGATAATTTTCATTAAAACTTGATTTCTATCACTTCGAATGATGCCAAATGAATAACTTACTTGAATTGGACCATTTTACACTATGTCCATTGTAGATTTGTGTCTCCGACAGTTTGTTTGGTTGCAGGGGACATTTTCAGTTTTTATGGCCAAAATGTGCTTTTCAGGGGCTGAAAAGCATGTTTTGGCCGAGTATGATAATTTTCATTAAAACTTGATTTCTATCCATTTGAATGATGCCAAATGAATAACTTACTTGAATTGGACCATTTTACACTATGTCCATTGTAGATTTGTGTCTCTGACAGTTCGTTTGGTTGCAGGGGACATATTCAGTTTTTATGGCCAAAATGTGCTTTTCAGGGGCTGAAAAGCATGTTTTGGCCGAATATGATAATTTTCATTAAAACTTGATTTCTATCACTTCGAATGATGCCAAATGAATAACTTACTTGAATTGGACCATTTTACACTATGTCCATTGTAGATTTGTGTCTCTGACAGTTCGTTTGGTTGCAGGGGACATATTAAGTTTTTATGGCCAAAATGTGCTTTTCAGGGGCTGAAAAGCATGTTTTGGCCGAGTATGATAATTTTCATTAAAACTTGATTTCTATCACTTCGAATGATGCCAAATGAATAACTTACTTGAATTGGACCATTTTACACTATGTCCATTGTAGATTTGTGTCTCCGACAGTTCGTTTGGTTGCAGGGGACATTTTCAGTTTTTTTGGCCAAAATGTGCTTTTCAGGGGGTTGAAAAGCATGTTTTGGCCGAGTATGATAATTTTCATTAAAACTTGATTTCTATCCATTTGAATGATGCCAAATGAATAACTTACTTGAATTGGACCATTTTACACTATGTCCATTGTAGATTTGTGTCTCTGACAGTTCGTTTGGTTGCAGGGGACATATTCAGTTTTTATGGCCAAAATGTGCTTTTCAGGGGCTGAAAAGCATGTTTTGGCCGAATATGATAATTTTCATTAAAACTTGATTTCTATCACTTCGAATGATGCCAAATGAATAACTTACTTGAATTGGACCATTTTACACTATGTCCATTGTAGATTTGTGTCTCTGACAGTTCGTTTGGTTGCAGGGGACATATTCAGTTTTTATGGCCAAAATGTGCTTTTCAGGGGCTGAAAAGCATGTTTTGGCCGAATATGATAATTTTCATTAAAACTTGATTTCTATCACTTCGAATGATGCCAAATGAATAACTTACTTGAATTGGACCATTTTACACTATGTCCATTGTAGATTTGTGTCTCCGACAGTTTGTTTGGTTGCAGGGGACATTTTCAGTTTTTATGGCCAAAATGTGCTTTTCAGGGGCTGAAAAGCATGTTTTGGCCGAGTATGATAATTTTCATTAAAACTTGATTTCTATCACTTCGAATGATGCCAAATGAATAACTTACTTGAATTGGACCATTTTACACTATGTCCATTGTAGATTTGTGTCTCCGACAGTTTGTTTGGTTGCAGGGGACATTTTCAGTTTTTATGGCCAAAATGTGCTTTTCAGGGGCTGAAAAGCATGTTTTGGCCGAGTATGATAATTTTCATTAAAACTTGATTTCTATCACTTCGAATGATGCCAAATGAATAACTTACTTGAATTGGACCATTTTACACTATGTCCATTGTAGATTTGTGTCTCTGACAGTTCGTTTGGTTGCAGGGGACATATTAAGTTTTTATGGCCAAAATGTGCTTTTCAGGGGCTGAAAAGCATGTTTTGGCCGAGTATGATAATTTTCATTAAAACTTGATTTCTATCACTTCGAATGATGCCAAATGAATAACTTACTTGAATTGGACCATTTTACACTATGTCCATTGTAGATTTGTGTCTCCGACAGTTCGTTTAGTTGCAGGGGACATTTTCAGTTTTTATGGCCAAAATGTGCTTTTCAGGGGCTGAAAAGCATGTTTTGGCCGAATATGATAATTTTCATTAAAACTTGATTTCTATCACTTCGAATGATGCCAAATGAATAACTTACTTGAATTGGACCATTTTACACTATGTCCATTGTAGATTTGTGTCTCCGACAGTTTGTTTGGTTGCAGGGGACATTTTCAGTTTTTATGGCCAAAATGTGCTTTTCAGGGGCTGAAAAGCATGTTTTGGCCGAGTATGATAATTTTCATTAAAACTTGATTTCTATCACTTCGAATGATGCCAAATGAATAACTTACTTCAATTGGACCATTTTACACTATGTCCATTGTAGATTTGTGTCTCTGACAGTTCGTTTAGTTGCAGGGGACATTTTCAGTTTTTATGGCCAAAATGTGCTTTTCAGGGGCTGAAAAGCATGTTTTGGCCGAATATGATAATTTTCATTAAAACTTGATTTCTATCACTTCGAATGATGCCAAATGAATAACTTACTTGAATTGGACCATTTTACACTATGTCCATTGTAGATTTGTGTCTCCGACAGTTTGTTTGGTTGCAGGGGACATTTTCAGTTTTTATGGCCAAAATGTGCTTTTCAGGGGCTGAAAAGCATGTTTTGGCCGAGTATGATAATTTTCATTAAAACTTGATTTCTATCCATTTGAATGATGCCAAATGAATAACTTACTTGAATTGGACCATTTTACACTATGTCCATTGTCGATTTGTGTCTCTGACAGTATGTTTGGTTGCAGGGGACATATTCAGTTTTTATGGCCAAAATGTGCTTTTCAGGGGCTGAAAAGCATGTTTTGGCCGAATATGATAATTTTCATTAAAACTTGATTTCTATCCATTTGAATGATGCCAAATGAATAACTTACTTGAATTGGACCATTTTACACTATGTCCATTGTAGATTTGTGTCTCTGACAGTTCGTTTAGTTGCAGGGGACATTTTCAGTTTTTATGGCCAAAATGTGCTTTTCAGGGGCTGAAAAGCATGTTTTGGCCGAATATGATAATTTTCATTAAAACTTGATTTCTATCACTTCAAATGATGCCAAATGAATAACTTACTTGAATTGGACCATTTTACACTATGTCCATTGTAGATTTGTGTCTCCGACAGTTTGTTTGGTTGCAGGGGACATTTTCAGTTTTTATGGCCAAAATGTGCTTTTCAGGGGCTGAAAAGCATGTTTTGGCCGAGTATGATAATTTTCATTAAAACTTGATTTCTATCCATTTGAATGATGCCAAATGAATAACTTACTTGAATTGGACCATTTTACACTATGTCCATTGTAGATTTGTGTCTCTGACAGTTCGTTTAGTTGCAGGGGACATTTTCAGTTTTTATGGCCAAAATGTGCTTTTCAGGGGCTGAAAAGCATGTTTTGGCCGAATATGATAATTTTCATTAAAACTTGATTTCTATCACTTCGAATGATGCCAAATGAATAACTTACTTGAATTGGACCATTTTACACTATGTCCATTGTAGATTTGTGTCTCCGACAGTTTGTTTGGTTGCAGGGGACATTTTCAGTTTTTATGGCCAAAATGTGCTTTTCAGGGGCTGAAAAGCATGTTTTGGCCGAGTATGATAATTTTCATTAAAACTTGATTTCTATCCATTTGAATGATGCCAAATGAATAACTTACTTGAATTGGACCATTTTACACTATGTCCATTGTAGATTTGTGTCTCTGACAGTTCGTTTGGTTGCAGGGGACATATTCAGTTTTTATGGCCAAAATGTGCTTTTCAGGGGCTGAAAAGCATGTTTTGGCCGAATATGATAATTTTCATTAAAACTTGATTTCTATCACTTCGAATGATGCCAAATGAATAACTTACTTGAATTGGACCATTTTACACTATGTCCATTGTAGATTTGTGTCTCTGACAGTTCGTTTGGTTGCAGGGGACATATTCAGTTTTTATGGCCAAAATGTGCTTTTCAGGGGCTGAAAAGCATGTTTTGGCCGAATATGATAATTTTCATTAAAACTTGATTTCTATCACTTCGAATGATGCCAAATGAATAACTTACTTGAATTGGACCATTTTACACTATGTCCATTGTAGATTTGTGTCTCCGACAGTTTGTTTGGTTGCAGTGGACATTTTCAGTTTTTATGGCCAAAATGTGCTTTTCAGGGGCTGAAAAGCATGTTTTGGCCAAGTATGATAATTTTCATTAAAACTTGATTTCTATCCATTTGAATGATGCCAAATGAATAACTTACTTGAATTGGACCATTTTACACTATGTCCATTGTAGATTTGTGTCTCTGACAGTTCGTTTGGTTGCAGGGGACATATTAAGTTTTTATGGCCAAAATGTGCTTTTCAGGGGCTGAAAAGCATGTTTTGGCCGAGTATGATAATTTTCATTAAAACTTGATTTCTATCACTTCGAATGATGCCAAATGAATAACTTACTTGAATTGGACCATTTTACACTATGTCCATTGTAGATTTGTGTCTCCGACAGTTCGTTTGGTTGCAGGGGACATTTTCAGTTTTTTTGGCCAAAATGTGCTTTTCAGGGGCTGAAAAGCATGTTTTGGCCGAGTATGATAATTTTCATTAAAACTTGATTTCTATCCATTTGAATGATGCCAAATGAATAACTTACTTCAATTGGACCATTTTACACTATGTCCATTGTAGATTTGTGTCTCTGACAGTTCGTTTAGTTGCAGGGGACATTTTCAGTTTTTATGGCCAAAATGTGCTTTTCAGGGGCTGAAAAGCATGTTTTGGCCGAATATGATAATTTTCATTAAAACTTGATTTCTATCACTTCGAATGATGCCAAATGAATAACTTACTTGAATTGGACCATTTTACACTATGTCCATTGTAGATTTGTGTCTCCGACAGTTTGTTTGGATGCAGGGGACATTTTCAGTTTTTATGGCCAAAATGTGCTTTTCAGGGGCTGAAAAGCATGTTTTGGCCGAGTATGATAATTTTCATTAAAACTTGATTTCTATCCATTTGAATGATGCCAAATGAATAACTTACTTGAATTGGACCATTTTACACTATGTCCATTGTCGATTTGTGTCTCTGACAGTATGTTTGGTTGCAGGGGACATATTCAGTTTTTATGGCCAAAATGTGCTTTTCAGGGGCTGAAAAGCATGTTTTGGCCGAATATGATAATTTTCATTAAAACTTGATTTCTATCCATTTGAATGATGCCAAATGAATAACTTACTTGAATTGGACCATTTTACACTATGTCCATTGTAGATTTGTGTCTCTGACAGTTCGTTTAGTTGCAGGGGACATTTTCAGTTTTTATGGCCAAAATGTGCTTTTCAGGGGCTGAAAAGCATGTTTTGGCCGAATATGATAATTTTCATTAAAACTTGATTTCTATCACTTCAAATGATGCCAAATGAATAACTTACTTGAATTGGACCATTTTACACTATGTCCATTGTAGATTTGTGTCTCCGACAGTTTGTTTGGTTGCAGGGGACATTTTCAGTTTTTATGGCCAAAATGTGCTTTTCAGGGGCTGAAAAGCATGTTTTGGCCGAGTATGATAATTTTCATTAAAACTTGATTTCTATCCATTTGAATGATGCCAAATGAATAACTTACTTGAATTGGACCATTTTACACTATGTCCATTGTAGATTTGTGTCTCTGACAGTTCGTTTAGTTGCAGGGGACATTTTCAGTTTTTATGGCCAAAATGTGCTTTTCAGGGGCTGAAAAGCATGTTTTGGCCGAATATGATAATTTTCATTAAAACTTGATTTCTATCACTTCGAATGATGCCAAATGAATAACTTACTTGAATTGGACCATTTTACACTATGTCCATTGTAGATTTGTGTCTCCGACAGTTTGTTTGGTTGCAGGGGACATTTTCAGTTTTTATGGCCAAAATGTGCTTTTCAGGGGCTGAAAAGCATGTTTTGGCCGAGTATGATAATTTTCATTAAAACTTGATTTCTATCCATTTGAATGATGCCAAATGAATAACTTACTTCAATTGGACCATTTTACACTATGTCCATTGTAGATTTGTGTCTCTGACAGTTCGTTTAGTTGCAGGGGACATTTTCAGTTTTTATGGCCAAAATGTGCTTTTCAGGGGCTGAAAAGCATGTTTTGGCCGAATATGATAATTTTCATTAAAACTTGATTTCTATCACTTCGAATGATGCCAAATGAATAACTTACTTGAATTGGACCATTTTACACTATGTCCATTGTAGATTTGTGTCTCCGACAGTTTGTTTGGTTGCAGGGGACATATTCAGTTTTTATGGCCAAAATGTGCTTTTCAGGGGCTGAAAAGCATGTTTTGGCCGAATATGATAATTTTCATTAAAACTTGATTTCTATCCATTTGAATGATGCCAAATGAATAACTTACTTGAATTGGACCATTTTACACTATGTCCATTGTAGATTTGTGTCTCTGACAGTTCGTTTAGTTGCAGGGGACATTTTCAGTTTTTATGGCCAAAATGTGCTTTTCAGGGGCTGAAAAGCATGTTTTGGCCGAATATGATAATTTTCATTAAAACTTGATTTCTATCACTTCAAATGATGCCAAATGAATAACTTACTTGAATTGGACCATTTTACACTATGTCCATTGTAGATTTGTGTCTCCGACAGTTTGTTTGGTTGCAGGGGACATTTTCAGTTTTTATGGCCAAAATGTGCTTTTCAGGGGCTGAAAAGCATGTTTTGGCCGAGTATGATAATTTTCATTAAAACTTGATTTCTATCCATTTGAATGATGCCAAATGAATAACTTACTTGAATTGGACCATTTTACACTATGTCCATTGTAGATTTGTGTCTCTGACAGTTCGTTTAGTTGCAGGGGACATTTTCAGTTTTTATGGCCAAAATGTGCTTTTCAGGGGCTGAAAAGCATGTTTTGGCCGAATATGATAATTTTCATTAAAACTTGATTTCTATCACTTCGAATGATGCCAAATGAATAACTTACTTGAATTGGACCATTTTACACTATGTCCATTGTAGATTTGTGTCTCCGACAGTTTGTTTGGTTGCAGGGGACATTTTCAGTTTTTATGGCCAAAATGTGCTTTTCAGGGGCTGAAAAGCATGTTTTGGCCGAGTATGATAATTTTCATTAAAACTTGATTTCTATCCATTTGAATGATGCCAAATGAATAACTTACTTGAATTGGACCATTTTACACTATGTCCATTGTAGATTTGTGTCTCTGACAGTTCGTTTGGTTGCAGGGGACATATTCAGTTTTTATGGCCAAAATGTGCTTTTCAGGGGCTGAAAAGCATGTTTTGGCCGAATATGATAATTTTCATTAAAACTTGATTTCTATCACTTCGAATGATGCCAAATGAATAACTTACTTGAATTGGACCATTTTACACTATGTCCATTGTAGATTTGTGTCTCTGACAGTTCGTTTGGTTGCAGGGGACATATTCAGTTTTTATGGCCAAAATGTGCTTTTCAGGGGCTGAAAAGCATGTTTTGGCCGAATATGATAATTTTCATTAAAACTTGATTTCTATCACTTCGAATGATGCCAAATGAATAACTTACTTGAATTGGACCATTTTACACTATGTCCATTGTAGATTTGTGTCTCCGACAGTTTGTTTGGTTGCAGTGGACATTTTCAGTTTTTATGGCCAAAATGTGCTTTTCAGGGGCTGAAAAGCATGTTTTGGCCGAGTATGATAATTTTCATTAAAACTTGATTTCTATCCATTTGAATGATGCCAAATGAATAACTTTCTTGAATTGGACCATTTTACACTATGTCCATTGTAGATTTGTGTCTCTGACAGTTCGTTTGGTTGCAGGGGACATATTAAGTTTTTATGGCCAAAATGTGCTTTTCAGGGGCTGAAAAGCATGTTTTGGCCGAGTATGATAATTTTCATTAAAACTTGATTTCTATCACTTCGAATGATGCCAAATGAATAACTTACTTGAATTGGACCATTTTACACTATGTCCATTGTAGATTTGTGTCTCCGACAGTTCGTTTGGTTGCAGGGGACATTTTCAGTTTTTTTGGCCAAAATGTGCTTTTCAGGGGCTGAAAAGCATGTTTTGGCCGAGTATGATAATTTTCATTAAAACTTGATTTCTATCCATTTGAATGATGCCAAATGAATAACTTACTTGAATTGGACCATTTTACACTATGTCCATTGTAGATTTGTGTCTCTGACAGTTCGTTTGGTTGCAGGGGACATATTCAGTTTTTATGGCCAAAATGTGCTTTTCAGGGGCTGAAAAGCATGTTTTGGCCGAATATGATAATTTTCATTAAAACTTGATTTCTATCACTTCGAATGATGCCAAATGAATAACTTACTTGAATTGGACCATTTTACACTATGTCCATTGTAGATTTGTGTCTCTGACAGTTCGTTTGGTTGCAGGGGACATATTCAGTTTTTATGGCCAAAATGTGCTTTTCAGGGGCTGAAAAGCATGTTTTGGCCGAATATGATAATTTTCATTAAAACTTGATTTCTATCACTTCGAATGATGCCAAATGAATAACTTACTTGAATTGGACCATTTTACACTATGTCCATTGTAGATTTGTGTCTCCGACAGTTTGTTTGGTTGCAGGGGACATTTTCAGTTTTTATGGCCAAAATGTGCTTTTCAGGGGCTGAAAAGCATGTTTTGGCCGAGTATGATAATTTTCATTAAAACTTGATTTCTATCACTTCGAATGATGCCAAATGAATAACTTACTTGAATTGGACCATTTTACACTATGTCCATTGTAGATTTGTGTCTCTGACAGTTCGTTTGGTTGCAGGGGACATATTCAGTTTTTATGGCCAAAATGTGCTTTTCAGGGGCTGAAAAGCATGTTTTGGCCGAATATGATAATTTTCATTAAAACTTGATTTCTATCACTTCGAATGATGCCAAATGAATAACTTACTTGAATTGGACCATTTTACACTATGTCCATTGTAGATTTGTGTCTCCGACAGTTTGTTTGGTTGCAGGGGACATTTTCAGTTTTTATGGCCAAAATGTGCTTTTCAGGGGCTGAAAAGCATGTTTTGGCCGAGTATGATAATTTTCATTAAAACTTGATTTCTATCCATTTGAATGATGCCAAATGAATAACTTACTTGAATTGGACCATTTTACACTATGTCCATTGTAGATTTGTGTCTCTGACAGTTCGTTTGGTTGCAGGGGACATATTCAGTTTTTATGGCCAAAATGTGCTTTTCAGGGGCTGAAAAGCATGTTTTGGCCGAATATGATAATTTTCATTAAAACTTGATTTCTATCACTTCGAATGATGCCAAATGAATAACTTACTTGAATTGGACCATTTTACACTATGTCCATTGTAGATTTGTGTCTCTGACAGTTCGTTTGGTTGCAGGGGACATATTAAGTTTTTATGGCCAAAATGTGCTTTTCAGGGGCTGAAAAGCATGTTTTGGCCGAGTATGATAATTTTCATTAAAACTTGATTTCTATCACTTCGAATGATGCCAAATGAATAACTTACTTGAATTGGACCATTTTACACTATGTCCATTGTAGATTTGTGTCTCCGACAGTTTGTTTGGTTGCAGGGGACATTTTCAGTTTTTATGGCCAAAATGTGCTTTTCAGGGGCTGAAAAGCATGTTTTGGCCGAGTATGATAATTTTCATTAAAACTTGATTTCTATCACTTCGAATGATGCCAAATGAATAACTTACTTGAATTGGACCATTTTACACTATGTCCATTGTAGATTTGTGTCTCTGACAGTTCGTTTGGTTGCAGGGGACATATTCAGTTTTTATGGCCAAAATGTGCTTTTCAGGGGCTGAAAAGCATGTTTTGGCCGAATATGATAATTTTCATTAAAACTTGATTTCTATCACTTCGAATGATGCCAAATGAATAACTTACTTGAATTGGACCATTTTACACTATGTCCATTGTAGATTTGTGTCTCCGACAGTTTGTTTGGTTGCAGGGGACATTTTCAGTTTTTATGGCCAAAATGTGCTTTTCAGGGGCTGAAAAGCATGTTTTGGCCGAGTATGATAATTTTCATTAAAACTTGATTTCTATCCATTTGAATGATGCCAAATGAATAACTTACTTGAATTGGACCATTTTACACTATGTCCATTGTAGATTTGTGTCTCTGACAGTTCGTTTGGTTGCAGGGGACATATTCAGTTTTTATGGCCAAAATGTGCTTTTCAGGGGCTGAAAAGCATGTTTTGGCCGAATATGATAATTTTCATTAAAACTTGATTTCTATCACTTCGAATGATGCCAAATGAATAACTTACTTGAATTGGACCATTTTACACTATGTCCATTGTAGATTTGTGTCTCTGACAGTTCGTTTGGTTGCAGGGGACATATTAAGTTTTTATGGCCAAAATGTGCTTTTCAGGGGCTGAAAAGCATGTTTTGGCCGAGTATGATAATTTTCATTAAAACTTGATTTCTATCACTTCGAATGATGCCAAATGAATAACTTACTTGAATTGGACCATTTTACACTATGTCCATTGTAGATTTGTGTCTCCGACAGTTCGTTTGGTTGCAGGGGACATTTTCAGTTTTTTTGGCCAAAATGTGCTTTTCAGGGGCTGAAAAGCATGTTTTGGCCGAGTATGATAATTTTCATTAAAACTTGATTTCTATCCATTTGAATGATGCCAAATGAATAACTTACTTGAATTGGACCATTTTACACTATGTCCATTGTAGATTTGTGTCTCTGACAGTTCGTTTGGTTGCAGGGGACATATTCAGTTTTTATGGCCAAAATGTGCTTTTCAGGGGCTGAAAAGCATGTTTTGGCCGAATATGATAATTTTCATTAAAACTTGATTTCTATCACTTCGAATGATGCCAAATGAATAACTTACTTGAATTGGACCATTTTACACTATGTCCATTGTAGATTTGTGTCTCTGACAGTTCGTTTGGTTGCAGGGGACATATTCAGTTTTTATGGCCAAAATGTGCTTTTCAGGGGCTGAAAAGCATGTTTTGGCCGAATATGATAATTTTCATTAAAACTTGATTTCTATCACTTCGAATGATGCCAAATGAATAACTTACTTGAATTGGACCATTTTACACTATGTCCATTGTAGATTTGTGTCTCCGACAGTTTGTTTGGTTGCAGTGGACATTTTCAGTTTTTATGGCCAAAATGTGCTTTTCAGGGGCTGAAAAGCATGTTTTGGCCAAGTATGATAATTTTCATTAAAACTTGATTTCTATCCATTTGAATGATGCCAAATGAATAACTTACTTGAATTGGACCATTTTACACTATGTCCATTGTAGATTTGTGTCTCTGACAGTTCGTTTGGTTGCAGGGGACATATTCAGTTTTTATGGCCAAAATGTGCTTTTCAGGGGCTGAAAAGCATGTTTTGGCCGAATATGATAATTTTCATTAAAACTTGATTTCTATCACTTCGAATGATGCCAAATGAATAACTTACTTGAATTGGACCATTTTACACTATGTCCATTGTAGATTTGTGTCTCTGACAGTTCGTTTGGTTGCAGGGGACATATTAAGTTTTTATGGCCAAAATGTGCTTTTCAGGGGCTGAAAAGCATGTTTTGGCCGAGTATGATAATTTTCATTAAAACTTGATTTCTATCACTTCGAATGATGCCAAATGAATAACTTACTTGAATTGGACCATTTTACACTATGTCCATTGTAGATTTGTGTCTCCGACAGTTCGTTTGGTTGCAGGGGACATTTTCAGTTTTTTTGGCCAAAATGTGCTTTTCAGGGGCTGAAAAGCATGTTTTGGCCGAGTATGATAATTTTCATTAAAACTTGATTTCTATCCATTTGAATGATGCCAAATGAATAACTTACTTGAATTGGACCATTTTACACTATGTCCATTGTAGATTTGTGTCTCTGACAGTTCGTTTGGTTGCAGGGGACATATTCAGTTTTTATGGCCAAAATGTGCTTTTCAGGGGCTGAAAAGCATGTTTTGGCCGAATATGATAATTTTCATTAAAACTTGATTTCTATCACTTCGAATGATGCCAAATGAATAACTTACTTGAATTGGACCATTTTACACTATGTCCATTGTAGATTTGTGTCTCTGACAGTTCATTTGGTTGCAGGGGACATATTCAGTTTTTATGGCCAAAATGTGCTTTTCAGGGGCTGAAAAGCATGTTTTGGCCGAATATGATAATTTTCATTAAAACTTGATTTCTATCACTTCGAATGATGCCAAATGAATAACTTACTTGAATTGGACCATTTTACACTATGTCCATTGTAGATTTGTGTCTCCGACAGTTTGTTTGGTTGCAGGGGACATTTTCAGTTTTTATGGCCAAAATGTGCTTTTCAGGGGCTGAAAAGCATGTTTTGGCCGAGTATGATAATTTTCATTAAAACTTGATTTCTATCACTTCGAATGATGCCAAATGAATAACTTACTTGAATTGGACCATTTTACACTATGTCCATTGTAGATTTGTGTCTCCGACAGTTTGTTTGGTTGCAGGGGACATTTTCAGTTTTTATGGCCAAAATGTGCTTATCAGGGGCTGAAAAGCATGTTTTGGCCGAGTATGATAATTTTCATTAAAACTTGATTTCTATCCATTTGAATGATGCCAAATGAATAACTTACTTCAATTGGACCATTTTACACTATGTCCATTGTAGATTTGTGTCTCTGACAGTTCGTTTAGTTGCAGGGGACATTTTCAGTTTTTATGGCCAAAATGTGCTTTTCAGGGGCTGAAAAGCATGTTTTGGCCGAATATGATAATTTTCATTAAAACTTGATTTCTATCACTTCGAATGATGCCAAATGAATAACTTACTTGAATTGGACCATTTTACACTATGTCCATTGTAGATTTGTGTCTCCGACAGTTTGTTTGGTTGCAGGGGACATTTTCAGTTTTTATGGCCAAAATGTGCTTTTCAGGGGCTGAAAAGCATGTTTTGGCCGAGTATGATAATTTTCATTAAAACTTGATTTCTATCCATTTGAATGATGCCAAATGAATAACTTACTTGAATTGGACCATTTTACACTATGTCGATTGTCGATTTGTGTCTCTGACAGTATGTTTGGTTGCAGGGGACATATTCAGTTTTTATGGCCAAAATGTGCTTTTCAGGGGCTGAAAAGCATGTTTTGGCCGAATATGATAATTTTCATTAAAACTTGATTTCTATCCATTTGAATGATGCCAAATGAATAACTTACTTGAATTGGACCATTTTACACTATGTCCATTGTAGATTTGTGTCTCTGACAGTTCGTTTAGTTGCAGGGGACATTTTCAGTTTTTATGGCCAAAATGTGCTTTTCAGGGGCTGAAAAGCATGTTTTGGCCGAATATGATAATTTTCATTAAAACTTGATTTCTATCACTTCAAATGATGCCAAATGAATAACTTACTTGAATTGGACCATTTTACACTATGTCCATTGTAGATTTGTGTCTCCGACAGTTTGTTTGGTTGCAGGGGACATTTTCAGTTTTTATGGCCAAAATGTGCTTTTCAGGGGCTGAAAAGCATGTTTTGGCCGAGTATGATAATTTTCATTAAAACTTGATTTCTATCCATTTGAATGATGCCAAATGAATAACTTACTTGAATTGGACCATTTTACACTATGTCCATTGTAGATTTGTGTCTCTGACAGTTCGTTTAGTTGCAGGGGACATTTTCAGTTTTTATGGCCAAAATGTGCTTTTCAGGGGCTGAAAAGCATGTTTTGGCCGAATATGATAATTTTCATTAAAACTTGATTTCTATCACTTCGAATGATGCCAAATGAATAACTTACTTGAATTGGACCATTTTACACTATGTCCATTGTAGATTTGTGTCTCCGACAGTTTGTTTGGTTGCAGGGGACATTTTCAGTTTTTATGGCCAAAATGTGCTTTTCAGGGGCTGAAAAGCATGTTTTGGCCGAGTATGATAATTTTCATTAAAACTTGATTTCTATCCATTTGAATGATGCCAAATGAATAACTTACTTCAATTGGACCATTTTACACTATGTCCATTGTAGATTTGTGTCTCTGACAGTTCGTTTAGTTGCAGGGGACATTTTCAGTTTTTATGGCCAAAATGTGCTTTTCAGGGGCTGAAAAGCATGTTTTGGCCGAATATGATAATTTTCATTAAAACTTGATTTCTATCACTTCAAATGATGCCAAATGAATAACTTACTTGAATTGGACCATTTTACACTATGTCCATTGTAGATTTGTGTCTCCGACAGTTTGTTTGGTTGCAGGGGACATTTTCAGTTTTTATGGCCAAAATGTGCTTTTCAGGGGCTGAAAAGCATGTTTTGGCCGAGTATGATAATTTTCATTAAAACTTGATTTCTATCCATTTGAATGATGCCAAATGAATAACTTACTTGAATTGGACCATTTTACACTATGTCCATTGTAGATTTGTGTCTCTGACAGTTCGTTTAGTTGCAGGGGACATTTTCAGTTTTTATGGCCAAAATGTGCTTTTCAGGGGCTGAAAAGCATGTTTTGGCCGAATATGATAATTTTCATTAAAACTTGATTTCTATCACTTCGAATGATGCCAAATGAATAACTTACTTGAATTGGACCATTTTACACTATGTCCATTGTAGATTTGTGTCTCCGACAGTTTGTTTGGTTGCAGGGGACATTTTCAGTTTTTATGGCCAAAATGTGCTTTTCAGGGGCTGAAAAGCATGTTTTGGCCGAGTATGATAATTTTCATTAAAACTTGATTTCTATCCATTTGAATGATGCCAAATGAATAACTTACTTCAATTGGACCATTTTACACTATGTCCATTGTAGATTTGTGTCTCTGACAGTTCGTTTAGTTGCAGGGGACATTTTCAGTTTTTATGGCCAAAATGTGCTTTTCAGGGGCTGAAAAGCATGTTTTGGCCGAATATGATAATTTTCATTAAAACTTGATTTCTATCACTTCGAATGATGCCAAATGAATAACTTACTTGAATTGGACCATTTTACACTATGTCCATTGTAGATTTGTGTCTCCGACAGTTTGTTTGGTTGCAGGGGACATATTCAGTTTTTATGGCCAAAATGTGCTTTTCAGGGGCTGAAAAGCATGTTTTGGCCGAATATGATAATTTTCATTAAAACTTGATTTCTATCCATTTGAATGATGCCAAATGAATAACTTACTTGAATTGGACCATTTTACACTATGTCCATTGTAGATTTGTGTCTCTGACAGTTCGTTTAGTTGCAGGGGACATTTTCAGTTTTTATGGCCAAAATGTGCTTTTCAGGGGCTGAAAAGCATGTTTTGGCCGAATATGATAATTTTCATTAAAACTTGATTTCTATCACTTCAAATGATGCCAAATGAATAACTTACTTGAATTGGACCATTTTACACTATGTCCATTGTAGATTTGTGTCTCCGACAGTTTGTTTGGTTGCAGGGGACATTTTCAGTTTTTATGGCCAAAATGTGCTTTTCAGGGGCTGAAAAGCATGTTTTGGCCGAGTATGATAATTTTCATTAAAACTTGATTTCTATCCATTTGAATGATGCCAAATGAATAACTTACTTGAATTGGACCATTTTACACTATGTCCATTGTAGATTTGTGTCTCTGACAGTTCGTTTAGTTGCAGGGGACATTTTCAGTTTTTATGGCCAAAATGTGCTTTTCAGGGGCTGAAAAGCATGTTTTGGCCGAATATGATAATTTTCATTAAAACTTGATTTCTATCACTTCGAATGATGCCAAATGAATAACTTACTTGAATTGGACCATTTTACACTATGTCCATTGTAGATTTGTGTCTCCGACAGTTTGTTTGGTTGCAGGGGACATTTTCAGTTTTTATGGCCAAAATGTGCTTTTCAGGGGCTGAAAAGCATGTTTTGGCCGAATATGATAATTTTCATTAAAACTTGATTTCTATCACTTCGAATGATGCCAAATGAATAACTTACTTGAATTGGACCATTTTACACTATGTCCATTGTAGATTTGTGTCTCTGACAGTTCGTTTGGTTGCAGGGGACATATTCAGTTTTTATGGCCAAAATGTGCTTTTCAGGGGCTGAAAAGCATGTTTTGGCCGAGTATGATAATTTTCATTAAAACTTGATTTCTATCCATTTGAATGATGCCAAATGAATAACTTACTTGAATTGGACCATTTTACACTATGTCCATTGTAGATTTGTGTCTCTGACAGTTCGTTTGGTTGCAGGGGACATATTAAGTTTTTATGGCCAAAATGTGCTTTTCAGGGGCTGAAAAGCATGTTTTGGCCGAGTATGATAATTTTCATTAAAACTTGATTTCTATCACTTCGAATGATGCCAAATGAATAACTTACTTGAATTGGACCATTTTACACTATGTCCATTGTAGATTTGTGTCTCCGACAGTTCGTTTGGTTGCAGGGGACATTTTCAGTTTTTTTGGCCAAAATGTGCTTTTCAGGGGCTGAAAAGCATGTTTTGGCCGAGTATGATAATTTTCATTAAAACTTGATTTCTATCCATTTGAATGATGCCAAATGAATAACTTACTTGAATTGGACCATTTTACACTATGTCCATTGTAGATTTGTGTCTCTGACAGTTCGTTTGGTTGCAGGGGACATATTCAGTTTTTATGGCCAAAATGTGCTTTTCAGGGGCTGAAAAGCATGTTTTGGCCGAATATGATAATTTTCATTAAAACTTGATTTCTATCACTTCGAATGATGCCAAATGAATAACTTACTTGAATTGGACCATTTTACACTATGTCCATTGTAGATTTGTGTCTCTGACAGTTCGTTTGGTTGCAGGGGACATATTCAGTTTTTATGGCCAAAATGTGCTTTTCAGGGGCTGAAAAGCATGTTTTGGCCGAATATGATAATTTTCATTAAAACTTGATTTCTATCACTTCGAATGATGCCAAATGAATAACTTACTTGAATTGGACCATTTTACACTATGTCCATTGTAGATTTGTGTCTCCGACAGTTTGTTTGGTTGCAGGGGACATTTTCAGTTTTTATGGCCAAAATGTGCTTTTCAGGGGCTGAAAAGCATGTTTTGGCCGAGTATGATAATTTTCATTAAAACTTGATTTCTATCACTTCGAATGATGCCAAATGAATAACTTACTTGAATTGGACCATTTTACACTATGTCCATTGTAGATTTGTGTCTCTGACAGTTCGTTTGGTTGCAGGGGACATATTCAGTTTTTATGGCCAAAATGTGCTTTTCAGGGGCTGAAAAGCATGTTTTGGCCGAATATGATAATTTTCATTAAAACTTGATTTCTATCACTTCGAATGATGCCAAATGAATAACTTACTTGAATTGGACCATTTTACACTATGTCCATTGTAGATTTGTGTCTCCGACAGTTTGTTTGGTTGCAGGGGACATTTTCAGTTTTTATGGCCAAAATGTGCTTTTCAGGGGCTGAAAAGCATGTTTTGGCCGAGTATGATAATTTTCATTAAAACTTGATTTCTATCCATTTGAATGATGCCAAATGAATAACTTACTTGAATTGGACCATTTTACACTATGTCCATTGTAGATTTGTGTCTCTGACAGTTCGTTTGGTTGCAGGGGACATATTCAGTTTTTATGGCCAAAATGTGCTTTTCAGGGGCTGAAAAGCATGTTTTGGCCGAATATGATAATTTTCATTAAAACTTGATTTCTATCACTTCGAATGATGCCAAATGAATAACTTACTTGAATTGGACCATTTTACACTATGTCCATTGTAGATTTGTGTCTCTGACAGTTCGTTTGGTTGCAGGGGACATATTAAGTTTTTATGGCCAAAATGTGCTTTTCAGGGGCTGAAAAGCATGTTTTGGCCGAGTATGATAATTTTCATTAAAACTTGATTTCTATCACTTCGAATGATGCCAAATGAATAACTTACTTGAATTGGACCATTTTACACTATGTCCATTGTAGATTTGTGTCTCCGACAGTTTGTTTGGTTGCAGGGGACATTTTCAGTTTTTATGGCCAAAATGTGCTTTTCAGGGGCTGAAAAGCATGTTTTGGCCGAGTATGATAATTTTCATTAAAACTTGATTTCTATCACTTCGAATGATGCCAAATGAATAACTTACTTGAATTGGACCATTTTACACTATGTCCATTGTAGATTTGTGTCTCTGACAGTTCGTTTGGTTGCAGGGGACATATTCAGTTTTTATGGCCAAAATGTGCTTTTCAGGGGCTGAAAAGCATGTTTTGGCCGAATATGATAATTTTCATTAAAACTTGATTTCTATCACTTCGAATGATGCCAAATGAATAACTTACTTGAATTGGACCATTTTACACTATGTCCATTGTAGATTTGTGTCTCCGACAGTTTGTTTGGTTGCAGGGGACATTTTCAGTTTTTATGGCCAAAATGTGCTTTTCAGGGGCTGAAAAGCATGTTTTGGCCGAGTATGATAATTTTCATTAAAACTTGATTTCTATCCATTTGAATGATGCCAAATGAATAACTTACTTGAATTGGACCATTTTACACTATGTCCATTGTAGATTTGTGTCTCTGACAGTTCGTTTGGTTGCAGGGGACATATTCAGTTTTTATGGCCAAAATGTGCTTTTCAGGGGCTGAAAAGCATGTTTTGGCCGAATATGATAATTTTCATTAAAACTTGATTTCTATCACTTCGAATGATGCCAAATGAATAACTTACTTGAATTGGACCATTTTACACTATGTCCATTGTAGATTTGTGTCTCTGACAGTTCGTTTGGTTGCAGGGGACATATTAAGTTTTTATGGCCAAAATGTGCTTTTCAGGGGCTGAAAAGCATGTTTTGGCCGAGTATGATAATTTTCATTAAAACTTGATTTCTATCACTTCGAATGATGCCAAATGAATAACTTACTTGAATTGGACCATTTTACACTATGTCCATTGTAGATTTGTGTCTCCGACAGTTCGTTTGGTTGCAGGGGACATTTTCAGTTTTTTTGGCCAAAATGTGCTTTTCAGGGGCTGAAAAGCATGTTTTGGCCGAGTATGATAATTTTCATTAAAACTTGATTTCTATCCATTTGAATGATGCCAAATGAATAACTTACTTGAATTGGACCATTTTACACTATGTCCATTGTAGATTTGTGTCTCTGACAGTTCGTTTGGTTGCAGGGGACATATTCAGTTTTTATGGCCAAAATGTGCTTTTCAGGGGCTGAAAAGCATGTTTTGGCCGAATATGATAATTTTCATTAAAACTTGATTTCTATCACTTCGAATGATGCCAAATGAATAACTTACTTGAATTGGACCATTTTACACTATGTCCATTGTAGATTTGTGTCTCTGACAGTTCGTTTGGTTGCAGGGGACATATTCAGTTTTTATGGCCAAAATGTGCTTTTCAGGGGCTGAAAAGCATGTTTTGGCCGAATATGATAATTTTCATTAAAACTTGATTTCTATCACTTCGAATGATGCCAAATGAATAACTTACTTGAATTGGACCATTTTACACTATGTCCATTGTAGATTTGTGTCTCCGACAGTTTGTTTGGTTGCAGGGGACATTTTCAGTTTTTATGGCCAAAATGTGCTTTTCAGGGGCTGAAAAGCATGTTTTGGCCGAGTATGATAATTTTCATTAAAACTTGATTTCTATCCATTTGAATGATGCCAAATGAATAACTTACTTGAATTGGACCATTTTACACTATGTCCATTGTAGATTTGTGTCTCTGACAGTTCGTTTGGTTGCAGGGGACATATTCAGTTTTTATGGCCAAAATGTGCTTTTCAGGGGCTGAAAAGCATGTTTTGGCCGAATATGATAATTTTCATTAAAACTTGATTTCTATCACTTCGAATGATGCCAAATGAATAACTTACTTGAATTGGACCATTTTACACTATGTCCATTGTAGATTTGTGTCTCCGACAGTTTGTTTAGTTGCAGGGGACATTTTCAGCTTTTATGGCCAAAATGTGCTTTTCAGGGGCTGAAAAGCATGTTTTGGCCGAATATGATAATTTTCATTAAAACTTGATTTCTATCACTTCAAATGATGCCAAATGAATAACTTACTTGAATTGGACCATTTTACACTATGTCCATTGTAGATTTGTGTCTCCGACAGTTTGTTTGGTTGCAGGGGACATTTTCAGTTTTTATGGCCAAAATGTGCTTTTCAGGGGCTGAAAAGCATGTTTTGGCCGAGTATGATAATTTTCATTAAAACTTGATTTCTATCCATTTGAATGATGCCAAATGAATAACTTACTTGAATTGGACCATTTTACACTATGTCAATTGTAGATTTGTGTCTCTGACAGTTCGTTTAGTTGCAGGGGACATTTTCAGTTTTTATGGCCAAAATGTGCTTTTCAGGGGCTGAAAAGCATGTTTTGGCCGAATATGATAATTTTCATTAAAACTTGATTTCTATCACTTCGAATGATGCCAAATGAATAACTTACTTGAATT
Source organism: Stigmatopora argus (assembly GCF_051989625.1). NCBI lineage: Eukaryota > Metazoa > Chordata > Actinopteri > Syngnathiformes > Syngnathidae > Stigmatopora > Stigmatopora argus. The sequence goes on from NC_135407.1 coordinate 13,804,558, forward strand.
GGACCATTTTACACTATGTCCATTGTAGATTTGTGTCTCCGACAGTTTGTTTGGTTGCAGGGGACATTTTCAGTTTTTATGGCCAAAATGTGCTTTTCAGGGGCTGAAAAGCATGTTTTGGCCGAGTATGATAATTTTCATTAAAACTTGATTTCTATCCATTTGAATGATGCCAAATGAATAACTTACTTGAATTGGACCATTTTACACTATGTCCATTGTAGATTTGTGTCTCTGACAGTTCGTTTGGTTGCAGGGGACATATTCAGTTTTTATGGCCAAAATGTGCTTTTCAGGGGCTAAAAAGCATGTTTCGGCCGAATATGATAATTTTCATTAAAACTTGATTTCTATCACTTCGAATGATGCCAAATGAATAACTTACTTGAATTGGACCATTTTACACTATGTCCATTGTAGATTTGTGTCTCCGACAGTTTGTTTGGTTGCAGGGGACATTTTCAGTTTTTATGGCCAAAATGTGCTTTTCAGGGGCTGAAAAGCATGTTTTGGCCGAGTATGATAATTTTCATTAAAACTTGATTTCTATCCATTTGAATGATGCCAAATGAATAACTTACTTGAATTGGACCATTTTACACTATGTCCATTGTAGATTTGTGTCTCTGACAGTTCGTTTGGTTGCAGGGGACATATTCAGTTTTTATGGCCAAAATGTGCTTTTCAGGGGCTGAAAAGCATGTTTTGGCCGAATATGATAATTTTCATTAAAACTTGATTTCTATCACTTCGAATGATGCCAAATGAATAACTTACTTGAATTGGACCATTTTACACTATGTCCATTGTAGATTTGTGTCTCCGACAGTTCGTTTAGTTGCAGGGGACATTTTCAGCTTTTATGGCCAAAATGTGCTTTTCAGGGGCTGAAAAGCATTTTTTGGCCGAATATGATAATTTTCATTAAAACTTGATTTCTATCACTTCAAATGATGCCAAATGAATAACTTACTTGAATTGGACCATTTTACACTATGTCCATTGTAGATTTGTGTCTCCGACAGTTTGTTTGGTTGCAGGGGACATTTTCAGTTTTTATGGCCAAAATGTGCTTTTCAGGGGCTGAAAAGCATGTTTTGGCCGAGTATGATAATTTTCATTAAAACTTGATTTCTATCCATTTGAATGATGCCAAATGAATAACTTACTTGAATTGGACCATTTTACACTATGTCCATTGTAGATTTGTGTCTCTGACAGTTCGTTTAGTTGCAGGGGACATTTTCAGTTTTTATGGCCAAAATGTGCTTTTCAGGGGCTGAAAAGCATGTTTTGGCCGAATATGATAATTTTCATTAAAACTTGATTTCTATCACTTCGAATGATGCCAAATGAATAACTTACTTGAATTGGACCATTTTACACTATGTCCATTGTAGATTTGTGTCTCCGACAGTTTGTTTGGTTGCAGGGGACATTTTCAGTTTTTATGGCCAAAATGTGCTTTTCAGGGGCTGAAAAGCATGTTTTGGCCGAGTATGATAATTTTCATTAAAACTTGATTTCTATCCATTTGAATGATGCCAAATGAATAACTTACTTGAATTGGACCATTTTACACTATGTCCATTGTAGATTTGTGTCTCTGACAGTTCGTTTGGTTGCAGGGGACATATTCAGTTTTTATGGCCAAAATGTGCTTTTCAGGGGCTAAAAAGCATGTTTCGGCCGAATATGATAATTTTCATTAAAACTTGATTTCTATCACTTCGAATGATGCCAAATGAATAACTTACTTGAATTGGACCATTTTACACTATGTCCATTGTAGATTTGTGTCTCTCACAGTTCGTTTGGTTGCAGGGGACATATTCAGTTTTTATGGCCAAAATGTGCTTTTCAGGGGCTGAAAAGCATGTTTTGGCCGAATATGATAATTTTCATTAAAACTTGATTTCTATCACTTCGAATGATGCCAAATGAATAACTTACTTGAATTGGACCATTTTACACTATGTCCATTGTAGATTTGTGTCTCCGACAGTTTGTTTTGTTGCAGGGGACATTTTCAGTTTTTATGGCCAAAATGTGCTTTTCAGGGGCTTTAAAAGCATGTTTTGGCCGAGTATGATAATTTTCATTAAAACTTGATTTCTATCCATTTGAATGATGCCAAATGAATAACTTACTTGAATTGGACCATTTTACACTATGTCCATTGTAGATTTGTGTCTCTGACAGTTCGTTTGGTTGCAGGGGACATATTCAGTTTTTATGGCCAAAATGTGCTTTTCAGGGGCTGAAAAGCATGTTTTGGCCGAATATGATAATTTTCATTAAAACTTGATTTCTATCACTTCGAATGATGCCAAATGAATAACTTACTTGAATTGGACCATTTTACACTATGTCCATTGTAGATTTGTGTCTCTGACAGTTCGTTTGGTTGCAGGGGACATATTCAGTTTTTATGGCCAAAATGTGCTTTTCAGGGGCTGAAAAGCATGTTTTGGCCGAATATGATAATTTTCATTAAAACTTGATTTCTATCACTTCGAATGATGCCAAATGAATAACTTACTTGAATTGGACCATTTTACACTATGTCCATTGTAGATTTGTGTCTCTGACAGTTCGTTTGGTTGCAGGGGACATATTCAGTTTTTATGGCCAAAATGTGCTTTTCAGGGGCTGAAAAGCATGTTTTGGCCGAATATGATAATTTTCATTAAAACTTGATTTCTATCACTTCGAATGATGCCAAATGAATAACTTACTTGAATTGGACCATTTTACACTATGTCCATTGTAGATTTGTGTCTCCGACAGTTTGTTTGGTTGCAGGGGACATTTTCAGTTTTTATGGCCAAAATGTGCTTTTCAGGGGCTGAAAAGCATGTTTTGGCCGAGTATGATAATTTTTATTAAAACTTGATTTCTATCCATTTGAATGATGCCAAATGAATAACTTACTTGAATTGGACCATTTTACACTATGTCCATTGTAGATTTGTGTCTCTGACAGTTCGTTTAGTTGCAGGGGACATTTTCAGTTTTTATGGCCAAAATGTGCTTTTCAGGGGCTGAAAAGCATGTTTTGGCCGAATATGATAATTTTCATTAAAACTTGATTTCTATCACTTCGAATGATGCCAAATGAATAACTTACTTGAATTGGACCATTTTACACTATGTCCATTGTCGATTTGTGTCTCTGACAGTACGTTTGGTTGCAGGGGACATATTCAGTTTTTATGGCCAAAATGTGCTTTTCAGGGGCTGAAAAGCATGTTTTGGCCGAATATGATAATTTTCATTAAAACTTGATTTCTATCACTTCAAATGATGCCAAATGAATAACTTACTTGAATTGGACCATTTTACACTATGTCCATTGTAGATTTGTGTCTCCGACAGTTTGTTTGGTTGCAGGGGACATTTTCAGTTTTTGTGGCCAAAATGTGCTTTTCAGGGGCTGAAAAGCATGTTTTGGCCGAGTATGATAATTTTCATTAAAACTTGATTTCTATCCATTTGAATGATGCCAAATGAATAACTTACTTGAATTGGACCATTTTACACTATGTCCATTGTAGATTTGTGTCTCTGACAGTTTGTTTGGTTGCAGCGGACATATTCAGTTTTTATGGCCAAAATGTGCTTTTCAGGGGCTGAAAAGCATGTTTCGGCCGAATATGATAATTTTCATTAAAACTTGATTTCTATCACTTCGAATGATGCCAAATGAATAACTTACTTGAATTGGTCCATTTTACACTATGTCCATTGTAGATTTGTGTCTCTGACAGTTCGTTTGGTTGCAGGGGACATATTCAGTTTTTATGGCCAAAATGTGCTTTTCAGGGGCTGAAAAGCATGTTTTGGCCGAATATGATAATTTTCATTAAAACTTGATTTCTATCACTTCGAATGATGCCAAATGAATAACTTACTTGAATTGGACCATTTTACACTATGTCCATTGTAGATTTGTGTCTCCGACAGTTTGTTTGGTTGCAGGGGACATATTCAGTTTTTATGGCCAAAATGTGCTTTTCAGGGGCTGAAAAGCATGTTTTGGCCGAATATGATAATTTTCATTAAAACTTGATTTCTATCACTTCGAATGATGCCAAATGAATAACTTACTTGAATTGGACCATTTTACACTATGTCCATTGTAGATTTGTGTCTCTGACAGTTCGTTTGGTTGCAGGGGAAATATTCAGTTTTTATGGCCAAAATGTGCTTTTCAGGGGCTGAAAAGCATGTTTTGGCCGAATATGATAATTTTCATTAAAACTTGATTTCTATCACTTCGAATGATGCCAAATGAATAACTTACTTGAATTGGACCATTTTACACTATGTCCATTGTAGATTTGTGTCTCCGACAGTTTGTTTGGTTGCAGGGGACATTTTCAGTTTTTATGGCCAAAATGTGCTTTTCAGGGGCTGAAAAGCATGTTTTGGCCGAGTATGATAATTTTCATTAAAACTTGATTTCTATCACTTCGAATGATGCCAAATGAATAACTTACTTGAATTGGACCATTTTACACTATGTCCATTGTAGATTTGTGTCTCCGACAGTTTGTTTGGTTGCAGGGGACATTTTCAGTTTTTATGGCCAAAATGTGCTTTTCAGGGGCTGAAAAGCATGTTTTGGCCGAGTATGATAATTTTCATTAAAACTTGATTTCTATCCATTTGAATGATGCCAAATGAATAACTTACTTGAATTGGACCATTTTACACTATGTCCATTGTAGATTTGTGTCTCTGACAGTTCGTTTGGTTGCAGGGGACATATTCAGTTTTTATGGCCAAAATGTGCTTTTCAGGGGCTGAAAAGCATGTTTTGGCCGAATATGATAATTTTCATTAAAACTTGATTTCTATCCATTTGAATGATGCCAAATGAATAACTTACTTGAATTGGACCATTTTACACTATGTCCATTGTAGATTTGTGTCTCTGACAGTTCGTTTGGTTGCAGGGGACATATTCAGTTTTTATGGCCAAAATGTGCTTTTCAGGGGCTGAAAAGCATGTTTTGGCCGAATATGATAATTTTCATTAAAACTTGATTTCTATCACTTCGAATGATGCCAAATGAATAACTTACTTGAATTGGACCATTTTACACTATGTCCATTGTAGATTTGTGTCTCTGACAGTTCGTTTGGTTGCAGGGGACATATTAAGTTTTTATGGCCAAAATGTGCTTTTCAGGGGCTGAAAAGCATGTTTTGGCCGAGTATGATAATTTTCATTAAAACTTGATTTCTATCACTTCGAATGATGCCAAATGAATAACTTACTTGAATTGGACCATTTTACACTATGTCCATTGTAGATTTGTGTCTCCGACAGTTCGTTTAGTTGCAGGGGACATTTTCAGCTTTTATGGCCAAAATGTGCTTTTCAGGGGCTGAAAAGCATTTTTTGGCCGAATATGATAATTTTCATTAAAACTTGATTTCTATCACTTCAAATGATGCCAAATGAATAACTTACTTGAATTGGACCATTTTACACTATGTCCATTGTAGATTTGTGTCTCCGACAGTTTGTTTGGTTGCAGGGGACATTTTCAGTTTTTATGGCCAAAATGTGCTTTTCAGGGGCTGAAAAGCATGTTTTGGCCGAGTATGATAATTTTCATTAAAACTTGATTTCTATCCATTTGAATGATGCCAAATGAATAACTTACTTGAATTGGACCATTTTACACTATGTCCATTGTAGATTTGTGTCTCTGACAGTTCGTTTAGTTGCAGGGGACATTTTCAGTTTTTATGGCCAAAATGTGCTTTTCAGGGGCTGAAAAGCATGTTTTGGCCGAATATGATAATTTTCATTAAAACTTGATTTCTATCACTTCGAATGATGCCAAATGAATAACTTACTTGAATTGGACCATTTTACACTATGTCCATTGTAGATTTGTGTCTCCGACAGTTTGTTTGGTTGCAGGGGACATTTTCAGTTTTTATGGCCAAAATGTGCTTTTCAGGGGCTGAAAAGCATGTTTTGGCCGAGTATGATAATTTTCATTAAAACTTGATTTCTATCCATTTGAATGATGCCAAATGAATAACTTACTTGAATTGGACCATTTTACACTATGTCCATTGTAGATTTGTGTCTCTGACAGTTCGTTTGGTTGCAGGGGACATATTCAGTTTTTATGGCCAAAATGTGCTTTTCAGGGGCTAAAAAGCATGTTTCGGCCGAATATGATAATTTTCATTAAAACTTGATTTCTATCACTTCGAATGATGCCAAATGAATAACTTACTTGAATTGGACCATTTTACACTATGTCCATTGTAGATTTGTGTCTCTCACAGTTCGTTTGGTTGCAGGGGACATATTCAGTTTTTATGGCCAAAATGTGCTTTTCAGGGGCTGAAAAGCATGTTTTGGCCGAATATGATAATTTTCATTAAAACTTGATTTCTATCACTTCGAATGATGCCAAATGAATAACTTACTTGAATTGGACCATTTTACACTATGTCCATTGTAGATTTGTGTCTCCGACAGTTTGTTTTGTTGCAGGGGACATTTTCAGTTTTTATGGCCAAAATGTGCTTTTCAGGGGCTTTAAAAGCATGTTTTGGCCGAGTATGATAATTTTCATTAAAACTTGATTTCTATCCATTTGAATGATGCCAAATGAATAACTTACTTGAATTGGACCATTTTACACTATGTCCATTGTAGATTTGTGTCTCTGACAGTTCGTTTGGTTGCAGGGGACATATTCAGTTTTTATGGCCAAAATGTGCTTTTCAGGGGCTGAAAAGCATGTTTTGGCCGAATATGATAATTTTCATTAAAACTTGATTTCTATCACTTCGAATGATGCCAAATGAATAACTTACTTGAATTGGACCATTTTACACTATGTCCATTGTAGATTTGTGTCTCTGACAGTTCGTTTGGTTGCAGGGGACATATTCAGTTTTTATGGCCAAAATGTGCTTTTCAGGGGCTGAAAAGCATGTTTTGGCCGAATATGATAATTTTCATTAAAACTTGATTTCTATCACTTCGAATGATGCCAAATGAATAACTTACTTGAATTGGACCATTTTACACTATGTCCATTGTAGATTTGTGTCTCTGACAGTTCGTTTGGTTGCAGGGGACATATTCAGTTTTTATGGCCAAAATGTGCTTTTCAGGGGCTGAAAAGCATGTTTTGGCCGAATATGATAATTTTCATTAAAACTTGATTTCTATCACTTCGAATGATGCCAAATGAATAACTTACTTGAATTGGACCATTTTACACTATGTCCATTGTAGATTTGTGTCTCCGACAGTTTGTTTGGTTGCAGGGGACATTTTCAGTTTTTATGGCCAAAATGTGCTTTTCAGGGGCTGAAAAGCATGTTTTGGCCGAGTATGATAATTTTTATTAAAACTTGATTTCTATCCATTTGAATGATGCCAAATGAATAACTTACTTGAATTGGACCATTTTACACTATGTCCATTGTAGATTTGTGTCTCTGACAGTTCGTTTAGTTGCAGGGGACATTTTCAGTTTTTATGGCCAAAATGTGCTTTTCAGGGGCTGAAAAGCATGTTTTGGCCGAATATGATAATTTTCATTAAAACTTGATTTCTATCACTTCGAATGATGCCAAATGAATAACTTACTTGAATTGGACCATTTTACACTATGTCCATTGTCGATTTGTGTCTCTGACAGTACGTTTGGTTGCAGGGGACATATTCAGTTTTTATGGCCAAAATGTGCTTTTCAGGGGCTGAAAAGCATGTTTTGGCCGAATATGATAATTTTCATTAAAACTTGATTTCTATCACTTCAAATGATGCCAAATGAATAACTTACTTGAATTGGACCATTTTACACTATGTCCATTGTAGATTTGTGTCTCCGACAGTTTGTTTGGTTGCAGGGGACATTTTCAGTTTTTGTGGCCAAAATGTGCTTTTCATGGGCTGAAAAGCATGTTTTGGCCGAGTATGATAATTTTCATTAAAACTTGATTTCTATCCATTTGAATGATGCCAAATGAATAACTTACTTGAATTGGACCATTTTACACTATGTCCATTGTAGATTTGTGTCTCTGACAGTTTGTTTGGTTGCAGCGGACATATTCAGTTTTTATGGCCAAAATGTGCTTTTCAGGGGCTGAAAAGCATGTTTCGGCCGAATATGATAATTTTCATTAAAACTTGATTTCTATCACTTCGAATGATGCCAAATGAATAACTTACTTGAATTGGTCCATTTTACACTATGTCCATTGTAGATTTGTGTCTCTGACAGTTCGTTTGGTTGCAGGGGACATATTCAGTTTTTATGGCCAAAATGTGCTTTTCAGGGGCTGAAAAGCATGTTTTGGCCGAATATGATAATTTTCATTAAAACTTGATTTCTATCACTTCGAATGATGCCAAATGAATAACTTACTTGAATTGGACCATTTTACACTATGTCCATTGTAGATTTGTGTCTCCGACAGTTTGTTTGGTTGCAGGGGACATATTCAGTTTTTATGGCCAAAATGTGCTTTTCAGGGGCTGAAAAGCATGTTTTGGCCGAATATGATAATTTTCATTAAAACTTGATTTCTATCACTTCGAATGATGCCAAATGAATAACTTACTTGAATTGGACCATTTTACACTATGTCCATTGTAGATTTGTGTCTCTGACAGTTCGTTTGGTTGCAGGGGAAATATTCAGTTTTTATGGCCAAAATGTGCTTTTCAGGGGCTGAAAAGCATGTTTTGGCCGAATATGATAATTTTCATTAAAACTTGATTTCTATCACTTCGAATGATGCCAAATGAATAACTTACTTGAATTGGACCATTTTACACTATGTCCATTGTAGATTTGTGTCTCCGACAGTTTGTTTGGTTGCAGGGGACATTTTCAGTTTTTATGGCCAAAATGTGCTTTTCAGGGGCTGAAAAGCATGTTTTGGCCGAGTATGATAATTTTCATTAAAACTTGATTTCTATCACTTCGAATGATGCCAAATGAATAACTTACTTGAATTGGACCATTTTACACTATGTCCATTGTAGATTTGTGTCTCCGACAGTTTGTTTGGTTGCAGGGGACATTTTCAGTTTTTATGGCCAAAATGTGCTTTTCAGGGGCTGAAAAGCATGTTTTGGCCGAGTATGATAATTTTCATTAAAACTTGATTTCTATCCATTTGAATGATGCCAAATGAATAACTTACTTGAATTGGACCATTTTACACTATGTCCATTGTAGATTTGTGTCTCTGACAGTTCGTTTGGTTGCAGGGGACATATTCAGTTTTTATGGCCAAAATGTGCTTTTCAGGGGCTGAAAAGCATGTTTTGGCCGAATATGATAATTTTCATTAAAACTTGATTTCTATCCATTTGAATGATGCCAAATGAATAACTTACTTGAATTGGACCATTTTACACTATGTCCATTGTAGATTTGTGTCTCTGACAGTTCGTTTGGTTGCAGGGGACATATTCAGTTTTTATGGCCAAAATGTGCTTTTCAGGGGCTGAAAAGCATGTTTTGGCCGAATATGATAATTTTCATTAAAACTTGATTTCTATCACTTCGAATGATGCCAAATGAATAACTTACTTGAATTGGACCATTTTACACTATGTCCATTGTAGATTTGTGTCTCTGACAGTTCGTTTGGTTGCAGGGGACATATTAAGTTTTTATGGCCAAAATGTGCTTTTCAGGGGCTGAAAAGCATGTTTTGGCCGAGTATGATAATGAATAACTTACTTGAATTGGACCATTTTACACTATGTCCATTGTAGATTTGTGTCTCCGACAGTTCGTTTGGTTGCAGGGGGACATTTTTCAGTTTTTTTTGGCCAAAATGTGCTTTTCAGGGGCTGAAAAGCATGTTTTGGCCGAGTATGATAATTTTCATTAAAACTTGATTTCTATCCATTTGAATGATGCCAAATGAATAACTTACTTGAATTGGACCATTTTACACTATGTCCATTGTAGATTTGTGTCTCTGACAGTTTCGTTTGGTTGCAGGGGGACATATTCAGTTTTTTATGGCCAAAATGTGCTTTTCAGGGGCTGAAAAGCATGTTTTGGCCGAATATGATAATTTTCATTAAAACTTGATTTCTATCACTTCGAATGATGCCAAATGAATAACTTACTTGAATTGGACCATTTTACACTATGTCCATTGTAGATTTGTGTCTCCGACAGTTTGTTTGGTTGCAGGGGACATTTTTCAGTTTTTTATGGCCAAAATGTGCTTTTCAGGGGCTGAAAAGCATGTTTTGGCCGAGTATGATAATTTTCATTAAAACTTGATTTCTATCACTTCGAATGATGCCAAATGAATAACTTACTTGAATTGGACCATTTTACACTATGTCCATTGTAGATTTGTGTCTCCGACAGTTTGTTTGGTTGCAGGGGACATTTTCAGTTTTTATGGCCAAAATGTGCTTTTCAGGGGCTGAAAAGCATGTTTTGGCCGAGTATGATAATTTTCATTAAAACTTGATTTCTATCCATTTGAAATGATGCCAAATGAATAACTTACTTGAATTGGACCATTTTACACTATGTCCATTGTAGATTTGTGTCTCTGACAGTTCGTTTGGTTGCAGGGGACATATTCAGTTTTTATGGCCAAAATGTGCTTTTCAGGGGCTGAAAAGCATGTTTTGGCCGAATATGATAATTTTCATTAAAACTTGATTTCTATCCATTTGAATGATGCCAAATGAATAACTTACTTGAATTGGACCATTTTACACTATGTCCATTGTAGATTTGTGTCTCTGACAGTTCGTTTGGTTGCAGGGGACATATTCAGTTTTTATGCCCAAAATGTGCTTTTCAGGGGCTGAAAAGCATGTTTTGGCCGAATATGATAATTTTCATTAAAACTTGATTTCTATCACTTCGAATGATGCCAAATGAATAACTTACTTGAATTGGACCATTTTACACTATGTCCATTGTAGATTTGTGTCTCTGACAGTTCGTTTGGTTGCAGGGGACATATTAAGTTTTTATGGCCAAAATGTGCTTTTCAGGGGCTGAAAAGCATGTTTTGGCCGAGTATGATAATTTTCATTAAAACTTGATTTCTATCCATTTGAATGATGCCAAATGAATAACTTACTTGAATTGGGACCATTTTACACTATGTCCATTGTAGATTTGTGTCTCTGACAGTTCGTTTGGTTGCAGGGGACATATTCAGTTTTTATGGCCAAAATGTGCTTTTCAGGGGCTGAAAAGCATGTTTTGGCCGAATATGATAATTTTCATTAAAACTTGATTTCTATCACTTCGAATGATGCCAAATGAATAACTTACTTGAATTGGACCATTTTACACTATGTCCATTGTAGATTTGTGTCTCTGACAGTTCGTTTGGTTGCAGGGGGACATATTCAGTTTTTTATGGCCAAAATGTGCTTTTCAGGGGCTGAAAAGCATGTTTTGGCCCGAATATGATAATTTTCATTAAAACTTGATTTCTATCACTTCGAATGATGCCAAATGAATAACTTACTTGAATTGGACCATTTTACACTATGTCCATTGTAGATTTGTGTCTCCGACAGTTTTGTTTGGTTGCAGGGGACATTTTCAGTTTTTATGGCCAAAATGTGCTTTTCAGGGGCTGAAAAAGCATGTTTTGGCCGAGTATGATAATTTTCATTAAAACTTGATTTCTATCCATTTGAATGATGCCAAATGAATAACTTACTTGAATTGGACCATTTTACACTATGTCCATTGTAGATTTGTGTCTCTGACAGTTCGTTTGGTTGCAGGGGACATATTCAGTTTTTATGGCCAAAATGTGCTTTTCAGGGGCTGAAAAGCATGTTTTGGCCGAATATGATAATTTTCATTAAAACTTGATTTCTATCACTTCGAATGATGCCAAATGAATAACTTACTTGAATTGGACCATTTTACACTATGTCCATTGTAGATTTGTGTCTCCGGACAGTTCGTTTAGTTGCAGGGGACATTTTCAGTTTTTTATGGCCAAAATGTGCTTTTCAGGGGCTGAAAAGCATGTTTTGGCCGAATATGATAATTTTCATTAAAACTTGATTTCTATCACTTCAAATGATGCCAAATGAATAACTTACTTGAATTGGACCATTTTTACACTATGTCCATTGTAGATTTGTGTCTCCGACAGTTTGTTTGGTTGCAGGGGACATTTTCAGTTTTTATGGCCAAAATGTGCTTTTCAGGGGCTGAAAAGCATGTTTTGGGCCGAGTATGATAATTTTCATTAAAACTTGATTTCTATCCATTTGAATGATGCCAAATGAATAACTTACTTGAATTGGACCATTTTACACTATGTCCATTGTAGATTTGTGTCTCTGACAGTTCGTTTAGTTTGCAGGGGACATTTTCAGTTTTTATGGCCAAAATGTGCTTTTCAGGGGCTGAAAAGCATGTTTTGGCCGAATATGATAATTTTCATTAAAACTTGATTTCTATCACTTCGAATGATGCCAAATGAATAACTTACTTGAATTGGACCATTTTACACTATGTCCATTGTAGATTTGTGTCTCCGACAGTTTGTTTGGTTGCAGGGGACATTTTCAGTTTTTATGGCCAAAATGTGCTTTTCAGGGGCTGAAAAGCATGTTTTGGCCGAGTATGATAATTTTCATTAAAAACTTGATTTCTATCCATTTGAATGATGCCAAATGAATAACTTACTTGAATTGGACCATTTTACACTATGTCCATTGTAGATTTGTGTCTCTGACAGTTCGTTTGGTTGCAGGGGACATATTCAGTTTTTATGGCCAAAATGTGCTTTTCAGGGGCTAAAAAGCATGTTTTCGGCCGAATATGATAATTTTCATTAAAACTTGATTTCTATCACTTCGAATGATGCCAAATGAATAACTTACTTGAATTGGACCATTTTTACACTATGTCCATTGTAGATTTGTGTCTCTCACAGTTCGTTTGGTTGCAGGGGACATATTCAGTTTTTTATGGCCAAAATGTGCTTTTCAGGGGCTGAAAAGCATGTTTTGGCCGAATATGATAATTTTCATTAAAACTTGATTTCTATCACTTCGAATGATGCCAAATGAATAACTTACTTGAATTGGACCATTTTACACTATGTCCATTGTAGATTTGTGTCTCCGACAGTTTGTTTTGTTGCAGGGGACATTTTCAGTTTTTATGGCCAAAATGTGCTTTTCAGGGGCTTTAAAAGCATGTTTTTGGCCGAGTATGATAATTTTCATTAAAACTTGATTTCTATCCATTTGAATGATGCCAAATGAATAACTTACTTGAATTGGACCATTTTACACTATGTCCATTGTAGATTTGTGTCTCTGACAGTTCGTTTGGTTTGCAGGGGACATATTCAGTTTTTTATGGCCAAAATGTGCTTTTTCAGGGGCTGAAAAGCATGTTTTTGGCCGAATATGATAATTTTCATTAAAACTTGATTTCTATCACTTCGAATGATGCCAAATGAATAACTTACTTGAATTGGACCATTTTACACTATGTCCATTGTAGATTTGTGTCTCTGACAGTTTCGTTTGGTTGCAGGGGACATATTCAGTTTTTATGGCCAAAATGTGCTTTTCAGGGGCTGAAAAGCATGTTTTGGCCGAATATGATAATTTTTCATTAAAACTTGATTTCTATCACTTCGAATGATGCCAAATGAATAACTTACTTGAATTGGACCATTTTACACTATGTCCATTGTAGATTTGTGTCTCTGACAGTTCGTTTGGTTGCAGGGGACATATTCAGTTTTTTATGGCCAAAATGTGCTTTTCAGGGGCTGAAAAGCATGTTTTGGCCGAATATGATAATTTTCATTAAAACTTGATTTCTATCACTTCGAATGATGCCAAATGAATAACTTACTTGAATTGGACCATTTTACACTATGTCCATTGTAGATTTGTGTCTCCGACAGTTTGTTTGGTTGCAGGGGACATTTTCAGTTTTTATGGCCAAAATGTGCTTTTCAGGGGCTGAAAAGCATGTTTTGGCCGAGTATGATAATTTTTATTAAAACTTGATTTCTATCCATTTGAATGATGCCAAATGAATAACTTACTTGAATTGGACCATTTTTACACTATGTCCATTGTAGATTTGTGTCTCTGACAGTTCGTTTAGTTGCAGGGGACATTTTCAGTTTTTATGGCCAAAATGTGCTTTTCAGGGGCTGAAAAGCATGTTTTGGCCGAATATGATAATTTTCATTAAAACTTGATTTCTATCACTTCGAATGATGCCAAATGAATAACTTACTTGAATTGGACCATTTTACACTATGTCCATTGTCGATTTGTGTCTCTGACAGTACGTTTGGTTGCAGGGGGACATATTCAGTTTTTATGGCCAAAATGTGCTTTTCAGGGGCTGAAAAGCATGTTTTGGCCGAATATGATAATTTTCATTAAAACTTGATTTCTATCACTTCAAATGATGCCAAATGAATAACTTACTTGAATTGGGACCATTTTACACTATGTCCATTGTAGATTTGTGTCTCCGACAGTTTGTTTGGTTGCAGGGGACATTTTCAGTTTTTGTGGCCAAAATGTGCTTTTCAGGGGCTGAAAAGCATGTTTTGGCCGAGTATGATAATTTTCATTAAAACTTGATTTCTATCCATTTGAATGATGCCAAATGAATAACTTACTTGAATTGGACCATTTTACACTATGTCCATTGTAGATTTGTGTCTCTGACAGTTTGTTTGGTTGCAGCGGACATATTCAGTTTTTATGGCCAAAATGTGCTTTTCAGGGGCTGAAAAGCATGTTTCGGCCGAATATGATAATTTTCATTAAAACTTGATTTCTATCACTTCGAATGATGCCAAATGAATAACTTACTTGAATTGGTCCATTTTACACTATGTCCATTGTAGATTTGTGTCTCTGACAGTTCGTTTGGTTGCAGGGGACATATTCAGTTTTTTATGGCCAAAATGTGCTTTTCAGGGGCTGAAAAGCATGTTTTGGCCGAATATGATAATTTTCATTAAAACTTGATTTCTATCACTTCGAATGATGCCAAATGAATAACTTACTTGAATTGGACCATTTTACACTATGTCCATTGTAGATTTGTGTCTCCGACAGTTTGTTTGGTTGCAGGGGACATATTCAGTTTTTATGGCCAAAATGTGCTTTTCAGGGGCTGAAAAGCATGTTTTGGCCGAATATGATAATTTTCATTAAAACTTGATTTCTATCACTTCGAATGATGCCAAATGAATAACTTACTTGAATTGGGACCATTTTACACTATGTCCATTGTAGATTTGTGTCTCTGACAGTTCGTTTGGTTGCAGGGGAAATATTCAGTTTTTATGGCCAAAATGTGCTTTTTCAGGGGCTGAAAAGCATGTTTTGGCCGAATATGATAATTTTCATTAAAACTTGATTTCTATCACTTCGAATGATGCCAAATGAATAACTTACTTGAATTGGACCATTTTACACTATGTCCATTGTAGATTTGTGTCTCCGACAGTTTGTTTGGTTGCAGGGGACATTTTCAGTTTTTATGGCCAAAATGTGCTTTTCAGGGGCTGAAAAGCATGTTTTGGCCGAGTATGATAATTTTCATTAAAACTTGATTTCTATCACTTCGAATGATGCCAAATGAATAACTTACTTGAATTGGACCATTTTACACTATGTCCATTGTAGATTTGTGTCTCCGACAGTTTGTTTGGTTGCAGGGGACATTTTCAGTTTTTATGGCCAAAATGTGCTTTTTCAGGGGCTGAAAAGCATGTTTTGGCCGAGTATGATAATTTTCATTAAAACTTGATTTCTATCCATTTGAATGATGCCAAATGAATAACTTACTTGAATTGGACCATTTTACACTATGTCCCATTGTAGATTTGTGTCTCTGACAGTTCGTTTGGTTGCAGGGGACATATTCAGTTTTTTATGGCCAAAATGTTGCTTTTCAGGGGCTGAAAAGCATGTTTTGGCCGAATATGATAATTTTCATTAAAACTTGATTTCTATCCATTTGAATGATGCCAAAATGAATAACTTACTTGAATTGGACCATTTTACACTATGTCCATTGTAGATTTGTGTCTCTGACAGTTCGTTTGGTTGCAGGGGACATATTCAGTTTTTATGGCCAAAATGTGCTTTTCAGGGGCTGAAAAGCATGTTTTGGCCGAATATGATAATTTTCATTAAAACTTGATTTCTATCACTTCGAATGATGCCAAATGAATAACTTACTTGAATTGGACCATTTTACACTATGTCCATTGTAGATTTGTGTCTCTGACAGTTCGTTTGGTTGCAGGGGACATATTAAGTTTTTATGGCCAAAATGTGCTTTTCAGGGGCTGAAAAGCATGTTTTGGCCGAGTATGATAATTTTCATTAAAACTTGATTTCTATCACTTCGAATGATGCCAAATGAATAACTTACTTGAATTGGACCATTTTACACTATGTCCATTGTAGATTTGTGTCTCCGACAGTTCGTTTGGTTGCAGGGGACATTTTCAGTTTTTTTGGCCAAAATGTGCTTTTCAGGGGCTGAAAAGCATGTTTTGGCCGAGTATGATAATTTTCATTAAAACTTGATTTCTATCCATTTGAATGATGCCAAATGAATAACTTACTTGAATTGGACCATTTTTACACTATGTCCATTGTAGATTTGTGTCTCTGACAGTTCGTTTGGTTGCAGGGGACATATTCAGTTTTTATGGCCAAAATGTGCTTTTCAGGGGCTGAAAAGCATGTTTTTGGCCGAATATGATAATTTTTCATTAAAACTTGATTTCTATCACTTCGAATGATGCCAAATGAATAACTTACTTGAATTGGACCATTTTACACTATGTCCATTGTAGATTTGTGTCTCCGACAGTTTGTTTGGTTGCAGGGGACATTTTCAGTTTTTATGGCCAAAATGTGCTTTTCAGGGGCTGAAAAGCATGTTTTGGCCGAGTATGATAATTTTCATTAAAACTTGATTTCTATCACTTCGAATGATGCCAAATGAATAACTTACTTGAATTGGACCATTTTACACTATGTCCATTGTAGATTTGTGTCTCCGACAGTTTGTTTGGTTGCAGGGGACATTTTCAGTTTTTATGGCCAAAATGTGCTTTTCAGGGGCTGAAAAGCATGTTTTGGCCGAGTATGATAATTTTCATTAAAACTTGATTTCTATCCATTTGAATGATGCCAAATGAATAACTTACTTGAATTGGACCATTTTACACTATGTCCATTGTAGATTTGTGTCTCTGACAGTTCGTTTGGTTGCAGGGGACATATTCAGTTTTTATGGCCAAAATGTGCTTTTCAGGGGCTGAAAAGCATGTTTTGGCCGAATATGATAATTTTCATTAAAACTTGATTTCTATCCATTTGAATGATGCCAAATGAATAACTTACTTGAATTGGACCATTTTACACTATGTCCATTGTAGATTTGTGTCTCTGACAGTTCGTTTGGTTGCAGGGGACATATTCAGTTTTTATGCCCAAAATGTGCTTTTCAGGGGCTGAAAAGCATGTTTTGGCCGAATATGATAATTTTCATTAAAACTTGATTTCTATCACTTCGAATGATGCCAAATGAATAACTTACTTGAATTGGACCATTTTACACTATGTCCATTGTAGATTTGTGTCTCTGACAGTTCGTTTGGTTGCAGGGGACATATTAAGTTTTTATGGCCAAAATGTGCTTTTCAGGGGCTGAAAAGCATGTTTTGGCCGAGTATGATAATTTTCATTAAAACTTGATTTCTATCCATTTGAATGATGCCAAATGAATAACTTACTTGAATTGGACCATTTTACACTATGTCCATTGTAGATTTGTGTCTCTGACAGTTCGTTTGGTTGCAGGGGACATATTCAGTTTTTATGGCCAAAATGTGCTTTTCAGGGGCTGAAAAGCATGTTTTGGCCGAATATGATAATTTTCATTAAAACTTGATTTCTATCACTTCGAATGATGCCAAATGAATAACTTACTTGAATTGGACCATTTTACACTATGTCCATTGTAGATTTGTGTCTCTGACAGTTCGTTTGGTTGCAGGGGACATATTCAGTTTTTATGGCCAAAATGTGCTTTTCAGGGGCTGAAAAGCATGTTTTGGCCGAATATGATAATTTTCATTAAAACTTGATTTCTATCACTTCGAATGATGCCAAATGAATAACTTACTTGAATTGGACCATTTTACACTATGTCCATTGTAGATTTGTGTCTCCGACAGTTTGTTTGGTTGCAGGGGACATTTTCAGTTTTTATGGCCAAAATGTGCTTTTCAGGGGCTGAAAAGCATGTTTTGGCCGAGTATGATAATTTTCATTAAAACTTGATTTCTATCCATTTGAATGATGCCAAATGAATAACTTACTTGAATTGGACCATTTTACACTATGTCCATTGTAGATTTGTGTCTCTGACAGTTCGTTTGGTTGCAGGGGACATATTCAGTTTTTATGGCCAAAATGTGCTTTTCAGGGGCTGAAAAGCATGTTTTGGCCGAATATGATAATTTTCATTAAAACTTGATTTCTATCACTTCGAATGATGCCAAATGAATAACTTACTTGAATTGGACCATTTTACACTATGTCCATTGTAGATTTGTGTCTCCGACAGTTCGTTTAGTTGCAGGGGACATTTTCAGTTTTTATGGCCAAAATGTGCTTTTCAGGGGCTGAAAAGCATGTTTTGGCCGAATATGATAATTTTCATTAAAACTTGATTTCTATCACTTCAAATGATGCCAAATGAATAACTTACTTGAATTGGACCATTTTACACTATGTCCATTGTAGATTTGTGTCTCCGACAGTTTGTTTGGTTGCAGGGGACATTTTCAGTTTTTATGGCCAAAATGTGCTTTTCAGGGGCTGAAAAGCATGTTTTGGCCGAGTATGATAATTTTCATTAAAACTTGATTTCTATCCATTTGAATGATGCCAAATGAATAACTTACTTGAATTGGACCATTTTACACTATGTCCATTGTAGATTTGTGTCTCTGACAGTTCGTTTAGTTGCAGGGGACATTTTCAGTTTTTATGGCCAAAATGTGCTTTTCAGGGGCTGAAAAGCATGTTTTGGCCGAATATGATAATTTTCATTAAAACTTGATTTCTATCACTTCGAATGATGCCAAATGAATAACTTACTTGAATTGGACCATTTTACACTATGTCCATTGTAGATTTGTGTCTCCGACAGTTTGTTTGGTTGCAGGGGACATTTTCAGTTTTTATGGCCAAAATGTGCTTTTCAGGGGCTGAAAAGCATGTTTTGGCCGAGTATGATAATTTTCATTAAAACTTGATTTCTATCCATTTGAATGATGCCAAATGAATAACTTACTTGAATTGGACCATTTTACACTATGTCCATTGTAGATTTGTGTCTCTGACAGTTCGTTTGGTTGCAGGGGACATATTCAGTTTTTATGGCCAAAATGTGCTTTTCAGGGGCTAAAAAGCATGTTTCGGCCGAATATGATAATTTTCATTAAAACTTGATTTCTATCACTTCGAATGATGCCAAATGAATAACTTACTTGAATTGGACCATTTTACACTATGTCCATTGTAGATTTGTGTCTCTGACAGTTCGTTTGGTTGCAGGGGACATATTCAGTTTTTATGGCCAAAATGTGCTTTTCAGGGGCTGAAAAGCATGTTTTGGCCGAATATGATAATTTTCATTAAAACTTGATTTCTATCACTTCGAATGATGCCAAATGAATAACTTACTTGAATTGGACCATTTTACACTATGTCCATTGTAGATTTGTGTCTCCGACAGTTTGTTTTGTTGCAGGGGACATTTTCAGTTTTTATGGCCAAAATGTGCTTTTCAGGGGCTTTAAAAGCATGTTTTGGCCGAGTATGATAATTTTCATTAAAACTTGATTTCTATCCATTTGAATGATGCCAAATGAATAACTTACTTGAATTGGACCATTTTACACTATGTCCATTGTAGATTTGTGTCTCTGACAGTTCGTTTGGTTGCAGGGGACATATTCAGTTTTTATGGCCAAAATGTGCTTTTCAGGGGCTGAAAAGCATGTTTTGGCCGAATATGATAATTTTCATTAAAACTTGATTTCTATCACTTCGAATGATGCCAAATGAATAACTTACTTGAATTGGACCATTTTACACTATGTCCATTGTAGATTTGTGTCTCTGACAGTTCGTTTGGTTGCAGGGGACATATTAAGTTTTTATGGCCAAAATGTGCTTTTCAGGGGCTGAAAAGCATGTTTTGGCCGAGTATGATAATTTTCATTAAAACTTGATTTCTATCACTTCGAATGATGCCAAATGAATAACTTACTTGAATTGGACCATTTTACACTATGTCCATTGTAGATTTGTGTCTCCGACAGTTCGTTTGGTTGCAAGGGACATTTTCAGTTTTTATGGCCAAAATGTGCTTTTCAGGGGCTGAAAAGCATGTTTTGGCCGAGTATGATAATTTTCATTAAAACTTGATTTCTATCCATTTGAATGATGCCAAATGAATAACTTACTTGAATTGGACCATTTTACACTATGTCCATTGTAGATTTGTGTCTCTGACAGTTCGTTTGGTTGCAGGGGACATATTCAGTTTTTATGGCCAAAATGTGCTTTTCAGGGGCTGAAAAGCATGTTTTGGCCGAATATGATAATTTTCATTAAAACTTGATTTCTATCACTTCGAATGATGCCAAATGAATAACTTACTTGAATTGGACCATTTTACACTATGTCCATTGTAGATTTGTGTCTCTGACAGTTCGTTTGGTTGCAGGGGACATATTCAGTTTTTATGGCCAAAATGTGCTTTTCAGGGGCTGAAAAGCATGTTTTGGCCGAATATGATAATTTTCATTAAAACTTGATTTCTATCACTTCGAATGATGCCAAATGAATAACTTACTTGAATTGGACCATTTTACACTATGTCCATTGTAGATTTGTGTCTCTGACAGTTCGTTTGGTTGCAGGGGACATATTCAGTTTTTATGGCCAAAATGTGCTTTTCAGGGGCTGAAAAGCATGTTTTGGCCGAATATGATAATTTTCATTAAAACTTGATTTCTATCACTTCGAATGATGCCAAATGAATAACTTACTTGAATTGGACCATTTTACACTATGTCCATTGTAGATTTGTGTCTCCGACAGTTTGTTTGGTTGCAGGGGACATTTTCAGTTTTTATGGCCAAAATGTGCTTTTCAGGGGCTGAAAAGCATGTTTTGGCCGAGTATGATAATTTTTATTAAAACTTGATTTCTATCCATTTGAATGATGCCAAATGAATAACTTACTTGAATTGGACCATTTTACACTATGTCCATTGTAGATTTGTGTCTCTGACAGTTCGTTTAGTTGCAGGGGACATTTTCAGTTTTTATGGCCAAAATGTGCTTTTCAGGGGCTGAAAAGCATGTTTTGGCCGAATATGATAATTTTCATTAAAACTTGATTTCTATCACTTCGAATGATGCCAAATGAATAACTTACTTGAATTGGACCATTTTACACTATGTCCATTGTCGATTTGTGTCTCTGACAGTACGTTTGGTTGCAGGGGACATATTCAGTTTTTATGGCCAAAATGTGCTTTTCAGGGGCTGAAAAGCATGTTTTGGCCGAATATGATAATTTTCATTAAAACTTGATTTCTATCCATTTGAATGATGCCAAATGAATAACTTACTTGAATTGGACCATTTTACACTATGTCCATTGTAGATTTGTGTCTCTGACAGTTCGTTTAGTTGCAGGGGACATTTTCAGTTTTTATGGCCAAAATGTGCTTTTCAGGGGCTGAAAAGCATGTTTTGGCCGAATATGATAATTTTCATTAAAACTTGATTTCTATCACTTCAAATGATGCCAAATGAATAACTTACTTGAATTGGACCATTTTACACTATGTCCATTGTAGATTTGTGTCTCCGACAGTTTGTTTGGTTGCAGGGGACATTTTCAGTTTTTGTGGCCAAAATGTGCTTTTCAGGGGCTGAAAAGCATGTTTTGGCCGAGTATGATAATTTTCATTAAAACGTGATTTCTATCCATTTGAATGATGCCAAATGAATAACTTACTTGAATTGGACCATTTTACACTATGTCCATTGTAGATTTGTGTCTCTGACAGTTTGTTTGGTTGCAGCGGACATATTCAGTTTTTATGGCCAAAATGTGCTTTTCAGGGGCTGAAAAGCATGTTTCGGCCGAATATGATAATTTTCATTAAAACTTGATTTCTATCACTTCGAATGATGCCAAATGAATAACTTACTTGAATTGGTCCATTTTACACTATGTCCATTGTAGATTTGTGTCTCTGACAGTTCGTTTGGTTGCAGGGGACATATTCAGTTTTTATGGCCAAAATGTGCTTTTCAGGGGCTGAAAAGCATGTTTTGGCCGAATATGATAATTTTCATTAAAACTTGATTTCTATCACTTCGAATGATGCCAAATGAATAACTTACTTGAATTGGACCATTTTACACTATGTCCATTGTAGATTTGTGTCTCCGACAGTTTGTTTTGTTGCAGGGGACATTTTCAGTTTTTATGGCCAAAATGTGCTTTTCAGGGGCTTTAAAAGCATGTTTTGGCCGAGTATGATAATTTTCATTAAAACTTGATTTCTATCCATTTGAATGATGCCAAATGAATAACTTACTTGAATTGGACCATTTTACACTATGTCCATTGTAGATTTGTGTCTCTGACAGTTCGTTTGGTTGCAGGGGACATATTCAGTTTTTATGGCCAAAATGTGCTTTTCAGGGGCTGAAAAGCATGTTTTGGCCGAATATGATAATTTTCATTAAAACTTGATTTCTATCACTTCGAATGATGCCAAATGAATAACTTACTTGAATTGGACCATTTTACACTATGTCCATTGTAGATTTGTGTCTCTGACAGTTCGTTTGGTTGCAGGGGACATATTAAGTTTTTATGGCCAAAATGTGCTTTTCAGGGGCTGAAAAGCATGTTTTGGCCGAGTATGATAATTTTCATTAAAACTTGATTTCTATCACTTCGAATGATGCCAAATGAATAACTTACTTGAATTGGACCATTTTACACTATGTCCATTGTAGATTTGTGTCTCCGACAGTTCGTTTGGTTGCAAGGGACATTTTCAGTTTTTATGGCCAAAATGTGCTTTTCAGGGGCTGAAAAGCATGTTTTGGCCGAGTATGATAATTTTCATTAAAACTTGATTTCTATCCATTTGAATGATGCCAAATGAATAACTTACTTGAATTGGACAATTTTACACTATGTCCATTGTAGATTTGTGTCTCTGACAGTTCGTTTGGTTGCAGGGGACATATTCAGTTTTTATGGCCAAAATGTGCTTTTCAGGGGCTGAAAAGCATGTTTTGGCCGAATATGATAATTTTCATTAAAACTTGATTTCTATCACTTCGAATGATGCCAAATGAATAACTTACTTGAATTGGACAATTTTACACTATGTCCATTGTAGATTTTATGGCTCTGACAGTTCGTTTGGTTGCAGGGGACATATTCAGTTTTTATGGCCAAAATGTGCTTTTCAGGGGCTGAAAAGCATGTTTTGGCCGAATATGATAATTTTCATTAAAACTTGATTTCTATCACTTCGAATGATGCCAAATGAATAACTTACTTGAATTGGACCATTTTACACTATGTCCATTGTAGATTTGTGTCTCTGACAGTTCGTTTGGTTGCAGGGGACATATTCAGTTTTTATGGCCAAAATGTGCTTTTCAGGGGCTGAAAAGCATGTTTTGGCCGAATATGATAATTTTCATTAAAACTTGATTTCTATCACTTCGAATGATGCCAAATGAATAACTTACTTGAATAGGACCATTTTACACTATGTCCATTGTAGATTTGTGTCTCCGACAGTTTGTTTGGTTGCAGGGGACATTTTCAGTTTTTATGGCCAAAATGTGCTTTTCAGGGGCTGAAAAGCATGTTTTGGCCGAGTATGATAATTTTCATTAAAACTTGATTTCTATCCATTTGAATGATGCCAAATGAATAACTTACTTGAATTGGACCATTTTACACTATGTCCATTGTAGATTTGTGTCTCTGACAGTTCGTTTAGTTGCAGGGGACATTTTCAGTTTTTATGGCCAAAATGTGCTTTTCAGGGGCTGAAAAGCATGTTTTGGCCGAATATGATAATTTTCATTAAAACTTGATTTCTATCACTTCGAATGATGCCAAATGAATAACTTACTTGAATTGGACCATTTTACACTATGTCCATTGTAGATTTGTGTCTCCGACAGTTTGTTTGGTTGCAGGGGACATTTTCAGTTTTTATGGCCAAAATGTGCTTTTCAGGGGCTGAAAAGCATGTTTTGGCCGAGTATGATAATTTTCATTAAAACTTGATTTCTATCCATTTGAATGATGCCAAATGAATAACTTACTTGAATTGGACCATTTTACACTATGTCCATTGTAGATTTGTGTCTCTGACAGTTCGTTTAGTTGCAGGGGACATTTTCAGTTTTTATGGCCAAAATGTGCTTTTCAGGGGCTGAAAAGCATGTTTTGGCCGAATATGATAATTTTCATTAAAACTTGATTTCTATCACTTCAAATGATGCCAAATGAATAACTTACTTGAATTGGACCATTTTACACTATGTCCATTGTAGATTTGTGTATCCGACAGTTTGTTTGGTTGCAGGGGACATTTTCAGTTTTTATGGCCAAAATGTGCTTTTCAGGGGCTGAAAAGCATGTTTTGGCCGAGTATGATAATTTTCATTAAAACTTGATTTCTATCCATTTGAATGATGCCAAATGAATAACTTACTTGAATTGGACCATTTTACACTATGTCCATTGTAGATTTGTGTCTCTGACAGTTCGTTTAGTTGCAGGGGACATTTTCAGTTTTTATGGCCAAAATGTGCTTTTCAGGGGCTGAAAAGCATGTTTTGGCCGAATATGATAATTTTCATTAAAACTTGATTTCTATCACTTCGAATGATGCCAAATGAATAACTTACTTGAATTGGACCATTTTACACTATGTCCATTGTAGATTTGTGTCTCCGACAGTTTGTTTGGTTGCAGGGGACATTTTCAGTTTTTATGGCCAAAATGTGCTTTTCAGGGGCTGAAAAGCATGTTTTGGCCGAGTATGATAATTTTCATTAAAACTTGATTTCTATCCATTTGAATGATGCCAAATGAATAACTTACTTGAATTGGACCATTTTACACTATGTCCATTGTAGATTTGTGTCTCTGACAGTTCGTTTAGTTGCAGGGGACATTTTCAGTTTTTATGGCCAAAATGTGCTTTTCAGGGGCTGAAAAGCATGTTTTGGCCGAATATGATAATTTTCATTAAAACTTGATTTCTATCACTTCGAATGATGCCAAATGAATAACTTACTTGAATTGGACCATTTTACACTATGTCCATTGTAGATTTGTGTCTCCGACAGTTTGTTTGGTTGCAGGGGACATTTTCAGTTTTTATGGCCAAAATGTGCTTTTCAGGGGCTGAAAAGCATGTTTTGGCCGAGTATGATAATTTTCATTAAAACTTGATTTCTATCCATTTGAATGATGCCAAATGAATACCTTACTTGAATTGGACCATTTTACACTATGTCCATTGTAGATTTGTGTCTCTGACAGTTTGTTTGGTTGCAGGGGACATATTCAGTTTTTATGGCCAAAATGTGCTTTTCAGGGGCTGAAAAGCATGTTTCGGCCGAATATGATAATTTTCATTAAAACTTGATTTCTATCACTTCGAATGATGCCAAATGAATAACTTACTTGAATTGGACCATTTTACACTATGTCCATTGTAGATTTGTGTCTCTGACAGTTCGTTTGGTTGCAGGGGACATATTCAGTTTTTATGGCCAAAATGTGCTTTTCAGGGGCTGAAAAGCATGTTTTGGCCGAATATGATAATTTTCATTAAAACTTGATTTCTATCACTTCGAATGATGCCAAATGAATAACTTACTTGAATTGGACCATTTTACACTATGTCCATTGTAGATTTGTGTCTCCGACAGTTTGTTTTGTTGCAGGGGACATTTTCAGTTTTTATGGCCAAAATGTGCTTTTCAGGGGCTGAAAAGCATGTTTTGGCCGAGTATGATAATTTTCATTAAAACTTGATTTCTATCCATTTGAATGATGCCAAATGAATAACTTACTTGAATTGGACCATTTTACACTATGTCCATTGTAGATTTGTGTCTCTGACAGTTCGTTTGGTTGCAGGGGACATATTCAGTTTTTATGGCCAAAATGTGCTTTTCAGGGGCTGAAAAGCATGTTTTGGCCGAATATGATAATTTTCATTAAAACTTGATTTCTATCACTTCGAATGATGCCAAATGAATAACTTACTTGAATTGGACCATTTTACACTATGTCCATTGTAGATTTGTGTCTCTGACAGTTCGTTTGGTTGCAGGGGACATATTAAGTTTTTATGGCCAAAATGTGCTTTTCAGGGGCTGAAAAGCATGTTTTGGCCGAGTATGATAATTTTCATTAAAACTTGATTTCTATCACTTCGAATGATGCCAAATGAATAACTTACTTGAATTGGACCATTTTACACTATGTCCATTGTAGATTTGTGTCTCCGACAGTTCGTTTGGTTGCAGGGGACATTTTCAGTTTTTATGGCCAAAATTTGCTTTTCAGGGGATGAAAAGCATGTTTTGGCCGAATATGATAATTTTCATTAAAACTTGATTTCTATCACTTCGAATGATGCCAAATGAATAACTTACTTGAATTGGACCATTTTACACTATGTCCATTGTAGATTTGTGTCTCCGACAGTTTGTTTGGTTGCAGGGGACATTTTCAGTTTTTATGGCCAAAATGTGCTTTTCAGGGGCTGAAAAGCATGTTTTGGCCGAGTATGATAATTTTCATTAAAACTTGATTTCTATCCATTTGAATGATGCCAAATGAATAACTTACTTGAATTGGACCATTTTACACTATGTCCATTGTAGATTTGTGTCTCTGACAGTTCGTTTGGTTGCAGGGGACATATTCAGTTTTTATGGCCAAAATGTGCTTTTCAGGGGCTGAAAAGCATGTTTTGGCCGAATATGATAATTTTCATTAAAACTTGATTTCTATCACTTCGAATGATGCCAAATGAATAACTTACTTGAATTGGACCATTTTACACTATGTCCATTGTAGATTTGTGTCTCTGACAGTTTGTTTGGTTGCAGGGGACATATTAAGTTTTTATGGCCAAAATGTGCTTTTCAGGGGCTGAAAAGCATGTTTTGGCCGAGTATGATAATTTTCATTAAAACTTGATTTCTATCACTTCGAATGATGCCAAATGAATAACTTACTTGAATTGGACCATTTTACACTATGTCCATTGTAGATTTGTGTCTCCGACAGTTCGTTTGGTTGCAGGGGACATTTTCAGTTTTTATGGCCAAAATGTGCTTTTCATGGGCTGAAAAGCATGTTTTGGCCGAGTATGATAATTTTCATTAAAACTTGATTTCTATCCATTTGAATGATGCCAAATGAATAACTTACTTGAATTGGACCATTTTACACTATGTCCATTGTAGATTTGTGTCTCTGACAGTTCGTTTGGTTGCAGGGGACATATTCAGTTTTTATGGCCAAAATGTGCTTTTCAGGGGCTGAAAAGCATGTTTTGGCCGAATATGATAATTTTCATTAAAACTTGATTTCTATCACTTCGAATGATGCCAAATGAATAACTTACTTGAATTGGACCATTTTACACTATGTCCATTGTAGATTTGTGTCTCTGACAGTTCGTTTGGTTGCATGGGACATATTCAGTTTTTATGGCCAAAATGTGCTTTTCAGGGGCTGAAAAGCATGTTTTGGCCGAATATGATAATTTTCATTAAAACTTGATTTCTATCACTTCGAATGATGCCAAATGAATAACTTACTTGAATTGGACCATTTTACACTATGTCCATTGTAGATTTGTGTCTCTGACAGTTCGTTTGGTTGCAGGGGACATATTCAGTTTTTATGGCCAAAATGTGCTTTTCAGGGGCTGAAAAGCATGTTTTGGCCGAATATGATAATTTTCATTAAAACTTGATTTCTATCACTTCGAATGATGCCAAATGAATAACTTACTTGAATTGGACCATTTTACACTATGTCCATTGTAGATTTGTGTCTCTGACAGTTCGTTTGGTTGCAGGGGACATATTCAGTTTTTATGGCCAAAATGTGCTTTTCAGGGGCTGAAAAGCATGTTTTGGCCGAATATGATAATTTTCATTAAAACTTGATTTCTATCACTTCGAATGATGCCAAATGAATAACTTACTTGAATTGGACCATTTTACACTATGTCCATTGTAGATTTGTGTCTCCGACAGTTTGTTTTGTTGCAGGGGACATTTTCAGTTTTTATGGCCAAAATGTGCTTTTCAGGGGCTGAAAAGCATGTTTTGGCCGAGTATGATAATTTTCATTAAAACTTGATTTCTATCCATTTGAATGATGCCAAATGAATAACTTACTTGAATTGGACCATTTTACACTATGTCCATTGTAGATTTGTGTCTCTGACAGTTCGTTTGGTTGCAGGGGACATATTCAGTTTTTATGGCCAAAATGTGCTTTTCAGGGGCTGAAAAGCATGTTTTGGCCGAATATGATAATTTTCATTAAAACTTGATTTCTATCACTTCGAATGATGCCAAATGAATAACTTACTTGAATTGGACCATTTTACACTATGTCCATTGTAGATTTGTGTCTCTGACAGTTCGTTTGGTTGCAGGGGACATATTAAGTTTTTATGGCCAAAATGTGCTTTTCAGGGGCTGAAAAGCATGTTTTGGCCGAGTATGATAATTTTCATTAAAACTTGATTTCTATCCATTTGAATGATGCCAAATGAATAACTTACTTGAATTGGACAATTTTACACTATGTCCATTGTAGATTTGTGTCTCTGACAGTTCGTTTGGTTGCAGGGGACATATTCAGTTTTTATGGCCAAAATGTGCTTTTCAGGGGCTGAAAAGCATGTTTTGGCCGAATATGATAATTTTCATTAAAACTTGAATTCTATCACTTCGAATGATGCCAAATGAATAACTTACTTGAATTGGACCATTTTACACTATGTCCATTGTAGATTTTATGGCTCTGACAGTTCGTTTGGTTGCAGGGGACATATTCAGTTTTTATGGCCAAAATGTGCTTTTCAGGGGCTGAAAAGCATGTTTTGGCCGAATATGATAATTTTCATTAAAACTTGATTTCTATCACTTCGAATGATGCCAAATGAATAACTTACTTGAATTGGACCATTTTACACTATGTCCATTGTAGATTTGTGTCTCTGACAGTTCGTTTGGTTGCAGGGGACATATTCAGTTTTTATGGCCAAAATGTGCTTTTCAGGGGCTGAAAAGCATGTTTTGGCCGAATATGATAATTTTCATTAAAACTTGATTTCTATCACTTCGAATGATGCCAAATGAATAACTTACTTGAATTGGACCATTTTACACTATGTCCATTGTAGATTTGTGTCTCCGACAGTTTGTTTGGTTGCAGGGGACATTTTCAGTTTTTATGGCCAAAATGTGCTTTTCAGGGGCTGAAAAGCATGTTTTGGCCGAGTATGATAATTTTCATTAAAACTTGATTTCTATCCATTTGAATGATGCCAAATGAATAACTTACTTGAATTGGACCATTTTACACTATGTCCATTGTAGATTTGTGTCTCTGACAGTTCGTTTAGTTGCAGGGGACATTTTCAGTTTTTATGGCCAAAATGTGCTTTTCAGGGGCTGAAAAGCATGTTTTGGCCGAATATGATAATTTTCATTAAAACTTGATTTCTATCACTTCGAATGATGCCAAATGAATAACTTACTTGAATTGGACCATTTTACACTATGTCCATTGTAGATTTGTGTCTCCGACAGTTTGTTTGGTTGCAGGGGACATTTTCAGTTTTTATGGCCAAAATGTGCTTTTCAGGGGCTGAAAAGCATGTTTTGGCCGAGTATGATAATTTTCATTAAAACTTGATTTCTATCCATTTGAATGATGCCAAATGAATAACTTACTTGAATTGGACCATTTTACACTATGTCCATTGTAGATTTGTGTCTCTGACAGTTCGTTTAGTTGCAGGGGACATTTTCAGTTTTTATGGCCAAAATGTGCTTTTCAGGGGCTGAAAAGCATGTTTTGGCCGAATATGATAATTTTCATTAAAACTTGATTTCTATCACTTCAAATGATGCCAAATGAATAACTTACTTGAATTGGACCATTTTACACTATGTCCATTGTAGATTTGTGTATCCGACAGTTTGTTTGGTTGCAGGGGACATTTTCAGTTTTTATGGCCAAAATGTGCTTTTCAGGGGCTGAAAAGCATGTTTTGGCCGAGTATGATAATTTTCATTAAAACTTGATTTCTATCCATTTGAATGATGCCAAATGAATAACTTACTTGAATTGGACCATTTTACACTATGTCCATTGTAGATTTGTGTCTCTGACAGTTCGTTTAGTTGCAGGGGACATTTTCAGTTTTTATGGCCAAAATGTGCTTTTCAGGGGCTGAAAAGCATGTTTTGGCCGAATATGATAATTTTCATTAAAACTTGATTTCTATCACTTCGAATGATGCCAAATGAATAACTTACTTGAATTGGACCATTTTACACTATGTCCATTGTAGATTTGTGTCTCCGACAGTTTGTTTGGTTGCAGGGGACATTTTCAGTTTTTATGGCCAAAATGTGCTTTTCAGGGGCTGAAAAGCATGTTTTGGCCGAGTATGATAATTTTCATTAAAACTTGATTTCTATCCATTTGAATGATGCCAAATGAATAACTTACTTGAATTGGACCATTTTACACTATGTCCATTGTAGATTTGTGTCTCTGACAGTTCGTTTAGTTGCAGGGGACATTTTCAGTTTTTATGGCCAAAATGTGCTTTTCAGGGGCTGAAAAGCATGTTTTGGCCGAATATGATAATTTTCATTAAAACTTGATTTCTATCACTTCGAATGATGCCAAATGAATAACTTACTTGAATTGGACCATTTTACACTATGTCCATTGTAGATTTGTGTCTCCGACAGTTTGTTTGGTTGCAGGGGACATTTTCAGTTTTTATGGCCAAAATGTGCTTTTCAGGGGCTGAAAAGCATGTTTTGGCCGAGTATGATAATTTTCATTAAAACCTGATTTCTATCCATTTGAATGATGCCAAATGAATACCTTACTTGAATTGGACCATTTTACACTATGTCCATTGTAGATTTGTGTCTCTGACAGTTTGTTTGGTTGCAGGGGACATATTCAGTTTTTATGGCCAAAATGTGCTTTTCAGGGGCTGAAAAGCATGTTTCGGCCGAATATGATAATTTTCATTAAAACTTGATTTCTATCACTTCGAATGATGCCAAATGAATAACTTACTTGAATTGGACCATTTTACACTATGTCCATTGTAGATTTGTGTCTCTGACAGTTCGTTTGGTTGCAGGGGACATATTCAGTTTTTATGGCCAAAATGTGCTTTTCAGGGGCTGAAAAGCATGTTTTGGCCGAATATGATAATTTTCATTAAAACTTGATTTCTATCACTTCGAATGATGCCAAATGAATAACTTACTTGAATTGGACCATTTTACACTATGTCCATTGTAGATTTGTGTCTCCGACAGTTTGTTTTGTTGCAGGGGACATTTTCAGTTTTTATGGCCAAAATGTGCTTTTCAGGGGCTGAAAAGCATGTTTTGGCCGAGTATGATAATTTTCATTAAAACTTGATTTCTATCCATTTGAATGATGCCAAATGAATAACTTACTTGAATTGGACCATTTTACACTATGTCCATTGTAGATTTGTGTCTCTGACAGTTCGTTTGGTTGCAGGGGACATATTCAGTTTTTATGGCCAAAATGTGCTTTTCAGGGGCTGAAAAGCATGTTTTGGCCGAATATGATAATTTTCATTAAAACTTGATTTCTATCACTTCGAATGATGCCAAATGAATAACTTACTTGAATTGGACCATTTTACACTATGTCCATTGTAGATTTGTGTCTCTGACAGTTCGTTTGGTTGCAGGGGACATATTAAGTTTTTATGGCCAAAATGTGCTTTTCAGGGGCTGAAAAGCATGTTTTGGCCGAGTATGATAATTTTCATTAAAACTTGATTTCTATCACTTCGAATGATGCCAAATGAATAACTTACTTGAATTGGACCATTTTACACTATGTCCATTGTAGATTTGTGTCTCCGACAGTTCGTTTGGTTGCAGGGGACATTTTCAGTTTTTATGGCCAAAATTTGCTTTTCAGGGGATGAAAAGCATGTTTTGGCCGAATATGATAATTTTCATTAAAACTTGATTTCTATCACTTCGAATGATGCCAAATGAATAACTTACTTGAATTGGACCATTTTACACTATGTCCATTGTAGATTTGTGTCTCCGACAGTTTGTTTGGTTGCAGGGGACATTTTCAGTTTTTATGGCCAAAATGTGCTTTTCAGGGGCTGAAAAGCATGTTTTGGCCGAGTATGATAATTTTCATTAAAACTTGATTTCTATCCATTTGAATGATGCCAAATGAATAACTTACTTGAATTGGACCATTTTACACTATGTCCATTGTAGATTTGTGTCTCTGACAGTTCGTTTGGTTGCAGGGGACATATTCAGTTTTTATGGCCAAAATGTGCTTTTCAGGGGCTGAAAAGCATGTTTTGGCCGAATATGATAATTTTCATTAAAACTTGATTTCTATCACTTCGAATGATGCCAAATGAATAACTTACTTGAATTGGACCATTTTACACTATGTCCATTGTAGATTTGTGTCTCTGACAGTTTGTTTGGTTGCAGGGGACATATTAAGTTTTTATGGCCAAAATGTGCTTTTCAGGGGCTGAAAAGCATGTTTTGGCCGAGTATGATAATTTTCATTAAAACTTGATTTCTATCACTTCGAATGATGCCAAATGAATAACTTACTTGAATTGGACCATTTTACACTATGTCCATTGTAGATTTGTGTCTCCGACAGTTCGTTTGGTTGCAGGGGACATTTTCAGTTTTTATGGCCAAAATGTGCTTTTCATGGGCTGAAAAGCATGTTTTGGCCGAGTATGATAATTTTCATTAAAACTTGATTTCTATCCATTTGAATGATGCCAAATGAATAACTTACTTGAATTGGACCATTTTACACTATGTCCATTGTAGATTTGTGTCTCTGACAGTTCGTTTGGTTGCAGGGGACATATTCAGTTTTTATGGCCAAAATGTGCTTTTCAGGGGCTGAAAAGCATGTTTTGGCCGAATATGATAATTTTCATTAAAACTTGATTTCTATCACTTCGAATGATGCCAAATGAATAACTTACTTGAATTGGACCATTTTACACTATGTCCATTGTAGATTTGTGTCTCTGACAGTTCGTTTGGTTGCATGGGACATATTCAGTTTTTATGGCCAAAATGTGCTTTTCAGGGGCTGAAAAGCATGTTTTGGCCGAATATGATAATTTTCATTAAAACTTGATTTCTATCACTTCGAATGATGCCAAATGAATAACTTACTTGAATTGGACCATTTTACACTATGTCCATTGTAGATTTGTGTCTCTGACAGTTCGTTTGGTTGCAGGGGACATATTCAGTTTTTATGGCCAAAATGTGCTTTTCAGGGGCTGAAAAGCATGTTTTGGCCGAATATGATAATTTTCATTAAAACTTGATTTCTATCACTTCGAATGATGCCAAATGAATAACTTACTTGAATTGGACCATTTTACACTATGTCCATTGTAGATTTGTGTCTCTGACAGTTCGTTTGGTTGCAGGGGACATATTCAGTTTTTATGGCCAAAATGTGCTTTTCAGGGGCTGAAAAGCATGTTTTGGCCGAATATGATAATTTTCATTAAAACTTGATTTCTATCACTTCGAATGATGCCAAATGAATAACTTACTTGAATTGGACCATTTTACACTATGTCCATTGTAGATTTGTGTCTCCGACAGTTTGTTTTGTTGCAGGGGACATTTTCAGTTTTTATGGCCAAAATGTGCTTTTCAGGGGCTGAAAAGCATGTTTTGGCCGAGTATGATAATTTTCATTAAAACTTGATTTCTATCCATTTGAATGATGCCAAATGAATAACTTACTTGAATTGGACCATTTTACACTATGTCCATTGTAGATTTGTGTCTCTGACAGTTCGTTTGGTTGCAGGGGACATATTCAGTTTTTATGGCCAAAATGTGCTTTTCAGGGGCTGAAAAGCATGTTTTGGCCGAGTATGATAATTTTCATTAAAACTTGATTTCTATCCATTTGAATGATGCCAAATGAATAACTTACTTGAATTGGACCATTTTACACTATGTCCATTGTAGATTTGTGTCTCTGACAGTTCGTTTGGTTGCAGGGGACATATTCAGTTTTTATGGCCAAAATGTGCTTTTCAGGGGCTGAAAAGCATGTTTTGGCCGAATATGATAATTTTCATTAAAACTTGATTTCTATCACTTCGAATGATGCCAAATGAATAACTTACTTGAATTGGACCATTTCACACTATGTCCATTGTAGATTTGTGTCTCTGACAGTTCGTTTGGTTGCAGGGGACATATTCAGTTTTTATGGCCAAAATGTGCTTTTCAGGGGCTGAAAAGCATGTTTTGGCCGAATATGATAATTTTCATTAAAACTTGATTTCTATCACTTCGAATGATGCCAAATGAATAACTTACTTGAATTGGACCATTTTACACTATGTCCATTGTAGATTTGTGTCTCTGACAGTTCGTTTGGTTGCAGGGGACATATTCAGTTTTTATGGCCAAAATGTGCTTTTCAGGGGCTGAAAAGCATGTTTTGGCCGAATATGATAATTTTCATTAAAACTTGATTTCTATCACTTCGAATGATGCCAAATGAATAACTTACTTGAATTGGACCATTTTACACTATGTCCATTGTAGATTTGTGTCTCTGACAGTTCGTTTGGTTGCAGGGGACATATTAAGTTTTTATGGCCAAAATGTGCTTTTCAGGGGCTGAAAAGCATGTTTTGGCCGAGTATGATAATTTTCATTAAAACTTGATTTCTATCACTTCGAATGATGCCAAATGAATAACTTACTTGAATTGGACCATTTTACACTATGTCCATTGTAGATTTGTGTCTCCGACAGTTCGTTTGGTTGCAGGGGACATTTTCAGTTTTTATGGCCAAAATGTGCTTTTCAGGGGCTGAAAAGCATGTTTTGGCCGAGTATGATAATTTTCATTAAAACTTGATTTCTATCACTTCGAATGATGCCAAATGAATAACTTACTTGAATTGGACCATTTTACACTATGTCCATTGTAGATTTGTGTCTCCGACAGTTCGTTTGGTTGCAAGGGACATTTTCAGTTTTTATGGCCAAAATGTGCTTTTCAGGGGCTGAAAAGCATGTTTTGGCCGAGTATGATAATTTTCATTAAAACTTGATTTCTATCCATTTGAATGATGCCAAATGAATAACTTACTTGAATTGGACAATTTTACACTATGTCCATTGTAGATTTGTGTCTCTGACAGTTCGTTTGGTTGCAGGGGACATATTCAGTTTTTATGGCCAAAATGTGCTTTTCAGGGGCTGAAAAGCATGTTTTGGCCGAATATGATAATTTTCATTAAAACTTGATTTCTATCACTTCGAATGATGCCAAATGAATAACTTACTTGAATTGGACCATTTTACACTATGTCCATTGTAGATTTTATGGCTCTGACAGTTCGTTTGGTTGCAGGGGACATATTCAGTTTTTATGGCCAAAATGTGCTTTTCAGGGGCTGAAAAGCATGTTTTGGCCGAATATGATAATTTTCATTAAAACTTGATTTCTATCACTTCGAATGATGCCAAATGAATAACTTACTTGAATTGGACCATTTTACACTATGTCCATTGTAGATTTGTGTCTCTGACAGTTCGTTTGGTTGCAGGGGACATATTCAGTTTTTATGGCCAAAATGTGCTTTTCAGGGGCTGAAAAGCATGTTTTGGCCGAATATGATAATTTTCATTAAAACTTGATTTCTATCACTTCGAATGATGCCAAATGAATAACTTACTTGAATTGGACCATTTTACACTATGTCCATTGTAGATTTGTGTCTCCGACAGTTTGTTTGGTTGCAGGGGACATTTTCAGTTTTTATGGCCAAAATGTGCTTTTCAGGGGCTGAAAAGCATGTTTTGGCCGAGTATGATAATTTTCATTAAAACTTGATTTCTATCCATTTGAATGATGCCAAATGAATAACTTACTTGAATTGGACCATTTTACACTATGTCCATTGTAGATTTGTGTCTCTGACAGTTCGTTTAGTTGCAGGGGACATTTTCAGTTTTTATGGCCAAAATGTGCTTTTCAGGGGCTGAAAAGCATGTTTTGGCCGAATATGATAATTTTCATTAAAACTTGATTTCTATCACTTCGAATGATGCCAAATGAATAACTTACTTGAATTGGACCATTTTACACTATGTCCATTGTAGATTTGTGTCTCCGACAGTTTGTTTGGTTGCAGGGGACATTTTCAGTTTTTATGGCCAAAATGTGCTTTTCAGGGGCTGAAAAGCATGTTTTGGCCGAGTATGATAATTTTCATTAAAACTTGATTTCTATCCATTTGAATGATGCCAAATGAATAACTTACTTGAATTGGACCATTTTACACTATGTCCATTGTAGATTTGTGTCTCTGACAGTTCGTTTAGTTGCAGGGGACATTTTCAGTTTTTATGGCCAAAATGTGCTTTTCAGGGGCTGAAAAGCATGTTTTGGCCGAATATGATAATTTTCATTAAAACTTGATTTCTATCACTTCAAATGATGCCAAATGAATAACTTACTTGAATTGGACCATTTTACACTATGTCCATTGTAGATTTGTGTATCCGACAGTTTGTTTGGTTGCAGGGGACATTTTCAGTTTTTATGGCCAAAATGTGCTTTTCAGGGGCTGAAAAGCATGTTTTGGCCGAGTATGATAATTTTCATTAAAACTTGATTTCTATCCATTTGAATGATGCCAAATGAATAACTTACTTGAATTGGACCATTTTACACTATGTCCATTGTAGATTTGTGTCTCTGACAGTTCGTTTAGTTGCAGGGGACATTTTCAGTTTTTATGGCCAAAATGTGCTTTTCAGGGGCTGAAAAGCATGTTTTGGCCGAATATGATAATTTTCATTAAAACTTGATTTCTATCACTTCGAATGATGCCAAATGAATAACTTACTTGAATTGGACCATTTTACACTATGTCCATTGTAGATTTGTGTCTCCGACAGTTTGTTTGGTTGCAGGGGACATTTTCAGTTTTTATGGCCAAAATGTGCTTTTCAGGGGCTGAAAAGCATGTTTTGGCCGAGTATGATAATTTTCATTAAAACTTGATTTCTATCCATTTGAATGATGCCAAATGAATAACTTACTTGAATTGGACCATTTTACACTATGTCCATTGTAGATTTGTGTCTCTGACAGTTCGTTTAGTTGCAGGGGACATTTTCAGTTTTTATGGCCAAAATGTGCTTTTCAGGGGCTGAAAAGCATGTTTTGGCCGAATATGATAATTTTCATTAAAACTTGATTTCTATCACTTCGAATGATGCCAAATGAATAACTTACTTGAATTGGACCATTTTACACTATGTCCATTGTAGATTTGTGTCTCCGACAGTTTGTTTGGTTGCAGGGGACATTTTCAGTTTTTATGGCCAAAATGTGCTTTTCAGGGGCTGAAAAGCATGTTTTGGCCGAGTATGATAATTTTCATTAAAACTTGATTTCTATCCATTTGAATGATGCCAAATGAATACCTTACTTGAATTGGACCATTTTACACTATGTCCATTGTAGATTTGTGTCTCTGACAGTTTGTTTGGTTGCAGGGGACATATTCAGTTTTTATGGCCAAAATGTGCTTTTCAGGGGCTGAAAAGCATGTTTCGGCCGAATATGATAATTTTCATTAAAACTTGATTTCTATCACTTCGAATGATGCCAAATGAATAACTTACTTGAATTGGACCATTTTACACTATGTCCATTGTAGATTTGTGTCTCTGACAGTTCGTTTGGTTGCAGGGGACATATTCAGTTTTTATGGCCAAAATGTGCTTTTCAGGGGCTGAAAAGCATGTTTTGGCCGAATATGATAATTTTCATTAAAACTTGATTTCTATCACTTCGAATGATGCCAAATGAATAACTTACTTGAATTGGACCATTTTACACTATGTCCATTGTAGATTTGTGTCTCCGACAGTTTGTTTTGTTGCAGGGGACATTTTCAGTTTTTATGGCCAAAATGTGCTTTTCAGGGGCTGAAAAGCATGTTTTGGCCGAGTATGATAATTTTCATTAAAACTTGATTTCTATCCATTTGAATGATGCCAAATGAATAACTTACTTGAATTGGACCATTTTACACTATGTCCATTGTAGATTTGTGTCTCTGACAGTTCGTTTGGTTGCAGGGGACATATTCAGTTTTTATGGCCAAAATGTGCTTTTCAGGGGCTGAAAAGCATGTTTTGGCCGAATATGATAATTTTCATTAAAACTTGATTTCTATCACTTCGAATGATGCCAAATGAATAACTTACTTGAATTGGACCATTTTACACTATGTCCATTGTAGATTTGTGTCTCTGACAGTTCGTTTGGTTGCAGGGGACATATTAAGTTTTTATGGCCAAAATGTGCTTTTCAGGGGCTGAAAAGCATGTTTTGGCCGAGTATGATAATTTTCATTAAAACTTGATTTCTATCACTTCGAATGATGCCAAATGAATAACTTACTTGAATTGGACCATTTTACACTATGTCCATTGTAGATTTGTGTCTCCGACAGTTCGTTTGGTTGCAGGGGACATTTTCAGTTTTTATGGCCAAAATTTGCTTTTCAGGGGATGAAAAGCATGTTTTGGCCGAATATGATAATTTTCATTAAAACTTGATTTCTATCACTTCGAATGATGCCAAATGAATAACTTACTTGAATTGGACCATTTTACACTATGTCCATTGTAGATTTGTGTCTCCGACAGTTTGTTTGGTTGCAGGGGACATTTTCAGTTTTTATGGCCAAAATGTGCTTTTCAGGGGCTGAAAAGCATGTTTTGGCCGAGTATGATAATTTTCATTAAAACTTGATTTCTATCCATTTGAATGATGCCAAATGAATAACTTACTTGAATTGGACCATTTTACACTATGTCCATTGTAGATTTGTGTCTCTGACAGTTCGTTTGGTTGCAGGGGACATATTCAGTTTTTATGGCCAAAATGTGCTTTTCAGGGGCTGAAAAGCATGTTTTGGCCGAATATGATAATTTTCATTAAAACTTGATTTCTATCACTTCGAATGATGCCAAATGAATAACTTACTTGAATTGGACCATTTTACACTATGTCCATTGTAGATTTGTGTCTCTGACAGTTTGTTTGGTTGCAGGGGACATATTAAGTTTTTATGGCCAAAATGTGCTTTTCAGGGGCTGAAAAGCATGTTTTGGCCGAGTATGATAATTTTCATTAAAACTTGATTTCTATCACTTCGAATGATGCCAAATGAATAACTTACTTGAATTGGACCATTTTACACTATGTCCATTGTAGATTTGTGTCTCCGACAGTTCGTTTGGTTGCAGGGGACATTTTCAGTTTTTATGGCCAAAATGTGCTTTTCATGGGCTGAAAAGCATGTTTTGGCCGAGTATGATAATTTTCATTAAAACTTGATTTCTATCCATTTGAATGATGCCAAATGAATAACTTACTTGAATTGGACCATTTTACACTATGTCCATTGTAGATTTGTGTCTCTGACAGTTCGTTTGGTTGCAGGGGACATATTCAGTTTTTATGGCCAAAATGTGCTTTTCAGGGGCTGAAAAGCATGTTTTGGCCGAATATGATAATTTTCATTAAAACTTGATTTCTATCACTTCGAATGATGCCAAATGAATAACTTACTTGAATTGGACCATTTTACACTATGTCCATTGTAGATTTGTGTCTCTGACAGTTCGTTTGGTTGCATGGGACATATTCAGTTTTTATGGCCAAAATGTGCTTTTCAGGGGCTGAAAAGCATGTTTTGGCCGAATATGATAATTTTCATTAAAACTTGATTTCTATCACTTCGAATGATGCCAAATGAATAACTTACTTGAATTGGACCATTTTACACTATGTCCATTGTAGATTTGTGTCTCTGACAGTTCGTTTGGTTGCAGGGGACATATTCAGTTTTTATGGCCAAAATGTGCTTTTCAGGGGCTGAAAAGCATGTTTTGGCCGAATATGATAATTTTCATTAAAACTTGATTTCTATCACTTCGAATGATGCCAAATGAATAACTTACTTGAATTGGACCATTTTACACTATGTCCATTGTAGATTTGTGTCTCTGACAGTTCGTTTGGTTGCAGGGGACATATTCAGTTTTTATGGCCAAAATGTGCTTTTCAGGGGCTGAAAAGCATGTTTTGGCCGAATATGATAATTTTCATTAAAACTTGATTTCTATCACTTCGAATGATGCCAAATGAATAACTTACTTGAATTGGACCATTTTACACTATGTCCATTGTAGATTTGTGTCTCCGACAGTTTGTTTTGTTGCAGGGGACATTTTCAGTTTTTATGGCCAAAATGTGCTTTTCAGGGGCTGAAAAGCATGTTTTGGCCGAGTATGATAATTTTCATTAAAACTTGATTTCTATCCATTTGAATGATGCCAAATGAATAACTTACTTGAATTGGACCATTTTACACTATGTCCATTGTAGATTTGTGTCTCTGACAGTTCGTTTGGTTGCAGGGGACATATTCAGTTTTTATGGCCAAAATGTGCTTTTCAGGGGCTGAAAAGCATGTTTTGGCCGAATATGATAATTTTCATTAAAACTTGATTTCTATCACTTCGAATGATGCCAAATGAATAACTTACTTGAATTGGACCATTTTACACTATGTCCATTGTAGATTTGTGTCTCTGACAGTTCGTTTGGTTGCAGGGGACATATTCAGTTTTTATGGCCAAAATGTGCTTTTCAGGGGCTGAAAAGCATGTTTTGGCCGAATATGATAATTTTCATTAAAACTTGATTTCTATCACTTCGAATGATGCCAAATGAATAACTTACTTGAATTGGACCATTTTACACTATGTCCATTGTAGATTTGTGTCTCCGACAGTTTGTTTGGTTGCAGGGGACATTTTCAGTTTTTATGGCCAAAATGTGCTTTTCAGGGGCTGAAAAGCATGTTTTGGCCGAGTATGATAATTTTCATTAAAACTTGATTTCTATCCATTTGAATGATGCCAAATGAATAACTTACTTGAATTGGACCATTTTACACTATGTCCATTGTAGATTTGTGTCTCTGACAGTTCGTTTGGTTGCAGGGGACATATTCAGTTTTTATGGCCAAAATGTGCTTTTCAGGGGCTGAAAAGCATGTTTTGGCCGAATATGATAATTTTCATTAAAACTTGATTTCTATCACTTCGAATGATGCCAAATGAATAACTTACTTGAATTGGACCATTTTACACTATGTCCATTGTAGATTTGTGTTTCCGACAGTTTGTTTGGTTGCAGGGGACATTTTCAGTTTTTATGGCCAAAATGTGCTTTTCAGGGGGTGAAAAGCATGTTTTGGCCGAGTATGATAATTTTCATTAAAACTTGATTTCTATCCATTTGAATGATGCCAAATGAATAACTTACTTGAATTGGACCATTTTACACTATGTCCATTGTAGATTTGTGTCTCTGACAGTTCGTTTGGTTGCAGGGGACATATTCAGTTTTTATGGCCAAAATGTGCTTTTCAGGGGCTGAAAAGCATGTTTTGGCCGAGTATGATAATTTTCATTAAAACTTGATTTCTATCCATTTGAATGATGCCAAATGAATAACTTACTTGAATTGGACCATTTTACACTATGTCCATTGTAGATTTGTGTCTCTGACAGTTCGTTTGGTTGCAGGGGACATATTCAGTTTT
Source organism: Stigmatopora argus (assembly GCF_051989625.1). Taxonomy (NCBI): domain Eukaryota; kingdom Metazoa; phylum Chordata; class Actinopteri; order Syngnathiformes; family Syngnathidae; genus Stigmatopora; species Stigmatopora argus. The sequence goes on from NC_135407.1 coordinate 13,846,786, forward strand.
TATGGCCAAAATGTGCTTTTCAGGGGCTGAAAAGCATGTTTTGGCCGAATATGATAATTTTCATTAAAACTTGATTTCTATCACTTCGAATGATGCCAAATGAATAACTTACTTGAATTGGACCATTTCACACTATGTCCATTGTAGATTTGTGTCTCTGACAGTTCGTTTGGTTGCAGGGGACATATTCAGTTTTTATGGCCAAAATGTGCTTTTCAGGGGCTGAAAAGCATGTTTTGGCCGAATATGATAATTTTCATTAAAACTTGATTTCTATCACTTCGAATGATGCCAAATGAATAACTTACTTGAATTGGACCATTTTACACTATGTCCATTGTAGATTTGTGTCTCTGACAGTTCGTTTGGTTGCAGGGGACATATTCAGTTTTTATGGCCAAAATGTGCTTTTCAGGGGCTGAAAAGCATGTTTTGGCCGAATATGATAATTTTCATTAAAACTTGATTTCTATCACTTCGAATGATGCCAAATGAATAACTTACTTGAATTGGACCATTTTACACTATGTCCATTGTAGATTTGTGTCTCTGACAGTTCGTTTGGTTGCAGGGGACATATTAAGTTTTTATGGCCAAAATGTGCTTTTCAGGGGCTGAAAAGCATGTTTTGGCCGAGTATGATAATTTTCATTAAAACTTGATTTCTATCACTTCGAATGATGCCAAATGAATAACTTACTTGAATTGGACCATTTTACACTATGTCCATTGTAGATTTGTGTCTCCGACAGTTCGTTTGGTTGCAGGGGACATTTTCAGTTTTTATGGCCAAAATGTGCTTTTCAGGGGCTGAAAAGCATGTTTTGGCCGAGTATGATAATTTTCATTAAAACTTGATTTCTATCCATTTGAATGATGCCAAATGAAATACTTACTTGAATTGGACCATTTTACACTATGTCCATTGTAGATTTGTGTCTCTGACAGTTCGTTTGGTTGCAGGGGACATATTCAGTTTTTATGGCCAAAATGTGCTTTTCAGTGGCTGAAAAGCATGTTTTGGCCGAATATGATAATTTTCATTAAAACTTGATTTCTATCACTTCGAATGATGCCAAATGAATAACTTACTTGAATTGGACCATTTCACACTATGTCCATTGTAGATTTGTGTCTCTGACAGTTCGTTTGTTTGCAGGGGACATATTCAGTTTTTATGGCCAAAATGTGCTTTTCAGGGGCTGAAAAGCATGTTTTGGCCGAATATGATAATTTTCATTAAAACTTTATTTCTATCACTTCGAATGATGCCAAATGAATAACTTACTTGAATTGGACCATTTTACACTATGTCCATTGTAGATTTGTGTCTCCGACAGTTTGTTTGGTTGCAGGGGACATATTCAGTTTTTATGGCCAAAATGTGCTTTTCAGGGGCTGAAAAGCATGTTTTGGCCGAATATGATAATTTTCATTAAAACTTGATTTCTATCACTTCGAATGATGCCAAATGAATAACTTACTTGAATTGGACCATTTTACACTATGTCCATTGTAGATTTGTGTCTCCGACAGTTCGTTTGGTTGCAGGGGACATTTTCAGTTTTTATGGCCAAAATGTGCTTTTCAGGGGCTGAAAAGCATGTTTTGGCCGAATATGATAATTTTCATTAAAACTTGATTTCTATCACTTCGAATGATGCCAAATGAATAATTTACTTGAATTGGACCATTTTACACTATGTCCATTGTAGATTTGTGTCTCCGACAGTTTGTTTGGTTGCAGGGGACATTTTCAGTTTTTATGGCCAAAATGTGCTTTTCAGGGGCTGAAAAGCATGTTTTGGCCGAGTATGATAATTTTCATTAAAACTTGATTTCTATCCATTTGAATGATGCCAAATGAATAACTTACTTGAATTGGACCATTTTACACTATGTCCATTGTAGATTTGTGTCTCTGACAGTTCGTTTGGTTGCAGGGGACATATTCAGTTTTTATGGCCAAAATGTGCTTTTCAGGGGCTGAAAAGCATGTTTTGGCCGAATATGATAATTTTCATTAAAACTTGATTTCTATCACTTCGAATGATGCCAAATGAATAACTTACTTGAATTGGACCATTTTACACTATGTCCATTGTAGATTTGTGTCTCCGACAGTTTGTTTGGTTGCAGGGGACATTTTCAGTTTTTATGGCCAAAATGTGCTTTTCAGGGGCTGAAAAGCATGTTTTGGCCGAGTATGATAATTTTCATTAAAACTTGATTTCTATCCATTTGAATGATGCCAAATGAATAACTTACTTGAATTGGACCATTTTACACTATGTCCATTGTAGATTTGTGTCTCTGACAGTTCGTTTGGTTGCAGGGGACATATTCAGTTTTTATGGCCAAAATGTGCTTTTCAGGGGCTGAAAAGCATGTTTTAGCCGAATATGATAATTTTCATTAAAACTTGATTTCTATCACTTCGAATGATGCCAAATGAATAACTTACTTGAATTGGACCATTTTACACTATGTCCATTGTAGATTTGTGTCTCCGACAGTTCGTTTGGTTGCAGGGGACATTTTCAGTTTTTATGGCCAAAATGTGCTTTTCAGGGGCTGAAAAGCATGTTTTGGCCGAGTATGATAATTTTCATTAAAACTTGATTTCTATCACTTCGAATGATGCCAAATGAATAACTTACTTGAATTGGACCATTTTACACTATGTCCATTGTAGATTTGTGTCTCTGACAGTTCGTTTGGTTGCAGGGGACATATTCAGTTTTTATGGCCAAAATGTGCTTTTCAGGGGCTGAAAAGCATGTTTTGGCCGAATATGATAATTTTCATTAAAACTTGATTTCTATCACTTCGAATGATGCCAAATGAATAACTTACTTGAATTGGACCATTTTACACTATGTCCATTGTAGATTTGAGTCTCTGACAGTTCGTTTGGTTGCAGGGGACATATTCAGTTTTTATGGCCAAAATGTGCTTTTCAGGGGCTGAAAAGCATGTTTTGGCCGAATATGATAATTTTCATTAAAACTTGATTTCTATCACTTCGAATGATGCCAAATGAATAACTTACTTGAATTGGACCATTTTACACTATGTCCATTGTAGATTTGTGTCTCCGACAGTTTGTTTGGTTGCAGGGGACATTTTCAGTTTTTATGGCCAAAATGTGCTTTTCAGGGGCTGAAAAGCATGTTTTGGCCGAGTATGATAATTTTCATTAAAACTTGATTTCTATCCATTTGAATGATGCCAAATGAATAACTTACTTGAATTGGACCATTTTACACTATGTCCATTGTAGATTTGTGTCTCTGACAGTTCGTTTGGTTGCAGGGGACATATTCAGTTTTTATGGCCAAAATGTGCTTTTCAGGGGCTGAAAAGCATGTTTTGGCCGATATGATAATTTTCATTAAAACTTGATTTCTATCACTATGAATGATGCCAAATGAATAACTTACTTGAATTGGACCATTTTACACTATGTCCATTGTAAATTTGTGTCTCTGACAGTTCGTTTGGTTGCAGGGGACATATTAAGATTTTATGGCCAAAATGTGCTTTTCAGGGGCTGAAAAGCATGTTTTGGCCGAGTATGATAATTTTCATTAAAACTTGATTTCTATCACTTCGAATGATGCCAAATGAATAACTTACTTGAATTGGACCATTTTACACTATGTCCATTGTAGATTTGTGTCTCCGACAGTTCGTTTGGTTGCAGGGGACATTTTCAGTTTTTATGGCCAAAATGTGCTTTTCAGGGGCTGAAAAGCATGTTTTGGCCGAGTATGATAATTTTCATTAAAACTTGATTTCTATCCATTTGAATGATGCCAAATGAAATACTTACTTGAATTGGACCATTTTACACTATGTCCATTGTAGATTTGTGTCTCTGACAGTTCGTTTGGTTGCAGGGGACATATTCAGTTTTTATGGCCAAAATGTGCTTTTCAGGGGCTGAAAAGCATGTTTTGGCCGAATATGATAATTTTCATTAAAACTTGATTTCTATCACTTCGAATGATGCCAAATGAATAACTTACTTGAATTGGACCATTTTACACTATGTCCATTGTAGATTTGTGTCTCCGACAGTTTGTTTGGTTGCAGGGGACATTTTCAGTTTTTATGGCCAAAATGTGCTTTTCAGGGGCTGAAAAGCATGTTTTGGCCGAGTATGATAATTTTCATTAAAACTTGATTTATATCCATTTGAATGATGCCAAATGAATAACTTACTTGAATTGGACCATTTTACACTATGTCCATTGTAGATTTGTGTCTCTGACAGTTCGTTTGGTTGCAGGGGACATATTCAGTTTTTATGGCCAAAATGTGCTTTTCAGGGGCTGAAAAGCATGTTTTGGCCGAATATGATAATTTTCATTAAAACTTGATTTCTATCACTTCGAATGATGCCAAATGAATAACTTACTTGAATTGGACCATTTTACACTATGTCCATTGTAGATTTGTGTCTCTGACAGTTCGTTTGGTTGCAGGGGACATATTAAGTTTTTATGGCCAAAATGTGCTTTTCAGGGGCTGAAAAGCATGTTTTGGCCGAGTATGATAATTTTCATTAAAACTTGATTTCTATCCATTTGAATGATGCCAAATGAATAACTTACTTGAATTGGACCATTTTACACTATGTCCATTGTAGATTTGTGTCTCTGACAGTTCATTTGGTTGCAGGGGACATATTCAGTTTTTATGGCCAAAATGTGCTTTTCAGGGGCTGAAAAGCATGTTTTGGCCGAATATGATAATTTTCATTAAAACTTGATTTCTATCACTTCGAATGATGCCAAATGAATAATTTACTTGAATTGGACCATTTTACACTATGTCCATTGTAGATTTGTGTCTCCGACAGTTTGTTTGGTTGCAGGGGACATTTTCAGTTTTTATGGCCAAAATGTGCTTTTCAGGGGGTGAAAAGCATGTTTTGGCCGAGTATGATAATTTTCATTAAAACTTGATTTCTATCCATTTGAATGATGCCAAATGAATAACTTACTTGAATTGGACCATTTTACACTATGTCCATTGTAGATTTGTGTCTCTGACAGTTCGTTTGGTTGCAGGGGACATATTCAGTTTTTATGGCCAAAATGTGCTTTTCAGGGGCTGAAAAGCATGTTTTGGCCGAATATGATAATTTTCATTAAAACTTGATTTCTATCACTTCGAATGATGCCAAATGAATAACTTACTTGAATTGGACCATTTTACACTATGTCCATTGTAGATTTGTGTCTCCGACAGTTTGTTTGGTTGCAGGGGACATTTTCAGTTTTTATGGCCAAAATGTGCTTTTCAGGGGGTGAAAAGCATGTTTTGGCCGAGTATGATAATTTTCATTAAAACTTGATTTCTATCCATTTGAATGATGCCAAATGAATAACTTACTTGAATTGGACCATTTTACACTATGTCCATTGTAGATTTGTGTCTCTGACAGTTCGTTTGGTTGCAGGGGACATATTCAGTTTTTATGGCCAAAATGTGCTTTTCAGGGGCTGAAAAGCATGTTTTGGCCGAATATGATAATTTTCATTAAAACTTGATTTCTATCACTTCGAATGATGCCAAATGAATAACTTACTTGAATTGGACCATTTTACACTATGTCCATTGTAGATTTGTGTCTCCGACAGTTCGTTTGGTTGCAGGGGACATATTAAGTTTTTATGGCCAAAATGTGCTTTTCAGGGGCTGAAAAGCATGTTTTGGCCGAGTATGATAATTTTCATTAAAACTTGATTTCTATCCATTTGAATGATGCCAAATGAATAACTTACTTGAATTGGACCATTTTACACTATGTCCATTGTAGATTTGTGTCTCCGACAGTTTGTTTGGTTGCGGGGGACATTTTCAGTTTTTATGGCCAAAATGTGCTTTTCAGGGGCTGAAAAGCATGTTTTGGCCGAGTATGATAATTTTCATTAAAACTTGATTTCTATCACTTCGAATGATGCCAAATGAATAACTTACTTGAATTGGACCATTTTACACTATGTCCATTGTAGATTTGTGTCTCTGACAGTTCGTTTGGTTGCAGGGGACATATTCAGTTTTTATGGCCAAAATGTGCTTTTCAGGGGCTGAAAAGCATGTTTTGGCCGAATATGATAATTTTCATTAAAACTTGATTTCTATCACTTCGAATGATGCCAAATGAATAACTTACTTGAATTGGACCATTTTACACTATGTCCATTGTAGATTTGAGTCTCTGACAGTTCGTTTGGTTGCAGGGGACATATTCAGTTTTTATGGCCAAAATGTGCTTTTCAGGGGCTGAAAAGCATGTTTTGGCCGAATATGATAATTTTCATTAAAACTTGATTTCTATCACTTCGAATGATGCCAAATGAATAACTTACTTGAATTGGACCATTTTACACTATGTCCATTGTAGATTTGTGTCTCCGACAGTTTGTTTGGTTGCAGGGGACATTTTCAGTTTTTATGGCCAAAATGTGCTTTTCAGGGGCTGAAAAGCATGTTTTGGCCGAGTATGATAATTTTCATTAAAACTTGATTTCTATCCATTTGAATGATGCCAAATGAATAACTTACTTGAATTGGACCATTTTACACTATGTCCATTGTAGATTTGTGTCTCTGACAGTTCGTTTGGTTGCAGGGGACATATTCAGTTTTTATGGCCAAAATGTGCTTTTCAGGGGCTGAAAAGCATGTTTTGGCCGATATGATAATTTTCATTAAAACTTGATTTCTATCACTATGAATGATGCCAAATGAATAACTTACTTGAATTGGACCATTTTACACTATGTCCATTGTAAATTTGTGTCTCTGACAGTTCGTTTGGTTGCAGGGGACATATTAAGTTTTTATGGCCAAAATGTGCTTTTCAGGGGCTGAAAAGCATGTTTTGGCCGAGTATGATAATTTTCATTAAAACTTGATTTCTATCCATTTGAATGATGCCAAATGAAATACTTACTTGAATTGGACCATTTTACACTATGTCCATTGTAGATTTGTGTCTCTGACAGTTCGTTTGGTTGCAGGGGACATATTCAGTTTTTATGGCCAAAATGTGCTTTTCAGGGGCTGAAAAGCATGTTTTGGCCGAATATGATAATTTTCATTAAAACTTGATTTCTATCACTTCGAATGATGCCAAATGAATAACTTACTTGAATTGGACCATTTTACACTATTTCCATTGTAGATTTGTGTCTCCGACAGTTTGTTTGGTTGCAGGGGACATTTTCAGTTTTTATGGCCAAAATGTGCTTTTCAGGGGCTGAAAAGCATGTTTTGGCCGAGTATGATAATTTTCATTAAAACTTGATTTATATCCATTTGAATGATGCCAAATGAATAACTTACTTGAATTGGACCATTTTACACTATGTCCATTGTAGATTTGTGTCTCTGACAGTTCGTTTGGTTGCAGGGGACATATTCAGTTTTTATGGCCAAAATGTGCTTTTCAGGGGCTGAAAAGCATGTTTTGGCCGAATATGATAATTTTCATTAAAACTTGATTTCTATCACTTCGAATGATGCCAAATGAATAACTTACTTGAATTGGACCATTTTACACTATGTCCATTGTAGATTTGTGTCTCTGACAGTTCGTTTGGTTGCAGGGGACATATTAAGTTTTTATGGCCAAAATGTGCTTTTCAGGGGCTGAAAAGCATGTTTTGGCCGAGTATGATAATTTTCATTAAAACTTGATTTCTATCCATTTGAATGATGCCAAATGAATAACTTACTTGAATTGGACCATTTTACACTATGTCCATTGTAGATTTGTGTCTCTGACAGTTCGTTTGGTTGCAGGGGACATATTCAGTTTTTATGGCCAAAATGTGCTTTTCAGGGGCTGAAAAGCATGTTTTGGCCGAATATGATAATTTTCATTAAAACTTGATTTCTATCACTTCGAATGATGCCAAATGAATAATTTACTTGAATTGGACCATTTTACACTATGTCCATTGTAGATTTGTGTCTCCGACAGTTTGTTTGGTTGCAGGGGACATTTTCAGTTTTTATGGCCAAAATGTGCTTTTCAGGGGCTGAAAAGCATGTTTTGGCCGAGTATGATAATTTTCATTAAAACTTGATTTCTATCCATTTGAATGATGCCAAATGAATAACTTACTTGAATTGGACCATTTTACACTATGTCCATTGTAGATTTGTGTCTCTGACAGTTCGTTCGGTTGCAGGGGACATATTCAGTTTTTATGGCCAAAATGTGCTTTTCAGGGGCTGAAAAGCATGTTTTGGCCGAATATGATAATTTTCATTAAAACTTGATTTCTATCACTTCGAATGATGCCAAATGAATAACTTACTTGAATTGGACCATTTTACACTATGTCCATTGTAGATTTGTGTCTCCGACAGTTTGTTTGGTTGCAGGGGACATTTTCAGTTTTTATGGCCAAAATGTGCTTTTCAGGGGGTGAAAAGCATGTTTTGGCCGAGTATGATAATTTTCATTAAAACTTGATTTCTATCCATTTGAATGATGCCAAATGAATAACTTACTTGAATTGGACCATTTTACACTATGTCCATTGTAGATTTGTGTCTCTGACAGTTCGTTTGGTTGCAGGGGACATATTCAGTTTTTATGGCCAAAATGTGCTTTTCAGGGGCTGAAAAGCATGTTTTGGCCGAATATGATAATTTTCATTAAAACTTGATTTCTATCACTTCGAATGATGCCAAATGAATAACTTACTTGAATTGGACCATTTTACACTATGTCCATTGTAGATTTGTGTCTCCGACAGTTCGTTTGGTTGCAGGGGACATTTTCAGTTTTTATGGCCAAAATGTGCTTTTCAGGGGCTGAAAAGCATGTTTTGGCCGAGTATGATAATTTTCATTAAAACTTGATTTCTATCCATTTGAATGATGCCAAATGAATAACTTACTTGAATTGGACCATTTTACACTATGTCCATTGTAGATTTGTGTCTCCGACAGTTTGTTTGGTTGCAGGGGACATTTTCAGTTTTTATGGCCAAAATGTGCTTTTCAGGGGCTGAAAAGCATGTTTTGGCCGAGTATGATAATTTTCATTAAAACTTGATTTCTATCCATTTGAATGATGCCAAATGAATAACTTACTTGAATTGGACCATTTTACACTATGTCCATTGTAGATTTGTGTCTCTGACAGTTCGTTTGGTTGCAGGGGACATATTCAGTTTTTATGGCCAAAATGTGCTTTTCAGAGGCTGAAAAGCATGTTTTGGCCGAATATGATAATTTTCATTAAAACTTGATTTCTATCACTTCGAATGATGCCAAATGAATAACTTACTTGAATTGGACCATTTTACACTATGTCCATTGTAGATTTGTGTCTCCGACAGTTTGTTTGGTTGCAGGGGACATTTTCAGTTTTTATGGCCAAAATGTGCTTTTCAGGGGGTGAAAAGCATGTTTTGGCCGAGTATGATAATTTTCATTAAAACTTGATTTCTATCCATTTGAATGATGCCAAATGAATAACTTACTTGAATTGGACCATTTTACACTATGTCCATTGTAGATTTGTGTCTCTGACAGTTCGTTTGGTTGCAGGGGACATATTAAGTTTTTATGGCCAAAATGTGCTTTTCAGGGGCTGAAAAGCATGTTTTGGCCGAGTATGATAATTTTCATTAAAACTTGATTTCTATCACTTCAAATGATGCCAAATGAATAACTTACTTGAATTGGACCATTTTACACTATGTCCATTGTAGATTTGTGTCTCCGACAGTTCGTTTGGTTGCAGGGGACATTTTCAGTTTTTATGGCCAAAATGTGCTTTTCAGGGGCTGAAAAGCATGTTTTGGCCGAGTATGATAATTTTCATTAAAACTTGATTTCTATCCATTTGAATGATGCCAAATGAATTACTTACTTGAATTGGACCATTTTACACTATGTCCATTGTAGATTTGTGTCTCTGACAGTTCGTTTGGTTGCAGGGGACATATTCAGTTTTTATGGCCAAAATGTGCTTTCAGGGGCTGAAAAGCATGTTTTGGCCGAATATGATAATTTTCATTAAAACTTGATTTCTATCTCTTCGAATGATGCTACATGAATAACTTACTTGAATTGGACCATTTTACACTATGTCCATTGTAAATTTGTGTCTCTGTCAGTTCGTTTGGTTGCAGGGGACATATTCAGTTTTTATGGCCAAAATGTGCTTTTCAGGGGCTGAAAAGCATGTTTTGGCCGAATATGATAATTTTCATTAAAACTTGATTTCTATCACTTCGAATGATGCCAAATGAATAACTTACTTGAATTGGACCATTTTACACTATGTCCATTGTAGATTTGTGTCTCTGACAGTTCGTTTGGTTGCAGGGGACATATTAAGTTTTTATGGCCAAAATGTGCTTTTCAGGGGCTGAAAAGCATGTTTTGGCCGAATATGATAATTTTCATTAAAACTTGATTTCTATCACTTCGAATGATGCCAAATGAATAACTTACTTGAATTGGACCATTTTACACTATGTCCATTGTAGATTTGTGTCTCCGACAGTTTGTTTGGTTGCAGGGGACATTTTCAGTTTTTATGGCCAAAATGTGCTTTTCAGGGGCTGAAATGCATGTTTTGGCCGAGTATGATAATTTTCATTAAAACTTGATTTCTATCCATTTGAATGATGCCAAATGAATAACTTACTTGAATTGGACCATTTTACACTATGTCCATTGTAGATTTGTGTCTCTGACAGTTCGTTTGGTTGCAGGGGACATATTCAGTTTTTATGGCCAAAATGTGCTTTTCAGGGGCTGAAAAGCATGTTTTGGCCGAATATGATAATTTTCATTAAAACTTGATTTCTATCACTTCGAATGATGCCAAATGAATAACTTACTTGAATTGGACCATTTTACACTATGTCCATTGTAGATTTGTGTCTCTGACAGTTCGTTTGGTTGCAGGGGACATATTCAGTTTTTATGGCCAAAATGTGCTTTTCAGGGGCTGAAAAGCATGTTTTGGCCGAATATGATAATTTTCATTAAAACTTGATTTCTATCACTTCGAATGATGCCAAATGAATAACTTACTTGAATTGGACCATTTTACACTATGTCCATTGTAGATTTGTGTCTCCGACAGTTTGTTTGGTTGCAGGGGACATTTTCAGTTTTTATGGCCAAAATGTGCTTTTCAGGGGCTGAAAAGCATGTTTTGGCCGAATATGATAATTTTCATTAAAACTTGATTTCTATCACTTCGAATGATGCCAAATGAATAACTTACTTGAATTGGACCATTTTACACTATGTCCATTGTAGATTTGTGTCTCTGACAGTTCGTTTGGTTGCAGGGGACATATTCAGTTTTTATGGCCAAAATGTGCTTTTCAGGGGCTGAAAAGCATGTTTTGGCCGAATATGATAATTTTCATTAAAACTTGATTTCTATCACTTCGAATGATGCCAAATGAATAACTTACTTGAATTGGACCATTTCACACTATGTCCATTGTAGATTTGTGTCTCTGACAGTTCGTTTGGTTGCAGGGGACATATTCAGTTTTTATGGCCAAAATGTGCTTTTCAGGGGCTGAAAAGCATGTTTTGGCCGAATATGATAATTTTCATTAAAACTTGATTTCTATCACTTCGAATGATGCCAAATGAATAACTTACTTGAATTGGACCATTTTACACTATGTCCATTGTAGATTTGTGTCTCTGACAGTTCGTTTGGTTGCAGGGGACATATTCAGTTTTTATGGCCAAAATGTGCTTTTCAGGGGCTGAAAAGCATGTTTTGGCCGAATATGATAATTTTCATTAAAACTTGATTTCTATCACTTCGAATGATGCCAAATGAATAACTTACTTGAATTGGACCATTTTACACTATGTCCATTGTAGATTTGTGTCTCTGACAGTTCGTTTGGTTGCAGGGGACATATTAAGTTTTTATGGCCAAAATGTGCTTTTCAGGGGCTGAAAAGCATGTTTTGGCCGAGTATGATAATTTTCATTAAAACTTGATTTCTATCACTTCGAATGATGCCAAATGAATAACTTACTTGAATTGGACCATTTTACACTATGTCCATTGTAGATTTGTGTCTCCGACAGTTCGTTTGGTTGCAGGGGACATTTTCAGTTTTTATGGCCAAAATGTGCTTTTCAGGGGCTGAAAAGCATGTTTTGGCCGAGTATGATAATTTTCATTAAAACTTGATTTCTATCCATTTGAATGATGCCAAATGAAATACTTACTTGAATTGGACCATTTTACACTATGTCCATTGTAGATTTGTGTCTCTGACAGTTCGTTTGGTTGCAGGGGACATATTCAGTTTTTATGGCCAAAATGTGCTTTTCAGTGGCTGAAAAGCATGTTTTGGCCGAATATGATAATTTTCATTAAAACTTGATTTCTATCACTTCGAATGATGCCAAATGAATAACTTACTTGAATTGGACCATTTCACACTATGTCCATTGTAGATTTGTGTCTCTGACAGTTCGTTTGTTTGCAGGGGACATATTCAGTTTTTATGGCCAAAATGTGCTTTTCAGGGGCTGAAAAGCATGTTTTGGCCGAATATGATAATTTTCATTAAAACTTTATTTCTATCACTTCGAATGATGCCAAATGAATAACTTACTTGAATTGGACCATTTTACACTATGTCCATTGTAGATTTGTGTCTCCGACAGTTTGTTTGGTTGCAGGGGACATATTCAGTTTTTATGGCCAAAATGTGCTTTTCAGGGGCTGAAAAGCATGTTTTGGCCGAATATGATAATTTTCATTAAAACTTGATTTCTATCACTTCGAATGATGCCAAATGAATAACTTACTTGAATTGGACCATTTTACACTATGTCCATTGTAGATTTGTGTCTCCGACAGTTCGTTTGGTTGCAGGGGACATTTTCAGTTTTTATGGCCAAAATGTGCTTTTCAGGGGCTGAAAAGCATGTTTTGGCCGAATATGATAATTTTCATTAAAACTTGATTTCTATCCATTTGAATGATGCCAAATGAATAACTTACTTGAATTGGACCATTTTACACTATGTCCATTGTAGATTTGTGTCTCTGACAGTTCATTTGGTTGCAGGGGACATATTCAGTTTTTATGGCCAAAATGTGCTTTTCAGGGGCTGAAAAGCATGTTTTGGCCGAATATGATAATTTTCATTAAAACTTGATTTCTATCACTTCGAATGATGCCAAATGAATAATTTACTTGAATTGGACCATTTTACACTATGTCCATTGTAGATTTGTGTCTCCGACAGTTTGTTTGGTTGCAGGGGACATTTTCAGTTTTTATGGCCAAAATGTGCTTTTCAGGGGGTGAAAAGCATGTTTTGGCCGAGTATGATAATTTTCATTAAAACTTGATTTCTATCCATTTGAATGATGCCAAATGAATAACTTACTTGAATTGGACCATTTTACACTATGTCCATTGTAGATTTGTGTCTCTGACAGTTCGTTTGGTTGCAGGGGACATATTCAGTTTTTATGGCCAAAATGTGCTTTTCAGGGGCTGAAAAGCATGTTTTGGCCGAATATGATAATTTTCATTAAAACTTGATTTCTATCACTTCGAATGATGCCAAATGAATAACTTACTTGAATTGGACCATTTTACACTATGTCCATTGTAGATTTGTGTCTCCGACAGTTTGTTTGGTTGCAGGGGACATTTTCAGTTTTTATGGCCAAAATGTGCTTTTCAGGGGGTGAAAAGCATGTTTTGGCCGAGTATGATAATTTTCATTAAAACTTGATTTCTATCCATTTGAATGATGCCAAATGAATAACTTACTTGAATTGGACCATTTTACACTATGTCCATTGTAGATTTGTGTCTCTGACAGTTCGTTTGGTTGCAGGGGACATATTCAGTTTTTATGGCCAAAATGTGCTTTTCAGGGGCTGAAAAGCATGTTTTGGCCGAATATGATAATTTTCATTAAAACTTGATTTCTATCACTTCGAATGATGCCAAATGAATAACTTACTTGAATTGGACCATTTTACACTATGTCCATTGTAGATTTGTGTCTCCGACAGTTCGTTTGGTTGCAGGGGACATATTAAGTTTTTATGGCCAAAATGTGCTTTTCAGGGGCTGAAAAGCATGTTTTGGCCGAGTATGATAATTTTCATTAAAACTTGATTTCTATCCATTTGAATGATGCCAAATGAATAACTTACTTGAATTGGACCATTTTACACTATGTCCATTGTAGATTTGTGTCTCCGACAGTTTGTTTGGTTGCGGGGGACATTTTCAGTTTTTATGGCCAAAATGTGCTTTTCAGGGGCTGAAAAGCATGTTTTGGCCGAGTATGATAATTTTCATTAAAACTTGATTTCTATCACTTCGAATGATGCCAAATGAATAACTTACTTGAATTGGACCATTTTACACTATGTCCATTGTAGATTTGTGTCTCTGACAGTTCGTTTGGTTGCAGGGGACATATTCAGTTTTTATGGCCAAAATGTGCTTTTCAGGGGCTGAAAAGCATGTTTTGGCCGAATATGATAATTTTCATTAAAACTTGATTTCTATCACTTCGAATGATGCCAAATGAATAACTTACTTGAATTGGACCATTTTACACTATGTCCATTGTAGATTTGAGTCTCTGACAGTTCGTTTGGTTGCAGGGGACATATTCAGTTTTTATGGCCAAAATGTGCTTTTCAGGGGCTGAAAAGCATGTTTTGGCCGAATATGATAATTTTCATTAAAACTTGATTTCTATCACTTCGAATGATGCCAAATGAATAACTTACTTGAATTGGACCATTTTACACTATGTCCATTGTAGATTTGTGTCTCCGACAGTTTGTTTGGTTGCAGGGGACATTTTCAGTTTTTATGGCCAAAATGTGCTTTTCAGGGGCTGAAAAGCATGTTTTGGCCGAGTATGATAATTTTCATTAAAACTTGATTTCTATCCATTTGAATGATGCCAAATGAATAACTTACTTGAATTGGACCATTTTACACTATGTCCATTGTAGATTTGTGTCTCTGACAGTTCGTTTGGTTGCAGGGGACATATTCAGTTTTTATGGCCAAAATGTGCTTTTCAGGGGCTGAAAAGCATGTTTTGGCCGATATGATAATTTTCATTAAAACTTGATTTCTATCACTATGAATGATGCCAAATGAATAACTTACTTGAATTGGACCATTTTACACTATGTCCATTGTAAATTTGTGTCTCTGACAGTTCGTTTGGTTGCAGGGGACATATTAAGTTTTTATGGCCAAAATGTGCTTTTCAGGGGCTGAAAAGCATGTTTTGGCCGAGTATGATAATTTTCATTAAAACTTGATTTCTATCCATTTGAATGATGCCAAATGAAATACTTACTTGAATTGGACCATTTTACACTATGTCCATTGTAGATTTGTGTCTCTGACAGTTCGTTTGGTTGCAGGGGACATATTCAGTTTTTATGGCCAAAATGTGCTTTTCAGGGGCTGAAAAGCATGTTTTGGCCGAATATGATAATTTTCATTAAAACTTGATTTCTATCACTTCGAATGATGCCAAATGAATAACTTACTTGAATTGGACCATTTTACACTATTTCCATTGTAGATTTGTGTCTCCGACAGTTTGTTTGGTTGCAGGGGACATTTTCAGTTTTTATGGCCAAAATGTGCTTTTCAGGGGCTGAAAAGCATGTTTTGGCCGAGTATGATAATTTTCATTAAAACTTGATTTATATCCATTTGAATGATGCCAAATGAATAACTTACTTGAATTGGACCATTTTACACTATGTCCATTGTAGATTTGTGTCTCTGACAGTTCGTTTGGTTGCAGGGGACATATTCAGTTTTTATGGCCAAAATGTGCTTTTCAGGGGCTGAAAAGCATGTTTTGGCCGAATATGATAATTTTCATTAAAACTTGATTTCTATCACTTCGAATGATGCCAAATGAATAACTTACTTGAATTGGACCATTTTACACTATGTCCATTGTAGATTTGTGTCTCTGACAGTTCGTTTGGTTGCAGGGGACATATTAAGTTTTTATGGCCAAAATGTGCTTTTCAGGGGCTGAAAAGCATGTTTTGGCCGAGTATGATAATTTTCATTAAAACTTGATTTCTATCCATTTGAATGATGCCAAATGAATAACTTACTTGAATTGGACCATTTTACACTATGTCCATTGTAGATTTGTGTCTCTGACAGTTCGTTTGGTTGCAGGGGACATATTCAGTTTTTATGGCCAAAATGTGCTTTTCAGGGGCTGAAAAGCATGTTTTGGCCGAATATGATAATTTTCATTAAAACTTGATTTCTATCACTTCGAATGATGCCAAATGAATAATTTACTTGAATTGGACCATTTTACACTATGTCCATTGTAGATTTGTGTCTCCGACAGTTTGTTTGGTTGCAGGGGACATTTTCAGTTTTTATGGCCAAAATGTGCTTTTCAGGGGCTGAAAAGCATGTTTTGGCCGAGTATGATAATTTTCATTAAAACTTGATTTCTATCCATTTGAATGATGCCAAATGAATAACTTACTTGAATTGGACCATTTTACACTATGTCCATTGTAGATTTGTGTCTCTGACAGTTCGTTCGGTTGCAGGGGACATATTCAGTTTTTATGGCCAAAATGTGCTTTTCAGGGGCTGAAAAGCATGTTTTGGCCGAATATGATAATTTTCATTAAAACTTGATTTCTATCACTTCGAATGATGCCAAATGAATAACTTACTTGAATTGGACCATTTTACACTATGTCCATTGTAGATTTGTGTCTCCGACAGTTTGTTTGGTTGCAGGGGACATTTTCAGTTTTTATGGCCAAAATGTGCTTTTCAGGGGGTGAAAAGCATGTTTTGGCCGAGTATGATAATTTTCATTAAAACTTGATTTCTATCCATTTGAATGATGCCAAATGAATAACTTACTTGAATTGGACCATTTTACACTATGTCCATTGTAGATTTGTGTCTCTGACAGTTCGTTTGGTTGCAGGGGACATATTCAGTTTTTATGGCCAAAATGTGCTTTTCAGGGGCTGAAAAGCATGTTTTGGCCGAATATGATAATTTTCATTAAAACTTGATTTCTATCACTTCGAATGATGCCAAATGAATAACTTACTTGAATTGGACCATTTTACACTATGTCCATTGTAGATTTGTGTCTCCGACAGTTCGTTTGGTTGCAGGGGACATTTTCAGTTTTTATGGCCAAAATGTGCTTTTCAGGGGCTGAAAAGCATGTTTTGGCCGAGTATGATAATTTTCATTAAAACTTGATTTCTATCCATTTGAATGATGCCAAATGAATAACTTACTTGAATTGGACCATTTTACACTATGTCCATTGTAGATTTGTGTCTCCGACAGTTTGTTTGGTTGCAGGGGACATTTTCAGTTTTTATGGCCAAAATGTGCTTTTCAGGGGCTGAAAAGCATGTTTTGGCCGAGTATGATAATTTTCATTAAAACTTGATTTCTATCCATTTGAATGATGCCAAATGAATAACTTACTTGAATTGGACCATTTTACACTATGTCCATTGTAGATTTGTGTCTCTGACAGTTCGTTTGGTTGCAGGGGACATATTCAGTTTTTATGGCCAAAATGTGCTTTTCAGAGGCTGAAAAGCATGTTTTGGCCGAATATGATAATTTTCATTAAAACTTGATTTCTATCACTTCGAATGATGCCAAATGAATAACTTACTTGAATTGGACCATTTTACACTATGTCCATTGTAGATTTGTGTCTCCGACAGTTTGTTTGGTTGCAGGGGACATTTTCAGTTTTTATGGCCAAAATGTGCTTTTCAGGGGGTGAAAAGCATGTTTTGGCCGAGTATGATAATTTTCATTAAAACTTGATTTCTATCCATTTGAATGATGCCAAATGAATAACTTACTTGAATTGGACCATTTTACACTATGTCCATTGTAGATTTGTGTCTCTGACAGTTCGTTTGGTTGCAGGGGACATATTAAGTTTTTATGGCCAAAATGTGCTTTTCAGGGGCTGAAAAGCATGTTTTGGCCGAGTATGATAATTTTCATTAAAACTTGATTTCTATCACTTCAAATGATGCCAAATGAATAACTTACTTGAATTGGACCATTTTACACTATGTCCATTGTAGATTTGTGTCTCCGACAGTTCGTTTGGTTGCAGGGGACATTTTCAGTTTTTATGGCCAAAATGTGCTTTTCAGGGGCTGAAAAGCATGTTTTGGCCGAGTATGATAATTTTCATTAAAACTTGATTTCTATCCATTTGAATGATGCCAAATGAATTACTTACTTGAATTGGACCATTTTACACTATGTCCATTGTAGATTTGTGTCTCTGACAGTTCGTTTGGTTGCAGGGGACATATTCAGTTTTTATGGCCAAAATGTGCTTTCAGGGGCTGAAAAGCATGTTTTGGCCGAATATGATAATTTTCATTAAAACTTGATTTCTATCTCTTCGAATGATGCTACATGAATAACTTACTTGAATTGGACCATTTTACACTATGTCCATTGTAAATTTGTGTCTCTGTCAGTTCGTTTGGTTGCAGGGGACATATTCAGTTTTTATGGCCAAAATGTGCTTTTCAGGGGCTGAAAAGCATGTTTTGGCCGAATATGATAATTTTCATTAAAACTTGATTTCTATCACTTCGAATGATGCCAAATGAATAACTTACTTGAATTGGACCATTTTACACTATGTCCATTGTAGATTTGTGTCTCTGACAGTTCGTTTGGTTGCAGGGGACATATTAAGTTTTTATGGCCAAAATGTGCTTTTCAGGGGCTGAAAAGCATGTTTTGGCCGAATATGATAATTTTCATTAAAACTTGATTTCTATCACTTCGAATGATGCCAAATGAATAACTTACTTGAATTGGACCATTTTACACTATGTCCATTGTAGATTTGTGTCTCCGACAGTTTGTTTGGTTGCAGGGGACATTTTCAGTTTTTATGGCCAAAATGTGCTTTTCAGGGGCTGAAATGCATGTTTTGGCCGAGTATGATAATTTTCATTAAAACTTGATTTCTATCCATTTGAATGATGCCAAATGAATAACTTACTTGAATTGGACCATTTTACACTATGTCCATTGTAGATTTGTGTCTCTGACAGTTCGTTTGGTTGCAGGGGACATATTCAGTTTTTATGGCCAAAATGTGCTTTTCAGGGGCTGAAAAGCATGTTTTGGCCGAATATGATAATTTTCATTAAAACTTGATTTCTATCACTTCGAATGATGCCAAATGAATAACTTACTTGAATTGGACCATTTTACACTATGTCCATTGTAGATTTGTGTCTCTGACAGTTCGTTTGGTTGCAGGGGACATATTCAGTTTTTATGGCCAAAATGTGCTTTTCAGGGGCTGAAAAGCATGTTTTGGCCGAATATGATAATTTTCATTAAAACTTGATTTCTATCACTTCGAATGATGCCAAATGAATAACTTACTTGAATTGGACCATTTTACACTATGTCCATTGTAGATTTGTGTCTCCGACAGTTTGTTTGGTTGCAGGGGACATTTTCAGTTTTTATGGCCAAAATGTGCTTTTCAGGGGCTGAAAAGCATGTTTTGGCCGAGTATGATAATTTTCATTAAAACTTGATTTCTATCCATTTGAATGATGCCAAATGAATAACTTACTTGAATTGGACCATTTTACACTATGTCCATTGTAGATTTGTGTCTCTGACAGTTCGTTTAGTTGCAGGGGACATTTTCAGTTTTTATGGCCAAAATGTGCTTTTCAGGGGCTGAAAAGCATGTTTTGGCCGAATATGATAATTTTCATTAAAACTTGATTTCTATCACTTCGAATGATGCCAAATGAATAACTTACTTGAATTGGACCATTTTACACTATGTCCATTGTAGATTTGTGTCTCCGACAGTTTGTTTGGTTGCAGGGGACATTTTCAGTTTTTATGGCCAAAATGTGCTTTTCAGGGGCTGAAAAGCATGTTTTGGCCGAGTATGATAATTTTCATTAAAACTTGATTTCTATCCATTTGAATGATGCCAAATGAATAACTTACTTGAATTGGACCATTTTACACTATGTCCATTGTCGATTTGTGTCTCTGACAGTTCGTTTGGTTGCAGGGGACATATTCAGTTTTTATGGCCAAAATGTGCTTTTCAGGGGCTGAAAAGCATGTTTTGGCCGAATATGATAATTTTCATTAAAACTTGATTTCTATCACTTCGAATGATGCCAAATGAATAACTTACTTGAATTGGACCATTTTACACTATGTCCATTGTAGATTTGTGTCTCTGACAGTTCGTTTGGTTGCAGGGGACATATTCAGTTTTTATGGCCAAAATGTGCTTTTCAGGGGCTGAAAAGCATGTTTTGGCCGAATATGATAATTTTCATTAAAACTTGATTTCTATCACTTCGAATGATGCCAAATGAATAACTTACTTGAATTGGACCATTTTACACTATGTCCATTGTAGATTTGTGTCTCCAACAGTTTGTTTGGTTGCAGGGGACATTTTCAGTTTTTATGGCCAAAATGTGCTTTTCAGGGGCTGAAAAGCATGTTTTGGCCGAGTATGATAATTTTCATTAAAACTTGATTTCTATCCATTTGAATGATGCCAAATGAATAACTTACTTGAATTGGACCATTTTACACTGTGTCCATTGTAGATTTGTGTCTCTGACAGTTCGTTTGGTTGCAGGGGACATATTCAGTTTTTATGGCCAAAATGTGCTTTTCAGGGGCTGAAAAGCATGTTTTGGCCGAATATGATAATTTTCATTAAAACTTGATTTCTATCACTTCGAATGATGCCAAATGAATAACTTACTTGAATTGGACCATTATACACTAAGTCCATTGTAGATTTGTGTCTCTGACAGTTCGTTTGGTTGCAGGGGACATATTAAGTTTTTATGGCCAAAATGTGCTTTTCAGGGGCTGAAAAGCATGTTTTGGCCTAGTATGATAATTTTCATTAAAACTTGATTTCTATCACTTCGAATGATGCCAAATGAATAACTTACTTGAATTGGACCATTTTACACTATGTCCATTGTAGATTTGTGTCTCCGACAGTTCGTTTGGTTGCAGGGGACATTTTCAGTTTTTATGGCCAAAATGTGCTTTTCAGGGGCTGAAAAGCATGTTTTGGCCGAGTATGATAATTTTCATTAAAACTTGATTTCTATCCATTTGAATGATGCCAAATGAATTACTTACTTGAATTGGACCATTTTACACTATGTCCATTGTAGATTTGTGTCTCTGACAGTTCGTTTGGTTGCAGGGGACATATTCAGTTTTTATGGCCAAAATGTGCTTTTCACGGGCTGAAAAGCATGTTTTGGCCGAATATGATAATTTTCATTAAAACTTGATTTCTATCTCTTCGAATGATGCCAAATGAATAACTTACTTGAATTGGACCATTTTACACTATGTCCATTGTAGATTTGTGTCTCTGACAGTTCGTTTGGTTGCAGGGGACATATTCAGTTTTTATGGCCAAAATGTGCTTTTCAGGGGCTGAAAAGCATGTTTTGGCCGAATATGATAATTTTCATTAAAACTTGATTTCTATCACTTCGAATGATGCCAAATGAATAACTTACTTGAATTGGACCATTTTACACTATGTCCATTGTAGATTTGTGTCTCTGACAGTTCGTTTGGTTGCAGGGGACATATTCAGTTTTTATGGCCAAAATGTGCTTTTCAGGGGCTGAAAAGCATGTTTTGGCCGAATATGATAATTTTCATTAAAACTTGATTTCTATCACTTCGAATGATGCCAAATGAATAACTTACTTGAATTGGACCATTTTACACTATGTCCATTGTAGATTTGTGTCTCTGACAGTTCGTTTGGTTGCAGTACACATATTAAGTTTTTATGGCCAAAATGTGCTTTTCAGGGGCTGAAAAGCATGTTTTGGCCGAGTATGATAATTTTCATTAAAACTTGATTTCTATCACTTCGAATGATGCCAAATTAATAACTTACTTGAATTGGACCATTTTACACTATGTCCATTGTAGATTTGTGTCTCCGACAGTTCGTTTGGTTGCAGGGGACATTTTCAGTTTTTATGGCCAAAATGTGCTTTTCAGGGGCTGAAAAGCATGTTTTTGCCGAATATGATAATTTTCATTAAAACTTGATTTCTATCACTTCGAATGATGCCAAAAGAATAACTTACTTGAATTGGACCATTTTACACTATGTCCATTGTAGATTTGTGTCTCCGACAGTTTGTTTGGTTGCAGGGGACATTTTCAGTTTTTATGGCCAAAATGTGCTTTTCAGGGGCTGAAAAGCATGTTTTGGCCGAGTATGATAATTTTCATTAAAACTTGATTTCTATCCATTTGAATGATGCCAAATGAATAACTTACTTGAATTGGACCATTTTACACTGTGTCCATTGTAGATTTGTGTTTCTGACAGTTCGTTTGGTTGCAGGGGACATATTCAGTTTTTATGGCCAAAATGTGCTTTTCAGGGGCTGAAAAGCATGTTTTGGCCGAATATGATAATTTTCATTAAAACTTGATTTCTATCACTTCGAATGATGCCAAATGAATAACTTACTTGAATTGGACCATTTTACACTATGTCCATTGTAGATTTGTGTCTCTGACAGTTTGTTTGGTTGCAGGGGACATATTCAGTTTTTATGGCCAAAATGTGCTTTTCAGGGGCTGAAAAGCATGTTTTGGCCGAATATGATAATTTTCATTAAAACTTGATTTCTATCACTTCGAATGATGCCAAATGAATAACTTACTTGAATTGGACCATTTTACACTATGTCCATTGTAGATTTGTGTCTCTGACAGTTCGTTTGGTTGCAGGGGACATATTCAGTTTTTATGGCCAAAATGTGCTTTTCAGGGGCTGAAAAGCATGTTTTGGCCGAATATGATAATTTTCATTAAAACTTGATTTCTATCACTTCGAATGATGCCAAATGAATAACTTACTTGAATTGGACCATTTTACACTATGTCCATTGTAGATTTGTGTCTCCGACAGTTTGTTTGGTTGCAGGGGACATTTTCAGTTTTTATGGCCAAAATGTGCTTTTCAGGGGCTGAAAAGCATGTTTTGGCCGAGTATGATAATTTTCATTAAAACTTGATTTCTATCCATTTGAATGATGCCAAATGAATAACTTACTTGAATTGGACCATTTTACACTATGTCCATTGTAGATTTGTGTCTCTGACAGTTCGTTTGGTTGCAGGGGACATATTCAGTTTTTATGGCCAAAATGTGCTTTTCAGGGGCTGAAAAGCATGTTTTGGCCGAATATGATAATTTTCATTAAAACTTGATTTCTATCACTTCGAATGATGCCAAATGAATAACTTACTTGAATTGGACCATTTTACACTATGTCCATTGTAGATTTGTGTCTCTGACAGTTCGTTTGGTTGCAGTACACATATTAAGTTTTTATGGCCAAAATGTGCTTTTCAGGGGCTGAAAAGCATGTTTTGGCCGAGTATGATAATTTTCATTAAAACTTGATTTCTATCACTTCGAATGATGCCAAATGAATAACTTACTTGAATTGGACCATTTTACACTATGTCCATTGTAGATTTGTGTCTCCGACAGTTCGTTTGGTTGCAGGGGACATTTTCAGTTTTTATGGCCAAAATGTGCTTTTCAGGGGCTGAAAAGCATGTTTTTGCCGAATATGATAATTTTCATTAAAACTTGATTTCTATCACTTCGAATGATGCCAAATGAATAACTTACTTGAATTGGACCATTTTACACTATGTCCATTGTAGATTTGTGTCTCCGACAGTTTGTTTGGTTGCAGGGGACATTTTCAGTTTTTATGGCCAAAATGTGCTTTTCAGGGGCTGAAAAGCATGTTTTGGCCGAGTATGATAATTTTCATTAAAACTTGATTTCTATCCATTTGAATGATGCCAAATGAATAACTTACTTGAATTGGACCATTTTACACTGTGTCCATTGTAGATTTGTGTTTCTGACAGTTCGTTTGGTTGCAGGGGACATATTCAGTTTTTATGGCCAAAATGTGCTTTTCAGGGGCTGAAAAGCATGTTTTGGCCGAATATGATAATTTTCATTAAAACTTGATTTCTATCACTTCGAATGATGCCAAATGAATAACTTACTTGAATTGGACCATTTTACACTATGTCCATTGTAGATTTGTGTCTCCGACAGTTTGTTTGGTTGCACTGGACATTTTCAGTTTTTATGGCCAAAATGTGCTTTTCAGGGGCTGAAAAGCATGTTTTGGCCGAGTATGATAATTTTCATTAAAACTTGATTTCTATCCATTTGAATGATGCCAAATGAATAACTTACTTGAATTGGACCATTTTACACTATGTCCATTGTAGATTTGTGTCTCTGACAGTTCGTTTGGTTGCAGGGGATATATTCAGTTTTTATGGCCAAAATGTGCTTTTCAGGGGCTGAAAAGCATGTTTTGGCCGAGTTTGATAATTTTCATTAAAACTTAATTTCTATCACTTCGAATGATGCCAAATGAATAATTTACTTGAATTGGACCATTTTACACTATGTCCATTGTAGATTTGTATCTCTGACAGTTCGTTTGGTTGCAGGGGACATATTCAGTTTTTATGGCCAAAATGTGCTTTTCAGGGGCTGAAAAGCACGTTTTGGCAGAATATGATAATTTTCATTAAAACTTGATTTCTATCCATTCGAATGATGCCAAATGAATATCTTACTTGAATTGGACCATTTTACACTATGTCCATTGTAGATTTGTTTCTCTGACAGTTCGTTTGGTTGCAGGGGACATATTCAGTTTTTATGGCCAAAATGTGCTTTTCAGGGGCTGAAAAGCATGTTTTGGCCGTGTATGATAATTTTCATTAAAACTTGATTTCTATCACTTCGAATGATGCTAAATGAATAACTTACTTGAATTGGACCATTTTACACTATGTCCATTGTAGATTTGTGTCTCTGACAGTTCGTTTGGTTGCAGGGGACATTTTCAGTTTTTATGGCCAAAATGTGCTTTTCAGAGGCTGAAAAGCATGTTTTGGCAGAGTATGATAATTTTCATTAAAACTTAATTTCTATCACTTCGAATGATGCCAAATGAATAACTTACTTGAATTTGAACATTTTACACTATGTCCATTGTAGATTTGTGTCTCTGACAGTTCGTTTTGTTGCAGGGGACATATTCAGTTTTTATGGCCAAAATGTGCTTTTCAGGGGCTGAAAAGCATGTTTTGGCCGAATATGATAATTTTCATTAAAACTTGATTTCTATCACTTCGAATAATGCCAAATGAATAACTTACTTGAATTGGACCATTTTACACTATGTCCATTGTAGATTTGTGTCTCCGACAGTTTGTTTGGTTGAGGGGACATTTTCAGTTTTTATGGCCAAAATGTGCTTTTCAGGGGCTGAAAAGCATGTTTTGGCCGAGTATGATAATTTTCATTAAAACTTGATTTCTATCCATTTGAATGATGCCAAATGAATAACTTACTTGAATTGGACCATTTTACACTATGTCCATTGTCGATTTGTGTCTCTGACAGTTCGTTTGGTTGCAGGGGACATATTCAGTTTTTATGGCCAAAATGTGCTTTTCAGGGGCTGAAAAGCATGTTTTGGCCGAATATGATAATTTTCATTAAAACTTGATTTCTATCACTTCGAATGATGCCAAATGAATAACTTACTTGAATTGGACCATTTTACACTATGTCCATTGTAGATTTGTGTCTCTGACAGTTCGTTTGGTTGCAGGGGACATATTCAGTTTTTATGGCCAAAATGTGCTTTTCAGGGGCTGAAAAGCATGTTTTGGCCGAATATGATAATTTTCATTAAAACTTGATTTCTATCACTTCGAATGATGCCAAATGAATAACTTACTTGAATTGGACCATTTTACACTATGTCCATTGTAGATTTGTGTCTCCAACAGTTTGTTTGGTTGCAGGGGACATTTTCAGTTTTTATGGCCAAAATGTGCTTTTCAGGGGCTGAAAAGCATGTTTTGGCCGAGTATGATAATTTTCATTAAAACTTGATTTCTATCCATTTGAATGATGCCAAATGAATAACTTACTTGAATTGGACCATTTTACACTGTGTCCATTGTAGATTTGTGTCTCTGACAGTTCGTTTGGTTGCAGGGGACATATTCAGTTTTTATGGCCAAAATGTGCTTTTCAGGGGCTGAAAAGCATGTTTTGGCCGAATATGATAATTTTCATTAAAACTTGATTTCTATCACTTCGAATGATGCCAAATGAATAACTTACTTGAATTGGACCATTATACACTAAGTCCATTGTAGATTTGTGTCTCTGACAGTTCGTTTGGTTGCAGGGGACATATTAAGTTTTTATGGCCAAAATGTGCTTTTCAGGGGCTGAAAAGCATGTTTTGGCCTAGTATGATAATTTTCATTAAAACTTGATTTCTATCACTTCGAATGATGCCAAATGAATAACTTACTTGAATTGGACCATTTTACACTATGTCCATTGTAGATTTGTGTCTCCGACAGTTCGTTTGGTTGCAGGGGACATTTTCAGTTTTTATGGCCAAAATGTGCTTTTCAGGGGCTGAAAAGCATGTTTTGGCCGAGTATGATAATTTTCATTAAAACTTGATTTCTATCCATTTGAATGATGCCAAATGAATTACTTACTTGAATTGGACCATTTTACACTATGTCCATTGTAGATTTGTGTCTCTGACAGTTCGTTTGGTTGCAGGGGACATATTCAGTTTTTATGGCCAAAATGTGCTTTTCACGGGCTGAAAAGCATGTTTTGGCCGAATATGATAATTTTCATTAAAACTTGATTTCTATCTCTTCGAATGATGCCAAATGAATAACTTACTTGAATTGGACCATTTTACACTATGTCCATTGTAGATTTGTGTCTCTGACAGTTCGTTTGGTTGCAGGGGACATATTCAGTTTTTATGGCCAAAATGTGCTTTTCAGGGGCTGAAAAGCATGTTTTGGCCGAATATGATAATTTTCATTAAAACTTGATTTCTATCACTTCGAATGATGCCAAATGAATAACTTACTTGAATTGGACCATTTTACACTATGTCCATTGTAGATTTGTGTCTCTGACAGTTCGTTTGGTTGCAGGGGACATATTCAGTTTTTATGGCCAAAATGTGCTTTTCAGGGGCTGAAAAGCATGTTTTGGCCGAATATGATAATTTTCATTAAAACTTGATTTCTATCTCTTCGAATGATGCCAAATGAATAACTTACTTGAATTGGACCATTTTACACTATGTCCATTGTAGATTTGTGTCTCTGACAGTTCGTTTGGTTGCAGTACACATATTAAGTTTTTATGGCCAAAATGTGCTTTTCAGGGGCTGAAAAGCATGTTTTGGCCGAGTATGATAATTTTCATTAAAACTTGATTTCTATCACTTCGAATGATGCCAAATGAATAACTTACTTGAATTGGACCATTTTACACTATGTCCATTGTAGATTTGTGTCTCTGACAGTTTGTTTGGTTGCAGGGGACATATTCAGTTTTTATGGCCAAAATGTGCTTTTCAGGGGCTGAAAAGCATGTTTTGGCCGAATATGATAATTTTCATTAAAACTTGATTTCTATCACTTCGAATGATGCCAAATGAATAACTTACTTGAATTGGACCATTTTACACTATGTCCATTGTAGATTTGTGTCTCTGACAGTTCGTTTGGTTGCAGGGGACATATTCAGTTTTTATGGCCAAAATGTGCTTTTCAGGGGCTGAAAAGCATGTTTTGGCCGAATATGATAATTTTCATTAAAACTTGATTTCTATCACTTCGAATGATGCCAAATGAATAACTTACTTGAATTGGACCATTTTACACTATGTCCATTGTAGATTTGTGTCTCCGACAGTTTGTTTGGTTGCAGGGGACATTTTCAGTTTTTATGGCCAAAATGTGCTTTTCAGGGGCTGAAAAGCATGTTTTGGCCGAGTATGATAATTTTCATTAAAACTTGATTTCTATCCATTTGAATGATGCCAAATGAATAACTTACTTGAATTGGACCATTTTACACTATGTCCATTGTAGATTTGTGTCTCTGACAGTTCGTTTGGTTGCAGGGGACATATTCAGTTTTTATGGCCAAAATGTGCTTTTCAGGGGCTGAAAAGCATGTTTTGGCCGAATATGATAATTTTCATTAAAACTTGATTTCTATCACTTCGAATGATGCCAAATGAATAACTTACTTGAATTGGACCATTTTACACTATGTCCATTGTAGATTTGTGTCTCTGACAGTTCGTTTGGTTGCAGTACACATATTAAGTTTTTATGGCCAAAATGTGCTTTTCAGGGGCTGAAAAGCATGTTTTGGCCGAGTATGATAATTTTCATTAAAACTTGATTTCTATCACTTCGAATGATGCCAAATGAATAACTTACTTGAATTGGACCATTTTACACTATGTCCATTGTAGATTTGTGTCTCCGACAGTTCGTTTGGTTGCAGGGGACATTTTCAGTTTTTATGGCCAAAATGTGCTTTTCAGGGGCTGAAAAGCATGTTTTTGCCGAATATGATAATTTTCATTAAAACTTGATTTCTATCACTTCGAATGATGCCAAATGAATAACTTACTTGAATTGGACCATTTTACACTATGTCCATTGTAGATTTGTGTCTCCGACAGTTTGTTTGGTTGCAGGGGACATTTTCAGTTTTTATGGCCAAAATGTGCTTTTCAGGGGCTGAAAAGCATGTTTTGGCCGAGTATGATAATTTTCATTAAAACTTGATTTCTATCCATTTGAATGATGCCAAATGAAATACTTACTTGAATTGGACCATTTTACACTATGTCCATTGTAGATTTGTGTCTCTGACAGTTCGTTTGGTTGCAGGGGACATATTCAGTTTTTATGGCCAAAATGTGCTTTTCAGGGGCTAAAAAGCATGTTTTGGCCGAATATGATAATTTTCATTAAAACTTGATTTCTATCACTTCGAATGATGCCAAATGAATAACTTACTTGAATTGGACCATTTCACACTATGTCCATTGTAGATTTGTGTCTCTGACAGTTCGTTTGGTTGCAGGGGACATATTCAGTTTTTATGGCCAAAATGTGCTTTTCAGGGGCTGAAAAGCATGTTTTGGCCGAATATGATAATTTTCATTAAAACTTTATTTCTATCACTTCGAATGATGCCAAATGAATAACTTACTTGAATTGGACCATTTTACACTATGTCCATTGTAGATTTGTGTCTCTGACAGTTCGTTTGGTTGCAGGGGACATATTCAGTTTTTATGGCCAAAATGTGCTTTTCAGGGGCTGAAAAGCATGTTTTGGCCGAATATGATAATTTTCATTAAAACTTGATTTCTATCACTTCGAATGATGCCAAATGAATAACTTACTTGAATTGGACCATTTTACACTATGTCCATTGTAGATTTGTGTCTCCGACAGTTCGTTTGGTTGCAGGGGACATTTTCAGTTTTTATGGCCAAAATGTGCTTTTCAGGGGCTGAAAAGCATGTTTTGGCCGAATATGATAATTTTCATTAAAACTTGATTTCTATCACTTCGAATGATGCCAAATGAATAATTTACTTGAATTGGACCATTTTACACTATGTCCATTGTAGATTTGTGTCTCTGACAGTTCGTTTGGTTGCAGGGGACATATTCAGTTTTTATGGCCAAAATGTGCTTTTCAGGGGCTGAAAAGCATGTTTTGGCCGAATATGATAATTTTCATTAAAACTTGATTTCTATCACTTCGAATGATGCCAAATGAATAACTTACTTGAATTGGACCATTTTACACTATGTCCATTGTAGATTTGTGTCTCCGACAGTTTGTTTGGTTGCAGGGGACATTTTCAGTTTTTATGGCCAAAATGTGCTTTTCAGGGGCTGTGAAAAGCATGTTTTGGCCGAGTATGATAATTTTCATTAAAACTTGATTTCTATCCATTTGAATGATGCCAAATGAATAACTTACTTGAATTGGACCATTTTACACTATGTCCATTGTAGATTTGTGTCTCTGACAGTTCGTTTGGTTGCAGGGGACATATTCAGTTTTTATGGCCAAAATGTGCTTTTCAGGGGCTGAAAAGCATGTTTTGGCCGAATATGATAATTTTCATTAAAACTTGATTTCTATCACTTCGAATGATGCCAAATGAATAACTTACTTGAATTGGACCATTTTACACTATGTCCATTGTAGATTTGTGTCTCCGACAGTTCGTTTGGTTGCAGGGGACATTTTCAGTTTTTATGGCCAAAATGTGCTTTTCAGGGGCTGAAAAGCATGTTTTGGCCGAGTATGATAATTTTCATTAAAACTTGATTTCTATCCATTTGAATGATGCCAAATGAATAACTTACTTGAATTGGACCATTTTACACTATGTCCATTGTAGATTTGTGTCTCTGACAGTTCGTTTGGTTGCAGGGGACATATTCAGTTTTTATGGCCAAAATGTGCTTTTCAGGGGCTGAAAAGCATGTTTTGGCCGAATATGATAATTTTCATTAAAACTTGATTTCTATCACTTCGAATGATGCCAAATGAATAACTTACTTGAATTGGACCATTTCACACTATGTCCATTGTAGATTTGTGTCTCTGACAGTTCGTTTGGTTGCAGGGGACATATTCAGTTTTTATGGCCAAAATGTGCTTTTCAGGGGCTGAAAAGCATGTTTTGGCCGAATATGATAATTTTCATTAAAACTTGATTTCTATCACTTCGAATGATGCCAAATGAATAACTTACTTGAATTGGACCATTTTACACTATGTCCATTGTAGATTTGTGTCTCTGACAGTTCGTTTGGTTGCAGGGGACATATTCAGTTTTTATGGCCAAAATGTGCTTTTCAGGGGCTGAAAAGCATGTTTTGGCTGAATATGATAATTTTCATTAAAACTTGATTTCTATCACTTCGAATGATGCCAAATGAATAACTTACTTGAATTGGACCATTTTACACTATGTCCATTGTAGATTTGAGTCTCTGACAGTTCGTTTGGTTGCAGGGGACATATTCAGTTTTTATGGCCAAAATGTGCTTTTCAGGGGCTGAAAAGCATGTTTTGACCGAATATGATAATTTTCATTAAAACTTGATTTCTATCACTTCGAATGATGCCAAATGAATAACTTACTTGAATTGGACCATTTTACACTATGTCCATTGTAGATTTGTGTCTCCGACAGTTTGTTTGGTTGCAGGGGACATTTTCAGTTTTTATGGCCAAAATGTGCTTTTCAGGGGCTGAAAAGCATGTTTTGGCCGAGTATGATAATTTTCATTAAAACTTGATTTCTATCCATTTGAATGATGCCAAATGAATAACTTACTTGAATTGGACCATTTTACACTATGTCCATTGTAGATTTGTGTCTCTGACAGTTCGTTTGGTTGCAGGGGACATATTCAGTTTTTATGGCCAAAATGTGCTTTTCAGGGGCTGAAAAGCATGTTTTGGCCGAATATGATAATTTTCATTAAAACTTGATTTCTATCACTTCGAATGATGCCAAATGAATAACTTACTTGAATTGGACCATTTTACACTATGTCCATTGTAGATTTGTGTCTCTGACAGTTCGTTTGGTTGCAGGGGACATATTAAGTTTTTATGGCCAAAATGTGCTTTTCAGGGGCTGAAAAGCATGTTTTGGCCGAGTATGATAATTTTCATTAAAACTTGATTTCTATCACTTCGAATGATGCCAAATGAATAACTTACTTGAATTGGACCATTTTACACTATGTCCATTGTAGATTTGTGTCTCCGACAGTTTGTTTGGTTGCAGGGGACATTTTCAGTTTTTATGGCCAAAATGTGCTTTTCAGGGGGTGAAAAGCATGTTTTGGCCGAGTATGATAATTTTCATTAAAACTTGATTTCTATCCATTTGAATGATGCCAAATGAATAACTTACTTGAATTGGACCATTTTACACTATGTCCATTGTAGATTTGTGTCTCTGACAGTTCGTTTGGTTGCAGGGGACATATTCAGTTTTTATGGCCAAAATGTGCTTTTCAGGGGCTGAAAAGCATGTTTTGGCCGAATATGATAATTTTCATTAAAACTTGATTTCTATCACTTCGAATGATGCCAAATGAATAACTTACTTGAATTGGACCATTTTACACTATGTCCATTGTAGATTTGTGTCTCCGACAGTTCGTTTGGTTGCAGGGGACATATTAAGTTTTTATGGCCAAAATGTGCTTTTCAGGGGCTGAAAAGCATGTTTTGGCCGAGTATGATAATTTTCATTAAAACTTGATTTCTATCCATTTGAATGATGCCAAATGAATAACTTACTTGAATTGGACCATTTTACACTATGTCCATTGTAGATTTGTGTCTCCGACAGTTTGTTTGGTTGCGGGGGACATTTTCAGTTTTTATGGCCAAAATGTGCTTTTCAGGGGCTGAAAAGCATGTTTTGGCCGAGTATGATAATTTTCATTAAAACTTGATTTCTATCACTTCGAATGATGCCAAATGAATAACTTACTTGAATTGGACCATTTTACACTATGTCCATTGTAGATTTGTGTCTCTGACAGTTCGTTTGGTTGCAGGGGACATATTCAGTTTTTATGGCCAAAATGTGCTTTTCAGGGGCTGAAAAGCATGTTTTGGCCGAATATGATAATTTTCATTAAAACTTGATTTCTATCACTTCAAATGATGCCAAATGAATAACTTACTTGAATTGGACCATTTTACACTATGTCCATTGTAGATTTGAGTCTCTGACAGTTCGTTTGGTTGCAGGGGACATATTCAGTTTTTATGGCCAAAATGTGCTTTTCAGGGGCTGAAAAGCATGTTTTGGCCGAATATGATAATTTTCATTAAAACTTGATTTCTATCACTTCGAATGATGCCAAATGAATAATTTACTTGAATTGGACCATTTTACACTATGTCCATTGTAGATTTGTGTCTCCGACAGTTTGTTTGGTTGCAGGGGACATTTTCAGTTTTTATGGCCAAAATGTGCTTTTCAGGGGCTGAAAAGCATGTTTTGGCCGAGTATGATAATTTTCATTAAAACTTGATTTCTATCCATTTGAATGATGCCAAATGAATAACTTACTTGAATTGGACCATTTTACACTATGTCCATTGTAGATTTGTGTCTCTGACAGTTCGTTTGGTTGCAGGGGACATATTCAGTTTTTATGGCCAAAATGTGCTTTTCAGGGGCTGAAAAGCATGTTTTGGCCGATATGATAATTTTCATTAAAACTTGATTTCTATCACTATGAATGATGCCAAGTGAATAACTTACTTGAATTGGACCATTTTACACTATGTCCATTGTAAATTTGTGTCTCTGACAGTTCGTTTGGTTGCAGGGGACATATTAAGTTTTTATGGCCAAAATGTGCTTTTCAGGGGCTGAAAAGCATGTTTTGGCCGAGTATGATAATTTTCATTAAAACTTGATTTCTATCACTTCGAATGATGCCAAATGAATAACTTACTTGAATTGGACCATTTTACACTATGTCCATTGTAGATTTGTGTCTCCGACAGTTCGTTTGGTTGCAGGGGACATTTTCAGTTTTTATGGCCAAAATGTGCTTTTCAGGGGCTGAAAAGCATGTTTTGGCCGAGTATGATAATTTTCATTAAAACTTGATTTCTATCCATTTGAATGATGCCAAATGAAATACTTACTTGAATTGGACCATTTTACACTATGTCCATTGTAGATTTGTGTCTCTGACAGTTCGTTTGGTTGCAGGGGACATATTCAGTTTTTATGGCCAAAATGTGCTTTTCAGGGGCTGAAAAGCATGTTTTGGCCGAATATGATAATTTTCATTAAAACTTGATTTCTATCACTTCGAATGATGCCAAATGAATAACTTACTTGAATTGGACCATTTTACACTATGTCCATTGTAGATTTGTGTCTCCGACAGTTTGTTTGGTTGCAGGGGACATTTTCAGTTTTTATGGCCAAAATGTGCTTTTCAGGGGCTGAAAAGCATGTTTTGGCCGAGTATGATAATTTTCATTAAAACTTGATTTATATCCATTTGAATGATGCCAAATGAATAACTTACTTGAATTGGACCATTTTACACTATGTCCATTGTAGATTTGTGTCTCTGACAGTTCGTTTGGTTGCAGGGGACATATTCAGTTTTTATGGCCAAAATGTGCTTTTCAGGGGCTGAAAAGCATGTTTTGGCCGAATATGATAATTTTCATTAAAACTTGATTTCTATCACTTCGAATGATGCCAAATGAATAACTTACTTGAATTGGACCATTTTACACTATGTCCATTGTAGATTTGTGTCTCTGACAGTTCGTTTGGTTGCAGGGGACATATTAAGTTTTTATGGCCAAAATGTGCTTTTCAGGGGCTGAAAAGCATGTTTTGGCCGAGTATGATAATTTTCATTAAAACTTGATTTCTATCCATTTGAATGATGCCAAATGAATAACTTACTTGAATTGGACCATTTTACACTATGTCCATTGTAGATTTGTGTCTCTGACAGTTCGTTTGGTTGCAGGGGACATATTCAGTTTTTATGGCCAAAATGTGCTTTTCAGGGGCTGAAAAGCATGTTTTGGCCGAATATGATAATTTTCATTAAAACTTGATTTCTATCACTTCGAATGATGCCAAATGAATAATTTACTTGAATTGGACCATTTTACACTATGTCCATTGTAGATTTGTGTCTCCGACAGTTTGTTTGGTTGCAGGGGACATTTTCAGTTTTTATGGCCAAAA
This sequence comes from Stigmatopora argus, assembly GCF_051989625.1. Lineage (NCBI taxonomy): Eukaryota > Metazoa > Chordata > Actinopteri > Syngnathiformes > Syngnathidae > Stigmatopora > Stigmatopora argus. The sequence continues at coordinate 13,881,680 of NC_135407.1, forward strand.
TGTGCTTTTCAGGGGCTGAAAAGCATGTTTTGGCCGAGTATGATAATTTTCATTAAAACTTGATTTCTATCCATTTGAATGATGCCAAATGAATAACTTACTTGAATTGGACCATTTTACACTATGTCCATTGTAGATTTGTGTCTCTGACAGTTCGTTCGGTTGCAGGGGACATATTCAGTTTTTATGGACAAAATGTGCTTTTCAGGGGCTGAAAAGCATGTTTTGGCCGAATATGATAATTTTCATTAAAACTTGATTTCTATCACTTCGAATGATGCCAAATGAATAACTTACTTGAATTGGACCATTTTACACTATGTCCATTGTAGATTTGTGTCTCCGACAGTTTGTTTGGTTGCAGGGGACATTTTCAGTTTTTATGGCCAAAATGTGCTTTTCAGGGGGTGAAAAGCATGTTTTGGCCGAGTATGATAATTTTCATTAAAACTTGATTTCTATCCATTTGAATGATGCCAAATGAATAACTTACTTGAATTGGACCATTTTACACTATGTCCATTGTAGATTTGTGTCTCTGACAGTTCGTTTGGTTGCAGGGGACATATTCAGTTTTTATGGCCAAAATGTGCTTTTCAGGGGCTGAAAAGCATGTTTTGGCCGAATATGATAATTTTCATTAAAACTTGATTTCTATCACTTCGAATGATGCCAAATGAATAACTTACTTGAATTGGACCATTTTACACTATGTCCATTGTAGATTTGTGTCTCCGACAGTTCGTTTGGTTGCAGGGGACATTTTCAGTTTTTATGGCCAAAATGTGCTTTTCAGGGGCTGAAAAGCATGTTTTGGCCGAGTATGATAATTTTCATTAAAACTTGATTTCTATCCATTTGAATGATGCCAAATGAATAACTTACTTGAATTGGACCATTTTACACTATGTCCATTGTAGATTTGTGTCTCCGACAGTTTGTTTGGTTGCAGGGGACATTTTCAGTTTTTATGGCCAAAATGTGCTTTTCAGGGGCTGAAAAGCATGTTTTGGCCGAGTATGATAATTTTCATTAAAACTTGATTTCTATCCATTTGAATGATGCCAAATGAATAACTTACTTGAATTGGACCATTTTACACTATGTCCATTGTAGATTTGTGTCTCTGACAGTTCGTTTGGTTGCAGGGGACATATTCAGTTTTTATGGCCAAAATGTGCTTTTCAGGGGCTGAAAAGCATGTTTTTGCCGAATATGATAATTTTCATTAAAACTTGATTTCTATCACTTCGAATGATGCCAAATGAATAACTTACTTGAATTGGACCATTTTACACTATGTCCATTGTAGATTTGTGTCTCCGACAGTTTGTTTGGTTGCAGGGGACATTTTCAGTTTTTATGGCCAAAATGTGCTTTTCAGGGGGTGAAAAGCATGTTTTGGCCGAGTATGATAATTTTCATTAAAACTTGATTTCTATCCATTTGAATGATGCCAAATGAATAACTTACTTGAATTGGACCATTTTACACTATGTCCATTGTAGATTTGTGTCTCTGACAGTTCGTTTGGTTGCAGGGGACATATTAAGTTTTTATGGCCAAAATGTGCTTTTCAGGGGCTGAAAAGCATGTTTTGGCCGAGTATGATAATTTTCATTAAAACTTGATTTCTATCACTTCGAATGATGCCAAATGAATAACTTACTTGAATTGGACCATTTTACACTATGTCCATTGTAGATTTGTGTCTCCGACAGTTCGTTTGGTTGCAGGGGACATTTTCAGTTTTTATGGCCAAAATGTGCTTTTCAGGGGCTGAAAAGCATGTTTTGGCCGAGTATGATAATTTTCATTAAAACTTGATTTCTATCCATTTGAATGATGCCAAATGAATTACTTACTTGAATTGGACCATTTTACACTATGTCCATTGTAGATTTGTGTCTCTGACAGTTCGTTTGGTTGCAGGGGACATATTCAGTTTTTATGGCCAAAATGTGCTTTCAGGGGCTGAAAAGCATGTTTTGGCCGAATATGATAATTTTCATTAAAACTTGATTTCTATCTCTTCGAATGATGCTAAATGAATAACTTACTTGAATTGGACCATTTTACACTATGTCCATTGTAGATTTGTGTCTCTGTCAGTTCGTTTGGTTGCAGGGGACATATTCAGTTTTTATGGCCAAAATGTGCTTTTCAGGGGCTGAAAAGCATGTTTTGGCCGAATATGATAATTTTCATTAAAACTTGATTTCTATCACTTCGAATGATGCCAAATGAATAACTTACTTGAATTGGACCATTTTACACTATGTCCATTGTAGATTTGTGTCTCTGACAGTTCGTTTGGTTGCAGGGGACATATTAAGTTTTTATGGCCAAAATGTGCTTTTCAGGGGCTGAAAAGCATGTTTTGGCCGAATATGATAATTTTCATTAAAACTTGATTTCTATCACTTCGAATGATGCCAAATGAATAACTTACTTGAATTGGACCATTTTACACTATGTCCATTGTAGATTTGTGTCTCCGACAGTTTGTTTGGTTGCAGGGGACATTTTCAGTTTTTATGGCCAAAATGTGCTTTTCAGGGGCTGAAAAGCATGTTTTGGCCGAGTATGATAATTTTCATTAAAACTTGATTTCTATCCATTTGAATGATGCCAAATGAATAACTTACTTGAATTGGACCATTTTACACTATGTCCATTGTAGATTTGTGTCTCTGACAGTTCGTTTGGTTTCAGGGGACATATTCAGTTTTTATGGCCAAAATGTGCTTTTCAGGGGCTGAAAAGCATGTTTTGGCCGAATATGATAATTTTCATTAAAACTTGATTTCTATCACTTCGAATGATGCCAAATGAATAATTTACTTGAATTGGACCATTTTACACTATGTCCATTGTAGATTTGTGTCTCCGACAGTTTGTTTGGTTGCAGGGGACATTTTCAGTTTTTATGGCCAAAATGTGCTTTTCAGGGGCTGAAAAGCATGTTTTGGCCGAGTATGATAATTTTCATTAAAACTTGATTTCTATCCATTTGAATGATGCCAAATGAATAACTTACTTGAATTGGACCATTTTACACTATGTCCATTGTAGATTTGTGTCTCTGACAGTTCGTTCGGTTGCAGGGGACATATTCAGTTTTTATGGCCAAAATGTGCTTTTCAGGGGCTGAAAAGCATGTTTTGGCCGAATATGATAATTTTCATTAAAACTTGATTTCTATCACTTCGAATGATGCCAAATGAATAACTTACTTGAATTGGACCATTTTACACTATGTCCATTGTAGATTTGTGTCTCCGACAGTTTGTTTGGTTGCAGGGGACATTTTCAGTTTTTATGGCCAAAATGTGCTTTTCAGGGGCTGAAAAGCATGTTTTGGCCGAGTATGATAATTTTCATTAAAACTTGATTTCTATCCATTTGAATGATGCCAAATGAATAACTTACTTGAATTGGACCATTTTACACTATGTCCATTGTAGATTTGTGTCTCTGACAGTTCGTTTAGTTGCAGGGGACATTTTCAGTTTTTATGGCCAAAATGTGCTTTTCAGGGGCTGAAAAGCATGTTTTGGCCGAATATGATAATTTTCATTAAAACTTGATTTCTATCACTTCGAATGATGCCAAATGAATAACTTACTTGAATTGGACCATTTTACACTATGTCCATTGTAGATTTGTGTCTCCGACAGTTTGTTTGGTTGCAGGGGACATTTTCAGTTTTTATGGCCAAAATGTGCTTTTCAGGGGCTGAAAAGCATGTTTTGGCCGAGTATGATAATTTTCATTAAAACTTGATTTCTATCCATTTGAATGATGCCAAATGAATAACTTACTTGAATTGGACCATTTTACACTATGTCCATTGTAGATTTGTGTCTCTGACAGTTCGTTTAGTTGCAGGGGACATTTTCAGTTTTTATGGCCAAAATGTGCTTTTCAGGGGCTGAAAAGCATGTTTTGGCCGAATATGATAATTTTCATTAAAACTTGATTTCTATCACTTCGAATGATGCCAAATGAATAACTTACTTGAATTGGACCATTTTACACTATGTCCATTGTAGATTTGTGTCTCCGACAGTTTGTTTGGTTGCAAGGGGACATTTTCAGTTTTTATGGCCAAAATGTGCTTTTCAGGGGCTGAAAAGCATGTTTTGGCCGAGTATGATAATTTTCATTAAAACTTGATTTCTATCCATTTGAATGATGCCAAATGAATAACTTACTTGAATTGGACCATTTTACACTATGTCCATTGTCGATTTGTGTCTCTGACAGTTCGTTTGGTTGCAGGGGACATATTCAGTTTTTATGGCCAAAATGTGCTTTTCAGGGGCTGAAAAGCATGTTTTGGCCGAATATGATAATTTTCATTAAAACTTGATTTCTATCACTTCGAATGATGCCAAATGAATAACTTACTTGAATTGGACCATTTTACACTATGTCCATTGTAGATTTGTGTCTCTGACAGTTCGTTTGGTTGCAGGGGACATATTCAGTTTTTATGGCCAAAATGTGCTTTTCAGGGGCTGAAAAGCATGTTTTGGCCGAATATGATAATTTTCATTAAAACTTGATTTCTATCACTTCGAATGATGCCAAATGAATAACTTACTTGAATTGGACCATTTTACACTACGTCCATTGTAGATTTGTGTCTCCAACAGTTTGTTTGGTTGCAGGGGACATTTTCAGTTTTTATGGCCAAAATGTGCTTTTCAGGGGCTGAAAAGCATGTTTTGGCCGAGTATGATAATTTTCATTAAAACTTGATTTCTATCCATTTGAATGATGCCAAATGAATAACTTACTTGAATTGGACCATTTTACACTGTGTCCATTGTAGATTTGTGTCTCTGACAGTTCGTTTGGTTGAAGGGGACATATTCAGTTTTTATGGCCAAAATGTGCTTTTCAGGGGCTGAAAAGCATGTTTTGGCCGAATATGATAATTTTCATTAAAACTTGATTTCTATCACTTCGAATGATGCCAAATGAATAACTTACTTGAATTGGACCATTATACACTAAGTCCATTGTAGATTTGTGTCTCTGACAGTTCGTTTGGTTGCATGGGACATATTAAGTTTTTATGGCCAAAATGTGCTTTTCAGGGGCTGAAAAGCATGTTTTGGCCTAGTATGATAATTTTCATTAAAACTTGATTTCTATCTCTTCGAATGATGCCAAATGAATAACTTACTTGAATTGGACCATTTTACACTATGTCCATTGTAGATTTGTGTCTCCGACAGTTCGTTTGGTTGCAGGGGACATTTTCAGTTTTTATGGCCAAAATGTGCTTTTCAGGGGCTGAAAAGCATGTTTTGGCCGAGTATGATAATTTTCATTAAAACTTGATTTCTATCCATTTGAATGATGCCAAATGAATTACTTACTTGAATTGGACCATTTTACACTATGTCCATTGTAGATTTGTGTCTCTGACAGTTCGTTTGGTTGCAGGGGACATATTCAGTTTTTATGGCCAAAATGTGCTTTTCACGGGCTGAAAAGCATGTTTTGGCCGAATATGATAATTTTCATTAAAACTTGATTTCTATCTCTTCGAATGATGCCAAATGAATAACTTACTTGAATTGGACCATTTTACACTATGTCCATTGTAGATTTGTGTCTCTGACAGTTCGTTTGGTTGCAGGGGACATATTCAGTTTTTATGGCCAAAATGTGCTTTTCAGGGGCTGAAAAGCATGTTTTGGCCGAATATCATAATTTTCATTAAAACTTGATTTCTATCACTTCGAATGATGCCAAATGAATAACTTACTTGAATTGGACCATTTTACACTATGTCCATTGTAGATTTGTGTCTCTGACAGTTCGTTTGGTTGCAGGGGACATATTCAGTTTTTATGGCCAAAATGTGCTTTTCAGGGGCTGAAAAGCATGTTTTGGCCGAATATGATAATTTTCATTAAAACTTGATTTCTATCACTTCGAATGATGCCAAATGAATAACTTACTTGAATTGGACCATTTTACACTATGTCCATTGTAGATTTGTGTCTCTGACAGTTCGTTTGGTTGCAGTACACATATTAAGTTTTTATGGCCAAAATGTGCTTTTCAGGGGCTGAAAAGCATGTTTTGGCCGAGTATGATAATTTTCATTAAAACTTGATTTCTATCACTTCGAATGATGCCAAATGAATAACTTACTTGAATTGGACCATTTTACACTATGTCCATTGTAGATTTGTGTCTCCGACAGTTCGTTTGGTTGCAGGGGACATTTTCAGTTTTTATGGCCAAAATGTGCTTTTCAGGGGCTGAAAAGCATGTTTTTGCCGAATATGATAATTTTCATTAAAACTTGATTTCTATCACTTCGAATGATGCCAAAAGAATAACTTACTTGAATTGGACCATTTTACACTATGTCCATTGTAGATTTGTGTCTCCGACAGTTTGTTTGGTTGCAGGGGACATTTTCAGTTTTTATGGCCAAAATGTGCTTTTCAGGGGCTGAAAAGCATGTTTTGGCCGAGTATGATAATTTTCATTAAAACTTGATTTCTATCCATTTGAATGATGCCAAATGAATAACTTACTTGAATTGGACCATTTTACACTGTGTCCATTGTAGATTTGTGTCTCTGACAGTTTGTTTGGTTGCAGGGGACATATTCAGTTTTTATGGCCAAAATGTGCTTTTCAGGGGCTGAAAAGCATGTTTTGGCCGAATATGATAATTTTCATTAAAACTTGATTTCTATCACTTCGAATGATGCCAAATGAATAACTTACTTGAATTGGACCATTTTACACTATGTCCATTGTAGATTTGTGTCTCTGACAGTTCGTTTGGTTGCAGGGGACATATTCAGTTTTTATGGCCAAAATGTGCTTTTCAGGGGCTGAAAAGCATGTTTTGGCCGAATATGATAATTTTCATTAAAACTTGATTTCTATCACTTCGAATGATGCCAAATGAATAACTTACTTGAATTGGACCATTTTACACTATGTCCATTGTAGATTTGTGTCTCCGACAGTTTGTTTGGTTGCAGGGGACATTTTCAGTTTTTATGGCCAAAATGTGCTTTTCAGGGGCTGAAAAGCATGTTTTGGCCGAGTATGATAATTTTCATTAAAACTTGATTTCTATCCATTTGAATGATGCCAAATGAATAACTTACTTGAATTGGACCATTTTACACTATGTCCATTGTAGATTTGTGTCTCTGACAGTTCGTTTGGTTGCAGGGGACATATTCAGTTTTTATGGCCAAAATGTGCTTTTCAGGGGCTGAAAAGCATGTTTTGGCCGAATATGATAATTTTCATTAAAACTTGATTTCTATCACTTCGAATGATGCCAAATGAATAACTTACTTGAATTGGACCATTTTACACTATGTCCATTGTAGATTTGTGTCTCTGACAGTTCGTTTGGTTGCAGTACACATATTAAGTTTTTATGGCCAAAATGTGCTTTTCAGGGGCTGAAAAGCATGTTTTGGCCGAGTATGATAATTTTCATTAAAACTTGATTTCTATCCATTTGAATGATGCCAAATGAATAACTTACTTGAATTGGACCATTTTACACTATGTCCATTGTAGATTTGTGTCTCTGACAGTTCGTTTGGTTGCAGGGGACATATTCAGTTTTTATGGCCAAAATGTGCTTTTCAGGGGCTGAAAAGCATGTTTTGGCCGAATATGATAATTTTCATTAAAACTTGATTTCTATCACTTCGAATGATGCCAAATGAATAATTTACTTGAATTGGACCATTTTACACTATGTCCATTGTAGATTTGTGTCTCCGACAGTTTGTTTGGTTGCAGGGGACATTTTCAGTTTTTATGGCCAAAATGTGCTTTTCAGGGGCTGAAAAGCATGTTTTGGCCGAGTATGATAATTTTCATTAAAACTTGATTTCTATCCATTTGAATGATGCCAAATGAATAACTTACTTGAATTGGACCATTTTACACTATGTCCATTGTAGATTTGTGTCTCTGACAGTTCGTTCGGTTGCAGGGGACATATTCAGTTTTTATGGACAAAATGTGCTTTTCAGGGGCTGAAAAGCATGTTTTGGCCGAATATGATAATTTTCATTAAAACTTGATTTCTATCACTTCGAATGATGCCAAATGAATAACTTACTTGAATTGGACCATTTTACACTATGTCCATTGTAGATTTGTGTCTCCGACAGTTTGTTTGGTTGCAGGGGACATTTTCAGTTTTTATGGCCAAAATGTGCTTTTCAGGGGGTGAAAAGCATGTTTTGGCCGAGTATGATAATTTTCATTAAAACTTGATTTCTATCCATTTGAATGATGCCAAATGAATAACTTACTTGAATTGGACCATTTTACACTATGTCCATTGTAGATTTGTGTCTCTGACAGTTCGTTTGGTTGCAGGGGACATATTCAGTTTTTATGGCCAAAATGTGCTTTTCAGGGGCTGAAAAGCATGTTTTGGCCGAATATGATAATTTTCATTAAAACTTGATTTCTATCACTTCGAATGATGCCAAATGAATAACTTACTTGAATTGGACCATTTTACACTATGTCCATTGTAGATTTGTGTCTCCGACAGTTCGTTTGGTTGCAGGGGACATTTTCAGTTTTTATGGCCAAAATGTGCTTTTCAGGGGCTGAAAAGCATGTTTTGGCCGAGTATGATAATTTTCATTAAAACTTGATTTCTATCCATTTGAATGATGCCAAATGAATAACTTACTTGAATTGGACCATTTTACACTATGTCCATTGTAGATTTGTGTCTCCGACAGTTTGTTTGGTTGCAGGGGACATTTTCAGTTTTTATGGCCAAAATGTGCTTTTCAGGGGCTGAAAAGCATGTTTTGGCCGAGTATGATAATTTTCATTAAAACTTGATTTCTATCCATTTGAATGATGCCAAATGAATAACTTACTTGAATTGGACCATTTTACACTATGTCCATTGTAGATTTGTGTCTCTGACAGTTCGTTTGGTTGCAGGGGACATATTCAGTTTTTATGGCCAAAATGTGCTTTTCAGGGGCTGAAAAGCATGTTTTTGCCGAATATGATAATTTTCATTAAAACTTGATTTCTATCACTTCGAATGATGCCAAATGAATAACTTACTTGAATTGGACCATTTTACACTATGTCCATTGTAGATTTGTGTCTCCGACAGTTTGTTTGGTTGCAGGGGACATTTTCAGTTTTTATGGCCAAAATGTGCTTTTCAGGGGGTGAAAAGCATGTTTTGGCCGAGTATGATAATTTTCATTAAAACTTGATTTCTATCCATTTGAATGATGCCAAATGAATAACTTACTTGAATTGGACCATTTTACACTATGTCCATTGTAGATTTGTGTCTCTGACAGTTCGTTTGGTTGCAGGGGACATATTAAGTTTTTATGGCCAAAATGTGCTTTTCAGGGGCTGAAAAGCATGTTTTGGCCGAGTATGATAATTTTCATTAAAACTTGATTTCTATCACTTCGAATGATGCCAAATGAATAACTTACTTGAATTGGACCATTTTACACTATGTCCATTGTAGATTTGTGTCTCCGACAGTTCGTTTGGTTGCAGGGGACATTTTCAGTTTTTATGGCCAAAATGTGCTTTTCAGGGGCTGAAAAGCATGTTTTGGCCGAGTATGATAATTTTCATTAAAACTTGATTTCTATCCATTTGAATGATGCCAAATGAATTACTTACTTGAATTGGACCATTTTACACTATGTCCATTGTAGATTTGTGTCTCTGACAGTTCGTTTGGTTGCAGGGGACATATTCAGTTTTTATGGCCAAAATGTGCTTTCAGGGGCTGAAAAGCATGTTTTGGCCGAATATGATAATTTTCATTAAAACTTGATTTCTATCTCTTCGAATGATGCTAAATGAATAACTTACTTGAATTGGACCATTTTACACTATGTCCATTGTAGATTTGTGTCTCTGTCAGTTCGTTTGGTTGCAGGGGACATATTCAGTTTTTATGGCCAAAATGTGCTTTTCAGGGGCTGAAAAGCATGTTTTGGCCGAATATGATAATTTTCATTAAAACTTGATTTCTATCACTTCGAATGATGCCAAATGAATAACTTACTTGAATTGGACCATTTTACACTATGTCCATTGTAGATTTGTGTCTCTGACAGTTCGTTTGGTTGCAGGGGACATATTAAGTTTTTATGGCCAAAATGTGCTTTTCAGGGGCTGAAAAGCATGTTTTGGCCGAATATGATAATTTTCATTAAAACTTGATTTCTATCACTTCGAATGATGCCAAATGAATAACTTACTTGAATTGGACCATTTTACACTATGTCCATTGTAGATTTGTGTCTCCGACAGTTTGTTTGGTTGCAGGGGACATTTTCAGTTTTTATGGCCAAAATGTGCTTTTCAGGGGCTGAAAAGCATGTTTTGGCCGAGTATGATAATTTTCATTAAAACTTGATTTCTATCCATTTGAATGATGCCAAATGAATAACTTACTTGAATTGGACCATTTTACACTATGTCCATTGTAGATTTGTGTCTCTGACAGTTCGTTTGGTTTCAGGGGACATATTCAGTTTTTATGGCCAAAATGTGCTTTTCAGGGGCTGAAAAGCATGTTTTGGCCGAATATGATAATTTTCATTAAAACTTGATTTCTATCACTTCGAATGATGCCAAATGAATAATTTACTTGAATTGGACCATTTTACACTATGTCCATTGTAGATTTGTGTCTCCGACAGTTTGTTTGGTTGCAGGGGACATTTTCAGTTTTTATGGCCAAAATGTGCTTTTCAGGGGCTGAAAAGCATGTTTTGGCCGAGTATGATAATTTTCATTAAAACTTGATTTCTATCCATTTGAATGATGCCAAATGAATAACTTACTTGAATTGGACCATTTTACACTATGTCCATTGTAGATTTGTGTCTCTGACAGTTCGTTCGGTTGCAGGGGACATATTCAGTTTTTATGGCCAAAATGTGCTTTTCAGGGGCTGAAAAGCATGTTTTGGCCGAATATGATAATTTTCATTAAAACTTGATTTCTATCACTTCGAATGATGCCAAATGAATAACTTACTTGAATTGGACCATTTTACACTATGTCCATTGTAGATTTGTGTCTCCGACAGTTTGTTTGGTTGCAGGGGACATTTTCAGTTTTTATGGCCAAAATGTGCTTTTCAGGGGCTGAAAAGCATGTTTTGGCCGAGTATGATAATTTTCATTAAAACTTGATTTCTATCCATTTGAATGATGCCAAATGAATAACTTACTTGAATTGGACCATTTTACACTATGTCCATTGTAGATTTGTGTCTCTGACAGTTCGTTTAGTTGCAGGGGACATTTTCAGTTTTTATGGCCAAAATGTGCTTTTCAGGGGCTGAAAAGCATGTTTTGGCCGAATATGATAATTTTCATTAAAACTTGATTTCTATCACTTCGAATGATGCCAAATGAATAACTTACTTGAATTGGACCATTTTACACTATGTCCATTGTAGATTTGTGTCTCCGACAGTTTGTTTGGTTGCAGGGGACATTTTCAGTTTTTATGGCCAAAATGTGCTTTTCAGGGGCTGAAAAGCATGTTTTGGCCGAGTATGATAATTTTCATTAAAACTTGATTTCTATCCATTTGAATGATGCCAAATGAATAACTTACTTGAATTGGACCATTTTACACTATGTCCATTGTAGATTTGTGTCTCTGACAGTTCGTTTAGTTGCAGGGGACATTTTCAGTTTTTATGGCCAAAATGTGCTTTTCAGGGGCTGAAAAGCATGTTTTGGCCGAATATGATAATTTTCATTAAAACTTGATTTCTATCACTTCGAATGATGCCAAATGAATAACTTACTTGAATTGGACCATTTTACACTATGTCCATTGTAGATTTGTGTCTCCGACAGTTTGTTTGGTTGCAGGGGACATTTTCAGTTTTTATGGCCAAAATGTGCTTTTCAGGGGCTGAAAAGCATGTTTTGGCCGAGTATGATAATTTTCATTAAAACTTGATTTCTATCCATTTGAATGATGCCAAATGAATAACTTACTTGAATTGGACCATTTTACACTATGTCCATTGTCGATTTGTGTCTCTGACAGTTCGTTTGGTTGCAGGGGACATATTCAGTTTTTATGGCCAAAATGTGCTTTTCAGGGGCTGAAAAGCATGTTTTGGCCGAATATGATAATTTTCATTAAAACTTGATTTCTATCACTTCGAATGATGCCAAATGAATAACTTACTTGAATTGGACCATTTTACACTATGTCCATTGTAGATTTGTGTCTCTGACAGTTCGTTTGGTTGCAGGGGACATATTCAGTTTTTATGGCCAAAATGTGCTTTTCAGGGGCTGAAAAGCATGTTTTGGCCGAATATGATAATTTTCATTAAAACTTGATTTCTATCACTTCGAATGATGCCAAATGAATAACTTACTTGAATTGGACCATTTTACACTACGTCCATTGTAGATTTGTGTCTCCAACAGTTTGTTTGGTTGCAGGGGACATTTTCAGTTTTTATGGCCAAAATGTGCTTTTCAGGGGCTGAAAAGCATGTTTTGGCCGAGTATGATAATTTTCATTAAAACTTGATTTCTATCCATTTGAATGATGCCAAATGAATAACTTACTTGAATTGGACCATTTTACACTGTGTCCATTGTAGATTTGTGTCTCTGACAGTTCGTTTGGTTGCAGGGGACATATTCAGTTTTTATGGCCAAAATGTGCTTTTCAGGGGCTGAAAAGCATGTTTTGGCCGAATATGATAATTTTCATTAAAACTTGATTTCTATCACTTCGAATGATGCCAAATGAATAACTTACTTGAATTGGACCATTATACACTAAGTCCATTGTAGATTTGTGTCTCTGACAGTTCGTTTGGTTGCATGGGACATATTAAGTTTTTATGGCCAAAATGTGCTTTTCAGGGGCTGAAAAGCATGTTTTGGCCTAGTATGATAATTTTCATTAAAACTTGATTTCTATCTCTTCGAATGATGCCAAATGAATAACTTACTTGAATTGGACCATTTTACACTATGTCCATTGTAGATTTGTGTCTCCGACAGTTCGTTTGGTTGCAGGGGACATTTTCAGTTTTTATGGCCAAAATGTGCTTTTCAGGGGCTGAAAAGCATGTTTTGGCCGAGTATGATAATTTTCATTAAAACTTGATTTCTATCCATTTGAATGATGCCAAATGAATTACTTACTTGAATTGGACCATTTTACACTATGTCCATTGTAGATTTGTGTCTCTGACAGTTCGTTTGGTTGCAGGGGACATATTCAGTTTTTATGGCCAAAATGTGCTTTTCACGGGCTGAAAAGCATGTTTTGGCCGAATATGATAATTTTCATTAAAACTTGATTTCTATCTCTTCGAATGATGCCAAATGAATAACTTACTTGAATTGGACCATTTTACACTATGTCCATTGTAGATTTGTGTCTCTGACAGTTCGTTTGGTTGCAGGGGACATATTCAGTTTTTATGGCCAAAATGTGCTTTTCAGGGGCTGAAAAGCATGTTTTGGCCGAATATCATAATTTTCATTAAAACTTGATTTCTATCACTTCGAATGATGCCAAATGAATAACTTACTTGAATTGGACCATTTTACACTATGTCCATTGTAGATTTGTGTCTCTGACAGTTCGTTTGGTTGCAGGGGACATATTCAGTTTTTATGGCCAAAATGTGCTTTTCAGGGGCTGAAAAGCATGTTTTGGCCGAATATGATAATTTTCATTAAAACTTGATTTCTATCACTTCGAATGATGCCAAATGAATAACTTACTTGAATTGGACCATTTTACACTATGTCCATTGTAGATTTGTGTCTCTGACAGTTCGTTTGGTTGCAGTACACATATTAAGTTTTTATGGCCAAAATGTGCTTTTCAGGGGCTGAAAAGCATGTTTTGGCCGAGTATGATAATTTTCATTAAAACTTGATTTCTATCACTTCGAATGATGCCAAATGAATAACTTACTTGAATTGGACCATTTTACACTATGTCCATTGTAGATTTGTGTCTCCGACAGTTCGTTTGGTTGCAGGGGACATTTTCAGTTTTTATGGCCAAAATGTGCTTTTCAGGGGCTGAAAAGCATGTTTTTGCCGAATATGATAATTTTCATTAAAACTTGATTTCTATCACTTCGAATGATGCCAAAAGAATAACTTACTTGAATTGGACCATTTTACACTATGTCCATTGTAGATTTGTGTCTCCGACAGTTTGTTTGGTTGCAGGGGACATTTTCAGTTTTTATGGCCAAAATGTGCTTTTCAGGGGCTGAAAAGCATGTTTTGGCCGAGTATGATAATTTTCATTAAAACTTGATTTCTATCCATTTGAATGATGCCAAATGAATAACTTACTTGAATTGGACCATTTTACACTGTGTCCATTGTAGATTTGTGTCTCTGACAGTTTGTTTGGTTGCAGGGGACATATTCAGTTTTTATGGCCAAAATGTGCTTTTCAGGGGCTGAAAAGCATGTTTTGGCCGAATATGATAATTTTCATTAAAACTTGATTTCTATCACTTCGAATGATGCCAAATGAATAACTTACTTGAATTGGACCATTTTACACTATGTCCATTGTAGATTTGTGTCTCTGACAGTTCGTTTGGTTGCAGGGGACATATTCAGTTTTTATGGCCAAAATGTGCTTTTCAGGGGCTGAAAAGCATGTTTTGGCCGAATATGATAATTTTCATTAAAACTTGATTTCTATCACTTCGAATGATGCCAAATGAATAACTTACTTGAATTGGACCATTTTACACTATGTCCATTGTAGATTTGTGTCTCCGACAGTTTGTTTGGTTGCAGGGGACATTTTCAGTTTTTATGGCCAAAATGTGCTTTTCAGGGGCTGAAAAGCATGTTTTGGCCGAGTATGATAATTTTCATTAAAACTTGATTTCTATCCATTTGAATGATGCCAAATGAATAACTTACTTGAATTGGACCATTTTACACTATGTCCATTGTAGATTTGTGTCTCTGACAGTTCGTTTGGTTGCAGGGGACATATTCAGTTTTTATGGCCAAAATGTGCTTTTCAGGGGCTGAAAAGCATGTTTTGGCCGAATATGATAATTTTCATTAAAACTTGATTTCTATCACTTCGAATGATGCCAAATGAATAACTTACTTGAATTGGACCATTTTACACTATGTCCATTGTAGATTTGTGTCTCTGACAGTTCGTTTGGTTGCAGTACACATATTAAGTTTTTATGGCCAAAATGTGCTTTTCAGGGGCTGAAAAGCATGTTTTGGCCGAGTATGATAATTTTCATTAAAACTTGATTTCTATCACTTCGAATGATGCCAAATGAATAACTTACTTGAATTGGACCATTTTACACTATGTCCATTGTAGATTTGTGTCTCCGACAGTTCGTTTGGTTGCAGGGGACATTTTCAGTTTTTATGGCCAAAATGTGCTTTTCAGGGGCTGAAAAGCATGTTTTTGCCGAATATGATAATTTTCATTAAAACTTGATTTCTATCACTTCGAATGATGCCAAATGAATAACTTACTTGAATTGGACCATTTTACACTATGTCCATTGTAGATTTGTGTCTCCGACAGTTTGTTTGGTTGCAGGGGACATTTTCAGTTTTTATGGCCAAAATGTGCTTTTCAGGGGCTGAAAAGCATGTTTTGGCCGAGTATGATAATTTTCATTAAAACTTGATTTCTATCCATTTGAATGATGCCAAATGAATAACTTACTTGAATTGGACCATTTTACACTGTGTCCATTGTAGATTTGTGTTTCTGACAGTTCGTTTGGTTGCAGGGGACATATTCAGTTTTTATGGCCAAAATGTGCTTTTCAGGGGCTGAAAAGCATGTTTTGGCCGAATATGATAATTTTCATTAAAACTTGATTTCTATCACTTCGAATGATGCCAAATGAATAACTTACTTGAATTGGACCATTTTACACTATGTCCATTGTAGATTTGTGTCTCTGACAGTTTGTTTGGTTGCAGGGGACATATTCAGTTTTTATGGCCAAAATGTGCTTTTCAGGGGCTGAAAAGCATGTTTTGGCCGAATATGATAATTTTCATTAAAACTTGATTTCTATCACTTCGAATGATGCCAAATGAATAACTTACTTGAATTGGACCATTTTACACTATGTCCATTGTAGATTTGTGTCTCCGACAGTTTGTTTGGTTGCAGGGGACATTTTCAGTTTTTATGGCCAAAATGTGCTTTTCAGGGGCTGAAAAGCATGTTTTGGCCGAGTATGATAATTTTCATTAAAACTTGATTTCTATCCATTTGAATGATGCCAAATGAATAACTTACTTGAATTGGACCATTTTACACTATGTCCATTGTAGATTTGTGTCTCTGACAGTTCGTTTGGTTGCAGGGGACATATTCAGTTTTTATGGCCAAAATGTGCTTTTCAGGGGCTGAAAAGCATGTTTTGGCCGAGTTTGATAATTTTCATTAAAACTTAATTTCTATCACTTCGAATGATGCCAAATGAATAATTTACTTGAATTGGACCATTTTACACTATGTCCATTGTAGATTTGTATCTCTGACAGTTCGTTTGGTTGCAGGGGACATATTCAGTTTTTATGGCCAAAATGTGCTTTTCAGGGGCTGAAAAGCACGTTTTGGCAGAATATGATAATTTTCATTAAAACTTGATTTCTATCCATTCGAATGATGCCAAATGAATATCTTACTTGAATTGGACCATTTTACACTATGTCCATTGTAGATTTGTTTCTCTGACAGTTCGTTTGGTTGCAGGGGACATATTCAGTTTTTATGGCCAAAATGTGCTTTTCAGGGGCTGAAAAGCATGTTTTGGCCGTGTATGATAATTTTCATTAAAACTTGATTTTTATCACTTCGAATGATGCCAAATGAATAACTTACTTGAATTGGACCATTTTACACTATGTCCATTGTAGATTTGTGTCTCTGACAGTTCGTTTGGTTGCAGGGGACATTTTCAGTTTTTATGGCCAAAATGTGCTTTTCAGAGGCTGAAAAGCATGTTTTGGCAGAGTATGATAATTTTCATTAAAACTTAATTTCTATCACTTCGAATGATGCCAAATGAATAACTTACTTGAATTTGAACATTTTACACTATGTCCATTGTAGATTTGTGTCTCTGACAGTTCGTTTTGTTGCAGGGGACATATTCAGTTTTTATGGCCAAAATGTGCTTTTCAGGGGCTGAAAAGCATGTTTTGGCCGAATATGATAATTTTCATTAAAACTTGATTTCTATCACTTCGAATAATGCCAAATGAATAACTTACTTGAATTGGACCATTTTACACTATGTCCATTGTAGATTTGTGTCTCCGACAGTTTGTTTGGTTGAGGGGACATTTTCAGTTTTTATGGCCAAAATGTGCTTTTCAGGGGCTGAAAAGCATGTTTTGGCCGAGTATGATAATTTTCATTAAAACTTGATTTCTATCCACTTGAATGATGCCAAATGAATAACTTACTTGAATTGGACCATTTTACACTATGTCCATTGTCGATTTGTGTCTCTGACAGTTCGTTTGGTTGCAGGGGACATATTCAGTTTTTATGGCCAAAATGTGCTTTTCAGGGGCTGAAAAGCATGTTTTGGCCGAATATGATAATTTTCATTAAAACTTGATTTCTATCACTTCGAATGATGCCAAATGAATAACTTACTTGAATTGGACCATTTTACACTATGTCCATTGTAGATTTGTGTCTCTGACAGTTCGTTTGGTTGCAGGGGACATATTCAGTTTTTATGGCCAAAATGTGCTTTTCAGGGGCTGAAAAGCATGTTTTGGCCGAATATGATAATTTTCATTAAAACTTGATTTCTATCACTTCGAATGATGCCAAATGAATAACTTACTTGAATTGGACCATTTTACACTATGTCCATTGTAGATTTGTGTCTCCAACAGTTTGTTTGGTTGCAGGGGACATTTTCAGTTTTTATGGCCAAAATGTGCTTTTCAGGGGCTGAAAAGCATGTTTTGGCCGAGTATGATAATTTTCATTAAAACTTGATTTCTATCCATTTGAATGATGCCAAATGAATAACTTACTTGAATTGGACCATTTTACACTGTGTCCATTGTAGATTTGTGTCTCTGACAGTTCGTTTGGTTGCAGGGGACATATTCAGTTTTTATGGCCAAAATGTGCTTTTCAGGGGCTGAAAAGCATGTTTTGGCCGAATATGATAATTTTCATTAAAACTTGATTTCTATCACTTCGAATGATGCCAAATGAATAACTTACTTGAATTGGACCATTATACACTAAGTCCATTGTAGATTTGTGTCTCTGACAGTTCGTTTGGTTGCAGGGGACATATTAAGTTTTTATGGCCAAAATGTGCTTTTCAGGGGCTGAAAAGCATGTTTTGGCCTAGTATGATAATTTTCATTAAAACTTGATTTCTATCACTTCGAATGATGCCAAATGAATAACTTACTTGAATTGGACCATTTTACACTATGTCCATTGTAGATTTGTGTCTCCGACAGTTCGTTTGGTTGCAGGGGACATTTTCAGTTTTTATGGCCAAAATGTGCTTTTCAGGGGCTGAAAAGCATGTTTTGGCCGAGTATGATAATTTTCATTAAAACTTGATTTCTATCCATTTGAATGATGCCAAATGAATTACTTACTTGAATTGGACCATTTTACACTATGTCCATTGTAGATTTGTGTCTCTGACAGTTCGTTTGGTTGCAGGGGACATATTCAGTTTTTATGGCCAAAATGTGCTTTTCAGGGGCTGAAAAGCATGTTTTGGCCGAATATGATAATTTTCATTAAAACTTGATTTCTATCACTTCGAATGATGCCAAATGAATAACTTACTTGAATTGGACCATTTTACACTATGTCCATTGTAGATTTGTGTCTCTGACAGTTCGTTTGGTTGCAGTACACATATTAAGTTTTTATGGCCAAAATGTGCTTTTCAGGGGCTGAAAAGCATGTTTTGGCCGAGTATGACAATTTTCATTAAAACTTGATTTCTATCACTTCGAATGATGCCAAATGAATAACTTACTTGAATTGGACCATTTTACACTATGTCCATTGTAGATTTGTGTCTCCGACAGTTCGTTTGGTTGCAGGGGACATTTTCAGTTTTTATGGCCAAAATGTGCTTTTCAGGGGCTGAAAAGCATGTTTTTGCCGAATATGATAATTTTCATTAAAACTTGATTTCTATCACTTCGAATGATGCCAAAAGAATAACTTACTTGAATTGGACCATTTTACACTATGTCCATTGTAGATTTGTGTCTCCGACAGTTTGTTTGGTTGCAGGGGACATTTTCAGTTTTTATGGCCAAAATGTGCTTTTCAGGGGCTGAAAAGCATGTTTTGGCCGAGTATGATAATTTTCATTAAAACTTGATTTCTATCCATTTGAATGATGCCAAATGAATAACTTACTTGAATTGGACCATTTTACACTGTGTCCATTGTAGATTTGTGTTTCTGACAGTTCGTTTGGTTGCAGGGGACATATTCAGTTTTTATGGCCAAAATGTGCTTTTCAGGGGCTGAAAAGCATGTTTTGGCCGAATATGATAATTTTCATTAAAACTTGATTTCTATCACTTCGAATGATGCCAAATGAATAACTTACTTGAATTGGACCATTTTACACTATGTCCATTGTAGATTTGTGTCTCTGACAGTTTGTTTGGTTGCAGGGGACATATTCAGTTTTTATGGCCAAAATGTGCTTTTCAGGGGCTGAAAAGCATGTTTTGGCCGAATATGATAATTTTCATTAAAACTTGATTTCTATCACTTCGAATGATGCCAAATGAATAACTTACTTGAATTGGACCATTTTACACTATGTCCATTGTAGATTTGTGTCTCTGACAGTTCGTTTGGTTGCAGGGGACATATTCAGTTTTTATGGCCAAAATGTGCTTTTCAGGGGCTGAAAAGCATGTTTTGGCCGAATATGATAATTTTCATTAAAACTTGATTTCTATCACTTCGAATGATGCCAAATGAATAACTTACTTGAATTGGACCATTTTACACTATGTCCATTGTAGATTTGTGTCTCCGACAGTTTGTTTGGTTGCAGGGGACATTTTCAGTTTTTATGGCCAAAATGTGCTTTTCAGGGGCTGAAAAGCATGTTTTGGCCGAGTATGATAATTTTCATTAAAACTTGATTTCTATCCATTTGAATGATGCCAAATGAATAACTTACTTGAATTGGACCATTTTACACTATGTCCATTGTAGATTTGTGTCTCTGACAGTTCGTTTGGTTGCAGGGGACATATTCAGTTTTTATGGCCAAAATGTGCTTTTCAGGGGCTGAAAAGCATGTTTTGGCCGAATATGATAATTTTCATTAAAACTTGATTTCTATCACTTCGAATGATGCCAAATGAATAACTTACTTGAATTGGACCATTTTACACTATGTCCATTGTAGATTTGTGTCTCTGACAGTTCGTTTGGTTGCAGTACACATATTAAGTTTTTATGGCCAAAATGTGCTTTTCAGGGGCTGAAAAGCATGTTTTGGCCGAGTATGATAATTTTCATTAAAACTTGATTTCTATCACTTCGAATGATGCCAAATGAATAACTTACTTGAATTGGACCATTTTACACTATGTCCATTGTAGATTTGTGTCTCCGACAGTTCGTTTGGTTGCAGGGGACATTTTCAGTTTTTATGGCCAAAATGTGCTTTTCAGGGGCTGAAAAGCATGTTTTTGCCGAATATGATAATTTTCATTAAAACTTGATTTCTATCACTTCGAATGATGCCAAATGAATAACTTACTTGAATTGGACCATTTTACACTATGTCCATTGTAGATTTGTGTCTCCGACAGTTTGTTTGGTTGCAGGGGACATTTTCAGTTTTTATGGCCAAAATGTGCTTTTCAGGGGCTGAAAAGCATGTTTTGGCCGAGTATGATAATTTTCATTAAAACTTGATTTCTATCCATTTGAATGATGCCAAATGAATAACTTACTTGAATTGGACCATTTTACACTGTGTCCATTGTAGATTTGTGTTTCTGACAGTTCGTTTGGTTGCAGGGGACATATTCAGTTTTTATGGCCAAAATGTGCTTTTCAGGGGCTGAAAAGCATGTTTTGGCCGAATATGATAATTTTCATTAAAACTTGATTTCTATCACTTCGAATGATGCCAAATGAATAACTTACTTGAATTGGACCATTTTACACTATGTCCATTGTAGATTTGTGTCTCTGACAGTTTGTTTGGTTGCAGGGGACATATTCAGTTTTTATGGCCAAAATGTGCTTTTCAGGGGCTGAAAAGCATGTTTTGGCCGAATATGATAATTTTCATTAAAACTTGATTTCTATCACTTCGAATGATGCCAAATGAATAACTTACTTGAATTGGACCATTTTACACTATGTCCATTGTAGATTTGTGTCTCCGACAGTTTGTTTGGTTGCAGGGGACATTTTCAGTTTTTATGGCCAAAATGTGCTTTTCAGGGGCTGAAAAGCATGTTTTGGCCGAGTATGATAATTTTCATTAAAACTTGATTTCTATCCATTTGAATGATGCCAAATGAATAACTTACTTGAATTGGACCATTTTACACTATGTCCATTGTAGATTTGTGTCTCTGACAGTTCGTTTGGTTGCAGGGGACATATTCAGTTTTTATGGCCAAAATGTGCTTTTCAGGGGCTGAAAAGCATGTTTTGGCCGAGTTTGATAATTTTCATTAAAACTTAATTTCTATCACTTCGAATGATGCCAAATGAATAATTTACTTGAATTGGACCATTTTACACTATGTCCATTGTAGATTTGTATCTCTGACAGTTCGTTTGGTTGCAGGGGACATATTCAGTTTTTATGGCCAAAATGTGCTTTTCAGGGGCTGAAAAGCACGTTTTGGCAGAATATGATAATTTTCATTAAAACTTGATTTCTATCCATTCGAATGATGCCAAATGAATATCTTACTTGAATTGGACCATTTTACACTATGTCCATTGTAGATTTGTTTCTCTGACAGTTCGTTTGGTTGCAGGGGACATATTCAGTTTTTATGGCCAAAATGTGCTTTTCAGGGGCTGAAAAGCATGTTTTGGCCGAATATGATAATTTTCATTAAAACTTGATTTCTATCACTTCGAATGATGCCAAATGAATAACTTACTTGAATTGGACCATTTTACACTATGTCCATTGTAGATTTGTGTCTCTGACAGTTTGTTTGGTTGCAGGGGACATATTCAGTTTTTATGGCCAAAATGTGCTTTTCAGGGGCTGAAAAGCATGTTTTGGCCGAATATGATAATTTTCATTAAAACTTGATTTCTATCACTTCGAATGATGCCAAATGAATAACTTACTTGAATTGGACCATTTTACACTATGTCCATTGTAGATTTGTGTCTCCGACAGTTTGTTTGGTTGCAGGGGACATTTTCAGTTTTTATGGCCAAAATGTGCTTTTCAGGGGCTGAAAAGCATGTTTTGGCCGAGTATGATAATTTTCATTAAAACTTGATTTCTATCCATTTGAATGATGCCAAATGAATAACTTACTTGAATTGGACCATTTTACACTATGTCCATTGTAGATTTGTGTCTCTGACAGTTCGTTTGGTTGCAGGGGACATATTCAGTTTTTATGGCCAAAATGTGCTTTTCAGGGGCTGAAAAGCATGTTTTGGCCGAGTTTGATAATTTTCATTAAAACTTAATTTCTATCACTTCGAATGATGCCAAATGAATAATTTACTTGAATTGGACCATTTTACACTATGTCCATTGTAGATTTGTATCTCTGACAGTTCGTTTGGTTGCAGGGGACATATTCAGTTTTTATGGCCAAAATGTGCTTTTCAGGGGCTGAAAAGCACGTTTTGGCAGAATATGATAATTTTCATTAAAACTTGATTTCTATCCATTCGAATGATGCCAAATGAATATCTTACTTGAATTGGACCATTTTACACTATGTCCATTGTAGATTTGTTTCTCTGACAGTTCGTTTGGTTGCAGGGGACATATTCAGTTTTTATGGCCAAAATGTGCTTTTCAGGGGCTGAAAAGCATGTTTTGGCCGTGTATGATAATTTTCATTAAAACTTGATTTCTATCACTTCGAATGATGCCAAATGAATAACTTACTTGAATTGGACCATTTTACACTATGTCCATTGTAGATTTGTGTCTCTGACAGTTCGTTTGGTTGCAGGGGACATTTTCAGTTTTTATGGCCAAAATGTGCTTTTCAGAGGCTGAAAAGCATGTTTTGGCAGAGTATGATAATTTTCATTAAAACTTAATTTCTATCACTTCGAATGATGCCAAATGAATAACTTACTTGAATTTGAACATTTTACACTATGTCCATTGTAGATTTGTGTCTCTGACAGTTCGTTTTGTTGCAGGGGACATATTCAGTTTTTATGGCCAAAATGTGCTTTTCAGGGGCTGAAAAGCATGTTTTGGCCGAATATGATAATTTTCATTAAAACTTGATTTCTATCACTTCGAATAATGCCAAATGAATAACTTACTTGAATTGGACCATTTTACACTATGTCCATTGTAGATTTGTGTCTCCAACAGTTTGTTTGGTTGCAGGGGACATTTTCAGTTTTTATGGCCAAAATGTGCTTTTCAGGGGCTGAAAAGCATGTTTTGGCCGAGTATGATAATTTTCATTAAAACTTGATTTCTATCCACTTGAATGATGCCAAATGAATAACTTACTTGAATTGGACCATTTTACACTATGTCCATTGTCGATTTGTGTCTCTGACAGTTCGTTTGGTTGCAGGGGACATATTCAGTTTTTATGGCCAAAATGTGCTTTTCAGGGGCTGAAAAGCATGTTTTGGCCGAATATGATAATTTTCATTAAAACTTGATTTCTATCACTTCGAATGATGCCAAATGAATAACTTACTTGAATTGGACCATTTTACACTATGTCCATTGTAGATTTGTGTCTCTGACAGTTCGTTTGGTTGCAGGGGACATATTCAGTTTTTATGGCCAAAATGTGCTTTTCAGGGGCTGAAAAGCATGTTTTGGCCGAATATGATAATTTTCATTAAAACTTGATTTCTATCACTTCGAATGATGCCAAATGAATAACTTACTTGAATTGGACCATTTTACACTATGTCCATTGTAGATTTGTGTCTCCAACAGTTTGTTTGGTTGCAGGGGACATTTTCAGTTTTTATGGCCAAAATGTGCTTTTCAGGGGCTGAAAAGCATGTTTTGGCCGAGTATGATAATTTTCATTAAAACTTGATTTCTATCCATTTGAATGATGCCAAATGAATAACTTACTTGAATTGGACCATTTTACACTATGTCCATTGTAGATTTGTGTCTCTGACAGTTCGTTTGGTTGCAGGGGACATATTCAGTTTTTATGGCCAAAATGTGCTTTTCACGGGCTGAAAAGCATGTTTTGGCCGAATATGATAATTTTCATTAAAACTTGATTTCTATCTCTTCGAATGATGCCAAATGAATAACTTACTTGAATTGGACCATTTTACACTATGTCCATTGTAGATTTGTGTCTCTGAAAGTTCGTTTGGTTGCAGGGGACATATTCAGTTTTTATGGCCAAAATGTGCTTTTCAGGGGCTGAAAAGCATGTTTTGGCCGAATATGATAATTTTCATTAAAACTTGATTTCTATCACTTCGAATGATGCCAAATGAATAACTTACTTGAATTGGACCATTTTACACTATGTCCATTGTAGATTTGTGTCTCTGACAGTTCGTTTGGTTGCAGTACACATATTAAGTTTTTATGGCCAAAATGTGCTTTTCAGGGGCTGAAAAGCATGTTTTGGCCGAGTATGATAATTTTCATTAAAACTTGATTTCTATCACTTCGAATGATGCCAAATGAATAACTTACTTGAATTGGACCATTTTACACTATGTCCATTGTAGATTTGTGTCTCCGACAGTTCGTTTGGTTGCAGGGGACATTTTCAGTTTTTATGGCCAAAATGTGCTTTTCAGGGGCTGAAAAGCATGTTTTTGCCGAATATGATAATTTTCATTAAAACTTGATTTCTATCGCTTCGAATGATGCCAAAAGAATAACTTACTTGAATTGGACCATTT
The DNA here is from genome assembly GCF_051989625.1 of Stigmatopora argus. Classification (NCBI taxonomy): domain Eukaryota; kingdom Metazoa; phylum Chordata; class Actinopteri; order Syngnathiformes; family Syngnathidae; genus Stigmatopora; species Stigmatopora argus. The sequence goes on from NC_135407.1 coordinate 13,906,883, forward strand.
TACACTATGTCCATTGTAGATTTGTGTCTCCGACAGTTTGTTTGGTTGCAGGGGACATTTTCAGTTTTTATGGCCAAAATGTGCTTTTCAGGGGCTGAAAAGCATGTTTTGGCCGAGTATGATAATTTTCATTAAAACTTGATTTCTATCCATTTGAATGATGCCAAATGAATAACTTACTTGAATTGGACCATTTTACACTGTGTCCATTGTAGATTTGTGTTTCTGACAGTTCGTTTGGTTGCAGGGGACATATTCAGTTTTTATGGCCAAAATGTGCTTTTCAGGGGCTGAAAAGCATGTTTTGGCCTAGTATGATAATTTTCATTAAAACTTGATTTCTATCACTTCGAATGATGCCAAATGAATAACTTACTTGAATTGGACCATTTTACACTATGTCCATTGTAGATTTGTGTCTCTGACAGTTTGTTTGGTTGCAGGGGACATATTCAGTTTTTATGGCCAAAATGTGCTTTTCAGGGGCTGAAAAGCATGTTTTGGCCGAATATGATAATTTTCATTAAAACTTGATTTCTATCACTTCGAATGATGCCAAATGAATAACTTACTTGAATTGGACCATTTTACACTATGTCCATTGTAGATTTGTGTCTCTGACAGTTCGTTTGGTTGCAGGGGACATATTCAGTTTTTATGGCCAAAATGTGCTTTTCAGGGGCTGAAAAGCATGTTTTGGCCGAATATGATAATTTTCATTAAAACTTGATTTCTATCACTTCGAATGATGCCAAATGAATAACTTACTTGAATTGGACCATTTTACACTATGTCCATTGTAGATTTGTGTCTCCGACAGTTTGTTTGGTTGCAGGGGACATTTTCAGTTTTTATGGCCAAAATGTGCTTTTCAGGGGCTGAAAAGCATGTTTTGGCCGAGTATGATAATTTTCATTAAAACTTGATTTCTATCCATTTGAATGATGCCAAATGAATAACTTACTTGAATTGGACCATTTTACACTATGTCCATTGTAGATTTGTGTCTCTGACAGTTCGTTTGGTTGCAGGGGACATATTCAGTTTTTATGGCCAAAATGTGCTTTTCAGGGGCTGAAAAGCATGTTTTGGCCGAATATGATAATTTTCATTAAAACTTGATTTCTATCACTTCGAATGATGCCAAATGAATAACTTACTTGAATTGGACCATTTTACACTATGTCCATTGTAGATTTGTGTCTCTGACAGTTCGTTTGGTTGCAGTACACATATTAAGTTTTTATGGCCAAAATGTGCTTTTCAGGGGCTGAAAAGCATGTTTTGGCCGAGTATGATAATTTTCATTAAAACTTGATTTCTATCACTTCGAATGATGCCAAATGAATAACTTACTTGAATTGGACCATTTTACACTATGTCCATTGTAGATTTGTGTCTCCGACAGTTCGTTTGGTTGCAGGGGACATTTTCAGTTTTTATGGCCAAAATGTGCTTTTCAGGGGCTGAAAAGCATGTTTTTGCCGAATATGATAATTTTCATTAAAACTTGATTTCTATCACTTCGAATGATGCCAAATGAATAACTTACTTGAATTGGACCATTTTACACTATGTCCATTGTAGATTTGTGTCTCCGACAGTTTGTTTGGTTGCAGGGGACATTTTCAGTTTTTATGGCCAAAATGTGCTTTTCAGGGGGTGAAAAGCATGTTTTGGCCGAGTATGATAATTTTCATTAAAACTTGATTTCTATCCATTTGAATGATGCCAAATGAATAACTTACTTGAATTGGACCATTTTACACTATGTCCATTGTAGATTTGTGTCTCTGACAGTTCGTTTGGTTGCAGGGGACATATTAAGTTTTTATGGCCAAAATGTGCTTTTCAGGGGCTGAAAAGCATGTTTTGGCCGAGTATGATAATTTTCATTAAAACTTGATTTCTATCACTTCGAATGATGCCAAATGAATAACTTACTTGAATTGGACCATTTTACACTATGTCCATTGTAGATTTGTGTCTCCGACAGTTCGTTTGGTTGCAGGGGACATTTTCAGTTTTTATGGCCAAAATGTGCTTTTCAGGGGCTGAAAAGCATGTTTTGGCCGAGTATGATAATTTTCATTAAAACTTGATTTCTATCCATTTGAATGATGCCAAATGAATTACTTACTTGAATTGGACCATTTTACACTATGTCCATTGTAGATTTGTGTCTCTGACAGTTCGTTTGGTTGCAGGGGACATATTCAGTTTTTATGGCCAAAATGTGCTTTCAGGGGCTGAAAAGCATGTTTTGGCCGAATATGATAATTTTCATTAAAACTTGATTTCTATCTCTTCGAATGATGCTAAATGAATAACTTACTTGAATTGGACCATTTTACACTATGTCCATTGTAGATTTGTGTCTCTGTCAGTTCGTTTGGTTGCAGGGGACATATTCAGTTTTTATGGCCAAAATGTGCTTTTCAGGGGCTGAAAAGCATGTTTTGGCCGAATATGATAATTTTCATTAAAACTTGATTTCTATCACTTCGAATGATGCCAAATGAATAACTTACTTGAATTGGACCATTTTACACTATGTCCATTGTAGATTTGTGTCTCTGACAGTTCGTTTGGTTGCAGGGGACATATTAAGTTTTTATGGCCAAAATGTGCTTTTCAGGGGCTGAAAAGCATGTTTTGGCCGAATATGATAATTTTCATTAAAACTTGATTTCTATCACTTCGAATAATGCCAAATGAATAACTTACTTGAATTGGACCATTTTACACTATGTCCATTGTAGATTTGTGTCTCCGACAGTTTGTTTGGTTGAGGGGACATTTTCAGTTTTTATGGCCAAAATGTGCTTTTCAGGGGCTGAAAAGCATGTTTTGGCCGAGTATGATAATTTTCATTAAAACTTGATTTCTATCCACTTGAATGATGCCAAATGAATAACTTACTTGAATTGGACCATTTTACACTATGTCCATTGTCGATTTGTGTCTCTGACAGTTCGTTTGGTTGCAGGGGACATATTCAGTTTTTATGGCCAAAATGTGCTTTTCAGGGGCTGAAAAGCATGTTTTGGCCGAATATGATAATTTTCATTAAAACTTGATTTCTATCACTTCGAATGATGCCAAATGAATAACTTACTTGAATTGGACCATTTTACACTATGTCCATTGTAGATTTGTGTCTCTGACAGTTCGTTTGGTTGCAGGGGACATATTCAGTTTTTATGGCCAAAATGTGCTTTTCAGGGGCTGAAAAGCATGTTTTGGCCGAATATGATAATTTTCATTAAAACTTGATTTCTATCACTTCGAATGATGCCAAATGAATAACTTACTTGAATTGGACCATTTTACACTATGTCCATTGTAGATTTGTGTCTCCGACAGTTTGTTTGGTTGCAGGGGACATTTTCAGTTTTTATGGCCAAAATGTGCTTTTCAGGGGCTGAAAAGCATGTTTTGGCCGAGTATGATAATTTTCATTAAAACTTGATTTATATCCATTTGAATGATGCCAAATGAATAACTTACTTGAATTGGACCATTTTACACTATGTCCATTGTAGATTTGTGTCTCTGACAGTTCGTTTGGTTGCAGGGGACATATTCAGTTTTTATGGCCAAAATGTGCTTTTCAGGGGCTGAAAAGCATGTTTTGGCCGAATATGATAATTTTCATTAAAACTTGATTTCTATCACTTCGAATGATGCCAAATGAATAACTTACTTGAATTGGACCATTTTACACTATGTCCATTGTAGATTTGTGTCTCTGACAGTTCGTTTGGTTGCAGGGGACATATTAAGTTTTTATGGCCAAAATGTGCTTTTCAGGGGCTGAAAAGCATGTTTTGGCCGAGTATGATAATTTTCATTAAAACTTGATTTCTATCCATTTGAATGATGCCAAATGAATAACTTACTTGAATTGGACCATTTTACACTATGTCCATTGTAGATTTGTGTCTCTGACAGTTCATTTGGTTGCAGGGGACATATTCAGTTTTTATGGCCAAAATGTGCTTTTCAGGGGCTGAAAAGCATGTTTTGGCCGAATATGATAATTTTCATTAAAACTTGATTTCTATCACTTCGAATGATGCCAAATGAATAATTTACTTGAATTGGACCATTTTACACTATGTCCATTGTAGATTTGTGTCTCCGACAGTTTGTTTGGTTGCAGGGGACATTTTCAGTTTTTATGGCCAAAATGTGCTTTTCAGGGGCTGAAAAGCATGTTTTGGCCGAGTATGATAATTTTCATTAAAACTTGATTTCTATCCATTTGAATGATGCCAAATGAATAACTTACTTGAATTGGACCATTTTACACTATGTCCATTGTAGATTTGTGTCTCTGACAGTTCGTTCGGTTGCAGGGGACATATTCAGTTTTTATGGCCAAAATGTGCTTTTCAGGGGCTGAAAAGCATGTTTTGGCCGAATATGATAATTTTCATTAAAACTTGATTTCTATCACTTCGAATGATGCCAAATGAATAACTTACTTGAATTGGACCATTTTACACTATGTCCATTGTAGATTTGTGTCTCCGACAGTTTGTTTGGTTGCAGGGGACATTTTCAGTTTTTATGGCCAAAATGTGCTTTTCAGGGGGTGAAAAGCATGTTTTGGCCGAGTATGATAATTTTCATTAAAACTTGATTTCTATCCATTTGAATGATGCCAAATGAATAACTTACTTGAATTGGACCATTTTACACTATGTCCATTGTAGATTTGTGTCTCTGACAGTTCGTTTGGTTGCAGGGGACATATTCAGTTTTTATGGCCAAAATGTGCTTTTCAGGGGCTGAAAAGCATGTTTTGGCCGAATATGATAATTTTCATTAAAACTTGATTTCTATCACTTCGAATGATGCCAAATGAATAACTTACTTGAATTGGACCATTTTACACTATGTCCATTGTAGATTTGTGTCTCCGACAGTTTGTTTGGTTGCAGGGGACATTTTCAGTTTTTATGGCCAAAATGTGCTTTTCAGGGGGTGAAAAGCATGTTTTGGCCGAGTATGATAATTTTCATTAAAACTTGATTTCTATCCATTTGAATGATGCCAAATGAATAACTTACTTGAATTGGACCATTTTACACTATGTCCATTGTAGATTTGTGTCTCTGACAGTTCGTTTGGTTGCAGGGGACATATTCAGTTTTTATGGCCAAAATGTGCTTTTCAGGGGCTGAAAAGCATGTTTTGGCCGAATATGATAATTTTCATTAAAACTTGATTTCTATCACTTCGAATGATGCCAAATGAATAACTTACTTGAATTGGACCATTTTACACTATGTCCATTGTAGATTTGTGTCTCCGACAGTTCGTTTGGTTGCAGGGGACATATTAAGTTTTTATGGCCAAAATGTGCTTTTCAGGGGCTGAAAAGCATGTTTTGGCCGAGTATGATAATTTTCATTAAAACTTGATTTCTATCCATTTGAATGATGCCAAATGAATAACTTACTTGAATTGGACCATTTTACACTATGTCCATTGTAGATTTGTGTCTCCGACAGTTTGTTTGGTTGCGGGGGACATTTTCAGTTTTTATGGCCAAAATGTGCTTTTCAGGGGCTGAAAAGCATGTTTTGGCCGAGTATGATAATTTTCATTAAAACTTGATTTCTATCACTTCGAATGATGCCAAATGAATAACTTACTTGAATTGGACCATTTTACACTATGTCCATTGTAGATTTGTGTCTCTGACAGTTCGTTTGGTTGCAGGGGACATATTCAGTTTTTATGGCCAAAATGTGCTTTTCAGGGGCTGAAAAGCATGTTTTGGCCGAATATGATAATTTTCATTAAAACTTGATTTCTATCACTTCGAATGATGCCAAATGAATAACTTACTTGAATTGGACCATTTTACACTATGTCCATTGTAGATTTGAGTCTCTGACAGTTCGTTTGGTTGCAGGGGACATATTCAGTTTTTATGGCCAAAATGTGCTTTTCAGGGGCTGAAAAGCATGTTTTGGCCGAATATGATAATTTTCATTAAAACTTGATTTCTATCACTTCGAATGATGCCAAATGAATAACTTACTTGAATTGGACCATTTTACACTATGTCCATTGTAGATTTGTGTCTCCGACAGTTTGTTTGGTTGCAGGGGACATTTTCAGTTTTTATGGCCAAAATGTGCTTTTCAGGGGCTGAAAAGCATGTTTTGGCCGAGTATGATAATTTTCATTAAAACTTGATTTCTATCCATTTGAATGATGCCAAATGAATAACTTACTTGAATTGGACCATTTTACACTATGTCCATTGTAGATTTGTGTCTCTGACAGTTCGTTTGGTTGCAGGGGACATATTCAGTTTTTATGGCCAAAATGTGCTTTTCAGGGGCTGAAAAGCATGTTTTGGCCGATATGATAATTTTCATTAAAACTTGATTTCTATCACTATGAATGATGCCAAATGAATAACTTACTTGAATTGGACCATTTTACACTATGTCCATTGTAAATTTGTGTCTCTGACAGTTCGTTTGGTTGCAGGGGACATATTAAGTTTTTATGGCCAAAATGTGCTTTTCAGGGGCTGAAAAGCATGTTTTGGCCGAGTATGATAATTTTCATTAAAACTTGATTTCTATCCATTTGAATGATGCCAAATGAAATACTTACTTGAATTGGACCATTTTACACTATGTCCATTGTAGATTTGTGTCTCTGACAGTTCGTTTGGTTGCAGGGGACATATTCAGTTTTTATGGCCAAAATGTGCTTTTCAGGGGCTGAAAAGCATGTTTTGGCCGAATATGATAATTTTCATTAAAACTTGATTTCTATCACTTCGAATGATGCCAAATGAATAACTTACTTGAATTGGACCATTTTACACTATTTCCATTGTAGATTTGTGTCTCCGACAGTTTGTTTGGTTGCAGGGGACATTTTCAGTTTTTATGGCCAAAATGTGCTTTTCAGGGGCTGAAAAGCATGTTTTGGCCGAGTATGATAATTTTCATTAAAACTTGATTTATATCCATTTGAATGATGCCAAATGAATAACTTACTTGAATTGGACCATTTTACACTATGTCCATTGTAGATTTGTGTCTCTGACAGTTCGTTTGGTTGCAGGGGACATATTCAGTTTTTATGGCCAAAATGTGCTTTTCAGGGGCTGAAAAGCATGTTTTGGCCGAATATGATAATTTTCATTAAAACTTGATTTCTATCACTTCGAATGATGCCAAATGAATAACTTACTTGAATTGGACCATTTTACACTATGTCCATTGTAGATTTGTGTCTCTGACAGTTCGTTTGGTTGCAGGGGACATATTAAGTTTTTATGGCCAAAATGTGCTTTTCAGGGGCTGAAAAGCATGTTTTGGCCGAGTATGATAATTTTCATTAAAACTTGATTTCTATCCATTTGAATGATGCCAAATGAATAACTTACTTGAATTGGACCATTTTACACTATGTCCATTGTAGATTTGTGTCTCTGACAGTTCGTTTGGTTGCAGGGGACATATTCAGTTTTTATGGCCAAAATGTGCTTTTCAGGGGCTGAAAAGCATGTTTTGGCCGAATATGATAATTTTCATTAAAACTTGATTTCTATCACTTCGAATGATGCCAAATGAATAATTTACTTGAATTGGACCATTTTACACTATGTCCATTGTAGATTTGTGTCTCCGACAGTTTGTTTGGTTGCAGGGGACATTTTCAGTTTTTATGGCCAAAATGTGCTTTTCAGGGGCTGAAAAGCATGTTTTGGCCGAGTATGATAATTTTCATTAAAACTTGATTTCTATCCATTTGAATGATGCCAAATGAATAACTTACTTGAATTGGACCATTTTACACTATGTCCATTGTAGATTTGTGTCTCTGACAGTTCGTTCGGTTGCAGGGGACATATTCAGTTTTTATGGCCAAAATGTGCTTTTCAGGGGCTGAAAAGCATGTTTTGGCCGAATATGATAATTTTCATTAAAACTTGATTTCTATCACTTCGAATGATGCCAAATGAATAACTTACTTGAATTGGACCATTTTACACTATGTCCATTGTAGATTTGTGTCTCCGACAGTTTGTTTGGTTGCAGGGGACATTTTCAGTTTTTATGGCCAAAATGTGCTTTTCAGGGGGTGAAAAGCATGTTTTGGCCGAGTATGATAATTTTCATTAAAACTTGATTTCTATCCATTTGAATGATGCCAAATGAATAACTTACTTGAATTGGACCATTTTACACTATGTCCATTGTAGATTTGTGTCTCTGACAGTTCGTTTGGTTGCAGGGGACATATTCAGTTTTTATGGCCAAAATGTGCTTTTCAGGGGCTGAAAAGCATGTTTTGGCCGAATATGATAATTTTCATTAAAACTTGATTTCTATCACTTCGAATGATGCCAAATGAATAACTTACTTGAATTGGACCATTTTACACTATGTCCATTGTAGATTTGTGTCTCCGACAGTTCGTTTGGTTGCAGGGGACATTTTCAGTTTTTATGGCCAAAATGTGCTTTTCAGGGGCTGAAAAGCATGTTTTGGCCGAGTATGATAATTTTCATTAAAACTTGATTTCTATCCATTTGAATGATGCCAAATGAATAACTTACTTGAATTGGACCATTTTACACTATGTCCATTGTAGATTTGTGTCTCCGACAGTTTGTTTGGTTGCAGGGGACATTTTCAGTTTTTATGGCCAAAATGTGCTTTTCAGGGGCTGAAAAGCATGTTTTGGCCGAGTATGATAATTTTCATTAAAACTTGATTTCTATCCATTTGAATGATGCCAAATGAATAACTTACTTGAATTGGACCATTTTACACTATGTCCATTGTAGATTTGTGTCTCTGACAGTTCGTTTGGTTGCAGGGGACATATTCAGTTTTTATGGCCAAAATGTGCTTTTCAGAGGCTGAAAAGCATGTTTTGGCCGAATATGATAATTTTCATTAAAACTTGATTTCTATCACTTCGAATGATGCCAAATGAATAACTTACTTGAATTGGACCATTTTACACTATGTCCATTGTAGATTTGTGTCTCTGACAGTTCATTTGGTTGCAGGGGACATATTCAGTTTTTATGGCCAAAATGTGCTTTTCAGGGGCTGAAAAGCATGTTTTGGCCGAATATGATAATTTTCATTAAAACTTGATTTCTATCACTTCGAATGATGCCAAATGAATAATTTACTTGAATTGGACCATTTTACACTATGTCCATTGTAGATTTGTGTCTCCGACAGTTTGTTTGGTTGCAGGGGACATTTTCAGTTTTTATGGCCAAAATGTGCTTTTCAGGGGCTGAAAAGCATGTTTTGGCCGAGTATGATAATTTTCATTAAAACTTGATTTCTATCCATTTGAATGATGCCAAATGAATAACTTACTTGAATTGGACCATTTTACACTATGTCCATTGTAGATTTGTGTCTCTGACAGTTCGTTCGGTTGCAGGGGACATATTCAGTTTTTATGGCCAAAATGTGCTTTTCAGGGGCTGAAAAGCATGTTTTGGCCGAATATGATAATTTTCATTCAAACTTGATTTCTATCACTTCGAATGATGCCAAATGAATAACTTACTTGAATTGGACCATTTTACACTATGTCCATTGTAGATTTGTGTCTCCGACAGTTTGTTTGGTTGCAGGGGACATTTTCAGTTTTTATGGCCAAAATGTGCTTTTCAGGGGGTGAAAAGCATGTTTTGGCCGAGTATGATAATTTTCATTAAAACTTGATTTCTATCCATTTGAATGATGCCAAATGAATAACTTACTTGAATTGGACCATTTTACACTATGTCCATTGTAGATTTGTGTCTCTGACAGTTCGTTTGGTTGCAGGGGACATATTCAGTTTTTATGGCCAAAATGTGCTTTTCAGGGGCTGAAAAGCATGTTTTGGCCGAATATGATAATTTTCATTAAAACTTGATTTCTATCACTTCGAATGATGCCAAATGAATAACTTACTTGAATTGGACCATTTTACACTATGTCCATTGTAGATTTGTGTCTCCGACAGTTTGTTTGGTTGCAGGGGACATTTTCAGTTTTTATGGCCAAAATGTGCTTTTCAGGGGGTGAAAAGCATGTTTTGGCCGAGTATGATAATTTTCATTAAAACTTGATTTCTATCCATTTGAATGATGCCAAATGAATAACTTACTTGAATTGGACCATTTTACACTATGTCCATTGTAGATTTGTGTCTCTGACAGTTCGTTTGGTTGCAGGGGACATATTCAGTTTTTATGGCCAAAATGTGCTTTTCAGGGGCTGAAAAGCATGTTTTGGCCGAATATGATAATTTTCATTAAAACTTGATTTCTATCACTTCGAATGATGCCAAATGAATAACTTACTTGAATTGGACCATTTTACACTATGTCCATTGTAGATTTGTGTCTCCGACAGTTCGTTTGGTTGCAGGGGACATATTAAGTTTTTATGGCCAAAATGTGCTTTTCAGGGGCTGAAAAGCATGTTTTGGCCGAGTATGATAATTTTCATTAAAACTTGATTTCTATCCATTTGAATGATGCCAAATGAATAACTTACTTGAATTGGACCATTTTACACTATGTCCATTGTAGATTTGTGTCTCCGACAGTTTGTTTGGTTGCGGGGGACATTTTCAGTTTTTATGGCCAAAATGTGCTTTTCAGGGGCTGAAAAGCATGTTTTGGCCGAGTATGATAATTTTCATTAAAACTTGATTTCTATCACTTCGAATGATGCCAAATGAATAACTTACTTAAATTGGACCATTTTACACTATGTCCATTGTAGATTTGTGTCTCTGACAGTTCGTTTGGTTGCAGGGGACATATTCAGTTTTTATGGCCAAAATGTGCTTTTCAGGGGCTGAAAAGCATGTTTTGGCCGAATATGATAATTTTCATTAAAACTTGATTTCTATCACTTCGAATGATGCCAAATGAATAACTTACTTGAATTGGACCATTTTACACTATGTCCATTGTAGATTTGAGTCTCTGACAGTTCGTTTGGTTGCAGGGGACATATTCAGTTTTTATGGCCAAAATGTGCTTTTCAGGGGCTGAAAAGCATGTTTTGGCCGAATATGATAATTTTCATTAAAACTTGATTTCTATCACTTCGAATGATGCCAAATGAATAACTTACTTGAATTGGACCATTTTACACTATGTCCATTGTAGATTTGTGTCTCCGACAGTTTGTTTGGTTGCAGGGGACATTTTCAGTTTTTATGGCCAAAATGTGCTTTTCAGGGGCTGAAAAGCATGTTTTGGCCGAGTATGATAATTTTCATTAAAACTTGATTTCTATCCATTTGAATGATGCCAAATGAATAACTTACTTGAATTGGACCATTTTACACTATGTCCATTGTAGATTTGTGTCTCTGACAGTTCGTTTGGTTGCAGGGGACATATTCAGTTTTTATGGCCAAAATGTGCTTTTCAGGGGCTGAAAAGCATGTTTTGGCCGATATGATAATTTTCATTAAAACTTGATTTCTATCACTATGAATGATGCCAAATGAATAACTTACTTGAATTGGACCATTTTACACTATGTCCATTGTAGATTTGTGTCTCTGACAGTTCGTTTGGTTGCAGGGGACATATTCAGTTTTTATGGCCAAAATGTGCTTTTCAGGGGCTGAAAAGCATGTTTTGGCCGAATATGATAATTTTCATTAAAACTTGATTTCTATCACTTCGAATGATGCCAAATGAATAACTTACTTGAATTGGACCATTTTACACTATGTCCATTGTAGATTTGTGTCTCCGACAGTTCGTTTGGTTGCAGGGGACATTTTCAGTTTTTATGGCCAAAATGTGCTTTTCAGGGGCTGAAAAGCATGTTTTGGCCGAGTATGATAATTTTCATTAAAACTTGATTTCTATCCATTTGAATGATGCCAAATGAATAACTTACTTGAATTGGACCATTTTACACTATGTCCATTGTAGATTTGTGTCTCCGACAGTTTGTTTGGTTGCAGGGGACATTTTCAGTTTTTATGGCCAAAATGTGCTTTTCAGGGGCTGAAAAGCATGTTTTGGCCGAGTATGATAATTTTCATTAAAACTTGATTTCTATCCATTTGAATGATGCCAAATGAATAACTTACTTGAATTGGACCATTTTACACTATGTCCATTGTAGATTTGTGTCTCTGACAGTTCGTTTGGTTGCAGGGGACATATTCAGTTTTTATGGCCAAAATGTGCTTTTCAGAGGCTGAAAAGCATGTTTTGGCCGAATATGATAATTTTCATTAAAACTTGATTTCTATCACTTCGAATGATGCCAAATGAATAACTTACTTGAATTGGACCATTTTACACTATGTCCATTGTAGATTTGTGTCTCTGACAGTTCATTTGGTTGCAGGGGACATATTCAGTTTTTATGGCCAAAATGTGCTTTTCAGGGGCTGAAAAGCATGTTTTGGCCGAATATGATAATTTTCATTAAAACTTGATTTCTATCACTTCGAATGATGCCAAATGAATAATTTACTTGAATTGGACCATTTTACACTATGTCCATTGTAGATTTGTGTCTCCGACAGTTTGTTTGGTTGCAGGGGACATTTTCAGTTTTTATGGCCAAAATGTGCTTTTCAGGGGCTGAAAAGCATGTTTTGGCCGAGTATGATAATTTTCATTAAAACTTGATTTCTATCCATTTGAATGATGCCAAATGAATAACTTACTTGAATTGGACCATTTTACACTATGTCCATTGTAGATTTGTGTCTCTGACAGTTCGTTCGGTTGCAGGGGACATATTCAGTTTTTATGGCCAAAATGTGCTTTTCAGGGGCTGAAAAGCATGTTTTGGCCGAATATGATAATTTTCATTCAAACTTGATTTCTATCACTTCGAATGATGCCAAATGAATAACTTACTTGAATTGGACCATTTTACACTATGTCCATTGTAGATTTGTGTCTCCGACAGTTTGTTTGGTTGCAGGGGACATTTTCAGTTTTTATGGCCAAAATGTGCTTTTCAGGGGGTGAAAAGCATGTTTTGGCCGAGTATGATAATTTTCATTAAAACTTGATTTCTATCCATTTGAATGATGCCAAATGAATAACTTACTTGAATTGGACCATTTTACACTATGTCCATTGTAGATTTGTGTCTCTGACAGTTCGTTTGGTTGCAGGGGACATATTCAGTTTTTATGGCCAAAATGTGCTTTTCAGGGGCTGAAAAGCATGTTTTGGCCGAATATGATAATTTTCATTAAAACTTGATTTCTATCACTTCGAATGATGCCAAATGAATAACTTACTTGAATTGGACCATTTTACACTATGTCCATTGTAGATTTGTGTCTCCGACAGTTTGTTTGGTTGCAGGGGACATTTTCAGTTTTTATGGCCAAAATGTGCTTTTCAGGGGGTGAAAAGCATGTTTTGGCCGAGTATGATAATTTTCATTAAAACTTGATTTCTATCCATTTGAATGATGCCAAATGAATAACTTACTTGAATTGGACCATTTTACACTATGTCCATTGTAGATTTGTGTCTCTGACAGTTCGTTTGGTTGCAGGGGACATATTCAGTTTTTATGGCCAAAATGTGCTTTTCAGGGGCTGAAAAGCATGTTTTGGCCGAATATGATAATTTTCATTAAAACTTGATTTCTATCACTTCGAATGATGCCAAATGAATAACTTACTTGAATTGGACCATTTTACACTATGTCCATTGTAGATTTGTGTCTCCGACAGTTCGTTTGGTTGCAGGGGACATATTAAGTTTTTATGGCCAAAATGTGCTTTTCAGGGGCTGAAAAGCATGTTTTGGCCGAGTATGATAATTTTCATTAAAACTTGATTTCTATCCATTTGAATGATGCCAAATGAATAACTTACTTGAATTGGACCATTTTACACTATGTCCATTGTAGATTTGTGTCTCCGACAGTTTGTTTGGTTGCGGGGGACATTTTCAGTTTTTATGGCCAAAATGTGCTTTTCAGGGGCTGAAAAGCATGTTTTGGCCGAGTATGATAATTTTCATTAAAACTTGATTTCTATCACTTCGAATGATGCCAAATGAATAACTTACTTAAATTGGACCATTTTACACTATGTCCATTGTAGATTTGTGTCTCTGACAGTTCGTTTGGTTGCAGGGGACATATTCAGTTTTTATGGCCAAAATGTGCTTTTCAGGGGCTGAAAAGCATGTTTTGGCCGAATATGATAATTTTCATTAAAACTTGATTTCTATCACTTCGAATGATGCCAAATGAATAACTTACTTGAATTGGACCATTTTACACTATGTCCATTGTAGATTTGAGTCTCTGACAGTTCGTTTGGTTGCAGGGGACATATTCAGTTTTTATGGCCAAAATGTGCTTTTCAGGGGCTGAAAAGCATGTTTTGGCCGAATATGATAATTTTCATTAAAACTTGATTTCTATCACTTCGAATGATGCCAAATGAATAACTTACTTGAATTGGACCATTTTACACTATGTCCATTGTAGATTTGTGTCTCCGACAGTTTGTTTGGTTGCAGGGGACATTTTCAGTTTTTATGGCCAAAATGTGCTTTTCAGGGGCTGAAAAGCATGTTTTGGCCGAGTATGATAATTTTCATTAAAACTTGATTTCTATCCATTTGAATGATGCCAAATGAATAACTTACTTGAATTGGACCATTTTACACTATGTCCATTGTAGATTTGTGTCTCTGACAGTTCGTTTGGTTGCAGGGGACATATTCAGTTTTTATGGCCAAAATGTGCTTTTCAGGGGCTGAAAAGCATGTTTTGGCCGATATGATAATTTTCATTAAAACTTGATTTCTATCACTATGAATGATGCCAAATGAATAACTTACTTGAATTGGACCATTTTACACTATGTCCATTATAAATTTGTGTCTCTGACAGTTCGTTTGGTTGCAGGGGACATATTAATTTTTTATGGCCAAAATGTGCTTTTCAGGGGCTGAAAAGCATGTTTTGGCCGAGTATGATAATTTTCATTAAAACTTGATTTCTATCCATTTGAATGATGCCAAATGAAATACTTACTTGAATTGGACCATTTTACACTATGTCCATTGTAGATTTGTGTCTCTGACAGTTCGTTTGGTTGCAGGGGACATATTCAGTTTTTATGGCCAAAATGTGCTTTTCAGGGGCTGAAAAGCATGTTTTGGCCGAATATGATAATTTTCATTAAAACTTGATTTCTATCACTTCGAATGATGCCAAATGAATAACTTACTTGAATTGGACCATTTTACACTATTTCCATTGTAGATTTGTGTCTCCGACAGTTTGTTTGGTTGCAGGGGACATTTTCAGTTTTTATGGCCAAAATGTGCTTTTCAGGGGCTGAAAAGCATGTTTTGGCCGAGTATGATAATTTTCATTAAAACTTGATTTATATCCATTTGAATGATGCCAAATGAATAACTTACTTGAATTGGACCATTTTACACTATGTCCATTGTAGATTTGTGTCTCTGACAGTTCGTTTGGTTGCAGGGGACATATTCAGTTTTTATGGCCAAAATGTGCTTTTCAGGGGATGAAAAGCATGTTTTGGCCGAATATGATAATTTTCATTAAAACTTGATTTCTATCACTTCGAATGATGCCAAATGAATAACTTACTTGAATTGGACCATTTTACACTATGTCCATTGTAGATTTGTGTCTCTGACAGTTCGTTTGGTTGCAGGGGACATATTAAGTTTTTATGGCCAAAATGTGCTTTTCAGGGGCTGAAAAGCATGTTTTGGCCGAGTATGATAATTTTCATTAAAACTT
This sequence comes from Stigmatopora argus, assembly GCF_051989625.1. Lineage (NCBI taxonomy): Eukaryota > Metazoa > Chordata > Actinopteri > Syngnathiformes > Syngnathidae > Stigmatopora > Stigmatopora argus. The sequence goes on from NC_135407.1 coordinate 13,922,698, forward strand.
GATTTCTATCCATTTGAATGATGCCAAATGAATAACTTACTTGAATTGGACCATTTTACACTATGTCCATTGTAGATTTGTGTCTCTGACAGTTCGTTTGGTTGCAGGGGACATATTCAGTTTTTATGGCCAAAATGTGCTTTTCAGGGGCTGAAAAGCATGTTTTGGCCGAATATGATAATTTTCATTAAAACTTGATTTCTATCACTTCGAATGATGCCAAATGAATAATTTACTTGAATTGGACCATTTTACACTATGTCCATTGTAGATTTGTGTCTCCGACAGTTTGTTTGGTTGCAGGGGACATTTTCAGTTTTTATGGCCAAAATGTGCTTTTCAGGGGCTGAAAAGCATGTTTTGGCCGAGTATGATAATTTTCATTAAAACTTGATTTCTATCCATTTGAATGATGCCAAATGAAATACTTACTTGAATTGGACCATTTTACACTATGTCCATTGTAGATTTGTGTCTCTGACAGTTCGTTCGGTTGCAGGGGACATATTCAGTTTTTATGGCCAAAATGTGCTTTTCAGGGGCTGAAAAGCATGTTTTGGCCGAATATGATAATTTTCATTAAAACTTGATTTCTATCACTTCGAATGATGCCAAATGAATAACTTACTTGAATTGGACCATTTTACACTATTTCCATTGTAGATTTGTGTCTCCGACAGTTTGTTTGGTTGCAGGGGACATTTTCAGTTTTTATGGCCAAAATGTGCTTTTCAGGGGCTGAAAAGCATGTTTTGGCCGAGTATGATAATTTTCATTAAAACTTGATTTATATCCATTTGAATGATGCCAAATGAATAACTTACTTGAATTGGACCATTTTACACTATGTCCATTGTAGATTTGTGTCTCTGACAGTTCGTTTGGTTGCAGGGGACATATTCAGTTTTTATGGCCAAAATGTGCTTTTCAGGGGATGAAAAGCATGTTTTGGCCGAATATGATAATTTTCATTAAAACTTGATTTCTATCACTTCGAATGATGCCAAATGAATAACTTACTTGAATTGGACCATTTTACACTATGTCCATTGTAGATTTGTGTCTCTGACAGTTCGTTTGGTTGCAGGGGACATATTAAGTTTTTATGGCCAAAATGTGCTTTTCAGGGGCTGAAAAGCATGTTTTGGCCGAGTATGATAATTTTCATTAAAACTTGATTTCTATCCATTTGAATGATGCCAAATGAATAACTTACTTGAATTGGACCATTTTACACTATGTCCATTGTAGATTTGTGTCTCTGACAGTTCGTTTGGTTGCAGGGGACATATTCAGTTTTTATGGCCAAAATGTGCTTTTCAGGGGCTGAAAAGCATGTTTTGGCCGAATATGATAATTTTCATTAAAACTTGATTTCTATCACTTCGAATGATGCCAAATGAATAATTTACTTGAATTGGACCATTTTACACTATGTCCATTGTAGATTTGTGTCTCCGACAGTTTGTTTGGTTGCAGGGGACATTTTCAGTTTTTATGGCCAAAATGTGCTTTTCAGGGGCTGAAAAGCATGTTTTGGCCGAGTATGATAATTTTCATTAAAACTTGATTTCTATCCATTTGAATGATGCCAAATGAATAACTTACTTGAATTGGACCATTTTACACTATGTCCATTGTAGATTTGTGTCTCTGACAGTTCGTTCGGTTGCAGGGGACATATTCAGTTTTTATGGCCAAAATGTGCTTTTCAGGGGCTGAAAAGCATGTTTTGGCCGAATATGATAATTTTCATTAAAACTTGATTTCTATCACTTCGAATGATGCCAAATGAATAACTTACTTGAATTGGACCATTTTACACTATGTCCATTGTAGATTTGTGTCTCCGACAGTTTGTTTGGTTGCAGGGGACATTTTCAGTTTTTATGGCCAAAATGTGCTTTTCAGGGGGTGAAAAGCATGTTTTGGCCGAGTATGATAATTTTCATTAAAACTTGATTTCTATCCATTTGAATGATGCCAAATGAATAACTTACTTGAATTGGACCATTTTACACTATGTCCATTGTAGATTTGTGTCTCTGACAGTTCGTTTGGTTGCAGGGGACATATTCAGTTTTTATGGCCAAAATGTGCTTTTCAGGGGCTGAAAAGCATGTTTTGGCCGAATATGATAATTTTCATTAAAACTTGATTTCTATCACTTCGAATGATGCCAAATGAATAACTTACTTGAATTGGACCATTTTACACTATGTCCATTGTAGATTTGTGTCTCCGACAGTTCGTTTGGTTGCAGGGGACATTTTCAGTTTTTATGGCCAAAATGTGCTTTTCAGGGGCTGAAAAGCATGTTTTGGCCGAGTATGATAATTTTCATTAAAACTTGATTTCTATCCATTTGAATGATGCCAAATGAATAACTTACTTGAATTGGACCATTTTACACTATGTCCATTGTAGATTTGTGTCTCCGACAGTTTGTTTGGTTGCAGGGGACATTTTCAGTTTTTATGGCCAAAATGTGCTTTTCAGGGGCTGAAAAGCATGTTTTGGCCGAGTATGATAATTTTCATTAAAACTTGATTTCTATCCATTTGAATGATGCCAAATGAATAACTTACTTGAATTGGACCATTTTACACTATGTCCATTGTAGATTTGTGTCTCTGACAGTTCGTTTGGTTGCAGGGGACATATTCAGTTTTTATGGCCAAAATGTGCTTTTCAGAGGCTGAAAAGCATGTTTTGGCCGAATATGATAATTTTCATTAAAACTTGATTTCTATCACTTCGAATGATGCCAAATGAATAACTTACTTGAATTGGACCATTTTACACTATGTCCATTGTAGATTTGTGTCTCCGACAGTTTGTTTGGTTGCAGGGGACATTTTCAGTTTTTATGGCCAAAATGTGCTTTTCAGGGGCTGAAAAGCATGTTTTGGCCGAATATGATAATTTTCATTAAAACTTGATTTCTATCACTTCGAATGATGCCAAATGAATAACTTACTTGAATTGGACCATTTTACACTATGTCCATTGTAGATTTGTGTCTCTGACAGTTCGTTTGGTTGCAGGGGACATATTAAGTTTTTATGGCCAAAATGTGCTTTTCAGGGGCTGAAAAGCATGTTTTGGCCGAATATGATAATTTTCATTAAAACTTGATTTCTATCACTTCGAATGATGCCAAATGAATAACTTACTTGAATTGGACCATTTTACACTATGTCCATTGTAGATTTGTGTCTCCGACAGTTTGTTTGGTTGCAGGGGACATTTTCAGTTTTTATGGCCAAAATGTGCTTTTCAGGGGCTGAAAAGCATGTTTTGGCCGAGTATGATAATTTTCATTAAAACTTGATTTCTATCCATTTGAATGATGCCAAATGAATAACTTACTTGAATTGGACCATTTTACACTATGTCCATTGTAGATTTGTGTCTCTGACAGTTCGTTTGGTTGCAGGGGACATATTCAGTTTTTATGGCCAAAATGTGCTTTTCAGGGGCTGAAAAGCATGTTTTGGCCGAATATGATAATTTTCATTAAAACTTGATTTCTATCACTTCGAATGATGCCAAATGAATAACTTACTTGAATTGGACCATTTTACACTATGTCCATTGTAGATTTGTGTCTCTGACAGTTCGTTTGGTTGCAGGGGACATATTCAGTTTTTATGGCCAAAATGTGCTTTTCAGGGGCTGAAAAGCATGTTTTGGCCGAATATGATAATTTTCATTAAAACTTGATTTCTATCACTTCGAATGATGCCAAATGAATAACCTACTTGAATTGGACCATTTTACACTATGTCCATTGTAGATTTGTGTCTCCGACAGTTTGTTTGGTTGCAGGGGACATTTTCAGTTTTTATGGCCAAAATGTGCTTTTCAGGGGCTGAAAAGCATGTTTTGGCCGAGTATGATAATTTTCATTAAAACTTGATTTCTATCCATTTGAATGATGCCAAATGAATAACTTACTTGAATTGGACCATTTTACACTATGTCCATTGTAGATTTGTGTCTCTGACAGTTCGTTTAGTTGCAGGGGACATTTTCAGTTTTTATGGCCAAAATGTGCTTTTCAGGGGCTGAAAAGCATGTTTTGGCCGAATATGATAATTTTCATTAAAACTTGATTTCTATCACTTCGAATGATGCCAAATGAATAACTTACTTGAATTGGACCATTTTACACTATGTCCATTGTAGATTTGTGTCTCCGACAGTTTGTTTGGTTGCAGGGGACATTTTCAGTTTTTATGGCCAAAATGTGCTTTTCAGGGGCTGAAAAGCATGTTTTGGCCGAGTATGATAATTTTCATTAAAACTTGATTTCTATCCATTTGAATGATGCCAAATGAATAACTTACTTGAATTGGACCATTTTACACTATGTCCATTGTCGATTTGTGTCTCTGACAGTTCGTTTGGTTGCAGGGGACATATTCAGTTTTTATGGCCAAAATGTGCTTTTCAGGGGCTGAAAAGCATGTTTTGGCCGAATATGATAATTTTCATTAAAACTTGATTTCTATCACTTCGAATGATGCCAAATGAATAACTTACTTGAATTGGACCATTTTACACTATGTCCATTGTAGATTTGTGTCTCTGACAGTTCGTTTGGTTGCAGGGGACATATTCAGTTTTTATGGCCAAAATGTGCTTTTCAGGGGCTGAAAAGCATGTTTTGGCCGAATATGATAATTTTCATTAAAACTTGATTTCTATCACTTCGAATGATGCCAAATGAATAACTTACTTGAATTGGACCATTTTACACTATGTCTATTGTAGATTTGTGTCTCCAACATTGTTTGGTTGCAGGGGACATTTTCAGTTTTTATGGCCAAAATGTGCTTTTCAGGGGCTGAAAAGCATGTTTTGGCCGAGTATGATAATTTTCATTAAAACTTGATTTCTATCCATTTGAATGATGCCAAATGAATAACTTACTTGAATTGGACCATTTTACACTGTGTCCATTGTAGATTTGTGTCTCTGACAGTTCGTTTGGTTGCAGGGGACATATTCAGTTTTTATGGCCAAAATGTGCTTTTCAGGGGCTGAAAAGCATGTTTTGGCCGAATATGATAATTTTCATTAAAACTTGATTTCTATCACTTCGAATGATGCCAAATGAATAACTTACTTGAATTGGACCATTATACACTAAGTCCATTGTAGATTTGTGTCTCTGACAGTTCGTTTGGTTGCAGGGGACATATTAAGTTTTTATGGCCAAAATGTGCTTTTCAGGGGCTGAAAAGCATGTTTTGGCCTAGTATGATAATTTTCATTAAAACTTGATTTCTATCACTTCGAATGATGCCAAATGAATAACTTACTTGAATTGGACCATTTTACACTATGTCCATTGTAGATTTGTGTCTCCGACAGTTCGTTTGGTTGCAGGGGACATTTTCAGTTTTTATGGCCAAAATGTGCTTTTCAGGGGCTGAAAAGCATGTTTTGGCCGAGTATGATAATTTTCATTAAAACTTGATTTCTATCCATTTGAATGATGCCAAATGAATTACTTACTTGAATTGGACCATTTTACACTATGTCCATTGTAGATTTGTGTCTCTGACAGTTCGTTTGGTTGCAGGGGACATATTCAGTTTTTATGGCCAAAATGTGCTTTTCACGGGCTGAAAAGCATGTTTTGGCCGAATATGATAATTTTCATTAAAACTTGATTTCTATCTCTTCGAATGATGCCAAATGAATAACTTACTTGAATTGGACCATTTTACACTATGTCCATTGTAGATTTGTGTCTCTGACAGTTCGTTTGGTTGCAGGGGACATATTCAGTTTTTATGGCCAAAATGTGCTTTTCAGGGGCTGAAAAGCATGTTTTGGCCGAATATGATAATTTTCATTAAAACTTGATTTCTATCACTTCGAATGATGCCAAATGAATAACTTACTTGAATTGGACCATTTTACACTATGTCCATTGTAGATTTGTGTCTCTGACAGTTCGTTTGGTTGCAGGGGACATATTCAGTTTTTATGGCCAAAATGTGCTTTTCAGGGGCTGAAAAGCATGTTTTGGCCGAATATGATAATTTTCATTAAAACTTGATTTCTATCACTTCGAATGATGCCAAATGAATAACTTACTTGAATTGGACCATTTTACACTATGTCCATTGTAGATTTGTGTCTCTGACAGTTCGTTTGGTTGCAGTACACATATTAAGTTTTTATGGCCAAAATGTGCTTTTCAGGGGCTGAAAAGCATGTTTTGGCCGAGTATGATAATTTTCATTAAAACTTGATTTCTATCACTTCGAATGATGCCAAATTAATAACTTACTTGAATTGGACCATTTTACACTATGTCCATTGTAGATTTGTGTCTCCGACAGTTCGTTTGGTTGCAGGGGACATTTTCAGTTTTTATGGCCAAAATGTGCTTTTCAGGGGCTGAAAAGCATGTTTTTGCCGAATATGATAATTTTCATTAAAACTTGATTTCTATCACTTCGAATGATGCCAAAAGAATAACTTACTTGAATTGGACCATTTTACACTATGTCCATTGTAGATTTGTGTCTCCGACAGTTTGTTTGGTTGCAGGGGACATTTTCAGTTTTTATGGCCAAAATGTGCTTTTCAGGGGCTGAAAAGCATGTTTTGGCCGAGTATGATAATTTTCATTAAAACTTGATTTCTATCCATTTGAATGATGCCAAATGAATAACTTACTTGAATTGGACCATTTTACACTGTGTCCATTGTAGATTTGTGTTTCTGACAGTTCGTTTGGTTGCAGGGGACATATTCAGTTTTTATGGCCAAAATGTGCTTTTCAGGGGCTGAAAAGCATGTTTTGGCCGAATATGATAATTTTCATTAAAACTTGATTTCTATCACTTCGAATGATGCCAAATGAATAACTTACTTGAATTGGACCATTTTACACTATGTCCATTGTAGATTTGTGTCTCTGACAGTTTGTTTGGTTGCAGGGGACATATTCAGTTTTTATGGCCAAAATGTGCTTTTCAGGGGCTGAAAAGCATGTTTTGGCCGAATATGATAATTTTCATTAAAACTTGATTTCTATCACTTCGAATGATGCCAAATGAATAACTTACTTGAATTGGACCATTTTACACTATGTCCATTGTAGATTTGTGTCTCTGACAGTTCGTTTGGTTGCAGGGGACATATTCAGTTTTTATGGCCAAAATGTGCTTTTCAGGGGCTGAAAAGCATGTTTTGGCCGAATATGATAATTTTCATTAAAACTTGATTTCTATCACTTCGAATGATGCCAAATGAATAACTTACTTGAATTGGACCATTTTACACTATGTCCATTGTAGATTTGTGTCTCCGACAGTTTGTTTGGTTGCAGGGGACATTTTCAGTTTTTATGGCCAAAATCTGCTTTTCAGGGGCTGAAAAGCATGTTTTGGCCGAGTATGATAATTTTCATTAAAACTTGATTTCTATCCATTTGAATGATGCCAAATGAATAACTTACTTGAATTGGACCATTTTACACTATGTCCATTGTAGATTTGTGTCTCTGACAGTTCGTTTGGTTGCAGGGGACATATTCAGTTTTTATGGCCAAAATGTGCTTTTCAGGGGCTGAAAAGCATGTTTTGGCCGAATATGATAATTTTCATTAAAACTTGATTTCTATCACTTCGAATGATGCCAAATGAATAACTTACTTGAATTGGACCATTTTACACTATGTCCATTGTAGATTTGTGTCTCTGACAGTTCGTTTGGTTGCAGTACACATATTAAGTTTTTATGGCCAAAATGTGCTTTTCAGGGGCTGAAAAGCATGTTTTGGCCGAGTATGATAATTTTCATTAAAACTTGATTTCTATCACTTCGAATGATGCCAAATGAATAACTTACTTGAATTGGACCATTTTACACTATGTCCATTGTAGATTTGTGTCTCCGACAGTTCGTTTGGTTGCAGGGGACATTTTCAGTTTTTATGGCCAAAATGTGCTTTTCAGGGGCTGAAAAGCATGTTTTTGCCGAATATGATAATTTTCATTAAAACTTGATTTCTATCACTTCGAATGATGCCAAATGAATAACTTACTTGAATTGGACCATTTTACACTATGTCCATTGTAGATTTGTGTGTCCGACAGTTTGTTTGGTTGCAGGGGACATTTTCAGTTTTTATGGCCAAAATGTGCTTTTCAGGGGCTGAAAAGCATGTTTTGGCCGAGTATGATAATTTTCATTAAAACTTGATTTCTATCCATTTGAATGATGCCAAATGAATAACTTACTTGAATTGGACCATTTTACACTGTGTCCATTGTAGATTTGTGTTTCTGACAGTTCGTTTGGTTGCAGGGGACATATTCAGTTTTTATGGCCAAAATGTGCTTTTCAGGGGCTGAAAAGCATGTTTTGGCCGAATATGATAATTTTCATTAAAACTTGATTTCTATCACTTCGAATGATGCCAAATGAATAACTTACTTGAATTGGACCATTTTACACTATGTCCATTGTAGATTTGTGTCTCTGACAGTTTGTTTGGTTGCGGGGACATATTCAGTTTTTATGGCCAAAATGTGCTTTTCAGGGGCTGAAAAGCATGTTTTGGCCGAATATGATAATTTTCATTAAAACTTGATTTCTATCACTTCGAATGATGCCAAATGAATAACTTACTTGAATTGGACCATTTTACACTATGTCCATTGTAGATTTGTGTCTCCGACAGTTTGTTTGGTTGCAGGGGACATATTCAGTTTTTATGGCCAAAATGTGCTTTTCAGGGGCTGAAAAGCACGTTTTGGCAGAATATGATAATTTTCATTAAAACTTGATTTCTATCCATTCGAATGATGCCAAATGAATATCTTACTTGAATTGGACCATTTTACACTATGTCCATTGTAGATTTGTTTCTCTGACAGTTCGTTTGGTTGCAGGGGACATATTCAGTTTTTATGGCCAAAATGTGCTTTTCAGGGGCTGAAAAGCATGTTTTGGCCGTGTATGATAATTTTCATTAAAACTTGATTTCTATCACTTCGAATGATGCTAAATGAATAACTTACTTGAATTGGACCATTTTACACTATGTCCATTGTAGATTTGTGTCTCTGACAGTTCGTTTGGTTGCAGGGGACATTTTCAGTTTTTATGGCCAAAATGTGCTTTTCAGAGGCTGAAAAGCATGTTTTGGCAGAGTATGATAATTTTCATTAAAACTTAATTTCTATCACTTCGAATGATGCCAAATGAATAACTTACTTGAATTTGAACATTTTACACTATGTCCATTGTAGATTTGTGTCTCTGACAGTTCGTTTTGTTGCAGGGGACATATTCAGTTTTTATGGCCAAAATGTGCTTTTCAGGGGCTGAAAAGCATGTTTTGGCCGAATATGATAATTTTCATTAAAACTTGATTTCTATCACTTCGAATAATGCCAAATGAATAACTTACTTGAATTGGACCATTTTACACTATGTCCATTGTAGATTTGTGTCTCCGACAGTTTGTTTGGTTGCAGGGGACATTTTCAGTTTTTATGGCCAAAATGTGCTTTTCAGGGGCTGAAAAGCATGTTTTGGCCGAATATGATAATTTTCATTAAAACTTGATTTCTATCACTTCGAATAATGCCAAATGAATAACTTACTTGAATTGGACCATTTTACACTATGTCCATTGTAGATTTGTGTCTCTGACAGTTCGTTTGGTTGCAGGGGACATATTCAGTTTTTATGGCCAAAATGTGCTTTTCAGGGGCTGAAAAGCATGTTTTGGCCGAGTATGATAATTTTCATTAAAACTTGATTTCTATCCATTTGAATGATGCCAAATGAATAACTTACTTGAATTGGACCATTTTACACTATGTCCATTGTCGATTTGTGTCTCTGACAGTTCGTTTGGTTGCAGGGGACATATTCAGTTTTTATGGCCAAAATGTGCTTTTCAGGGGCTGAAAAGCATGTTTTGGCCGAATATGATAATTTTCATTAAAACTTGATTTCTATCACTTCGAATGATGCCAAATGAATAACTTACTTGAATTGGACCATTTTACACTATGTCCATTGTAGATTTGTGTCTCTGACAGTTCGTTTGGTTGCAGGGGACATATTCAGTTTTTATGGCCAAAATGTGCCTTTCAGGGGCTGAAAAGCATGTTTTGGCCGAATATGATAATTTTCATTAAAACTTGATTTCTATCACTTCGAATGATGCCAAATGAATAACTTACTTGAATTGGACCATTTTACACTATGTCCATTGTAGATTTGTGTCTCCAACAGTTTGTTTGGTTGCAGGGGACATTTTCAGTTTTTATGGCCAAAATGTGCTTTTCAGGGGCTGAAAAGCATGTTTTGGCCGAGTATGATAATTTTCATTAAAACTTGATTTCTATCCATTTGAATGATGCCAAATGAATAACTTACTTGAATTGGACCATTTTACACTGTGTCCATTGTAGATTTGTGTCTCTGACAGTTCGTTTGGTTGCAGGGGACATATTCAGTTTTTATGGCCAAAATGTGCTTTTCAGGGGCTGAAAAGCATGTTTTGGCCGAATATGATAATTTTCATTAAAACTTGATTTCTATCACTTCGAATGATGCCAAATGAATAACTTACTTGAATTGGACCATTATACACTAAGTCCATTGTAGATTTGTGTCTCTGACAGTTCGTTTGGTTGCAGGGGACATATTAAGTTTTTATGGCCAAAATGTGCTTTTCAGGGGCTGAAAAGCATGTTTTGGCCTAGTATGATAATTTTCATTAAAACTTGATTTCTATCACTTCGAATGATGCCAAATGAATAACTTACTTGAATTGGACCATTTTACACTATGTCCATTGTAGATTTGTGTCTCCGACAGTTCGTTTGGTTGCAGGGGACATTTTCAGTTTTTATGGCCAAAATGTGCTTTTCAGGGGCTGAAAAGCATGTTTTGGCCGAGTATGATAATTTTCATTAAAACTTGATTTCTATCCATTTGAATGATGCCAAATGAATTACTTACTTGAATTGGACCATTTTACACTATGTCCATTGTAGATTTGTGTCTCTGACAGTTCGTTTGGTTGCAGGGGACATATTCAGTTTTTATGGCCAAAATGTGCTTTTCACGGGCTGAAAAGCATGTTTTGGCCGAATATGATAATTTTCATTAAAACTTGATTTCTATCTCTTCGAATGATGCCAAATGAATAACTTACTTGAATTGGACCATTTTACACTATGTCCATTGTAGATTTGTGTCTCTGACAGTTCGTTTGGTTGCAGGGGACATATTCAGTTTTTATGGCCAAAATGTGCTTTTCAGGGGCTGAAAAGCATGTTTTGGCCGAATATGATAATTTTCATTAAAACTTGATTTCTATCACTTCGAATGATGCCAAATGAATAACTTACTTGAATTGGACCATTTTACACTATGTCCATTGTAGATTTGTGTCTCTGACAGTTCGTTTGGTTGCAGGGGACATATTCAGTTTTTATGGCCAAAATGTGCTTTTCAGGGGCTGAAAAGCATGTTTTGGCCGAATATGATAATTTTCATTAAAACTTGATTTCTATCACTTCGAATGATGCCAAATGAATAACTTACTTGAATTGGACCATTTTACACTATGTCCATTGTAGATTTGTGTCTCTGACAGTTCGTTTGGTTGCAGTACACATATTAAGTTTTTATGGCCAAAATGTGCTTTTCAGGGGCTGAAAAGCATGTTTTGGCCGAGTATGATAATTTTCATTAAAACTTGATTTCTATCACTTCGAATGATGCCAAATGAATAACTTACTTGAATTGGACCATTTTACACTATGTCCATTGTAGATTTGTGTCTCTGACAGTTTGTTTGGTTGCAGGGGACATATTCAGTTTTTATGGCCAAAATGTGCTTTTCAGGGGCTGAAAAGCATGTTTTGGCCGAATATGATAATTTTCATTAAAACTTGATTTCTATCACTTCGAATGATGCCAAATGAATAACTTACTTGAATTGGACCATTTTACACTATGTCCATTGTAGATTTGTGTCTCTGACAGTTCGTTTGGTTGCAGGGGACATATTCAGTTTTTATGGCCAAAATGTGCTTTTCAGGGGCTGAAAAGCATGTTTTGGCCGAATATGATAATTTTCATTAAAACTTGATTTCTATCACTTCGAATGATGCCAAATGAATAACTTACTTGAATTGGACCATTTTACACTATGTCCATTGTAGATTTGTGTCTCCGACAGTTTGTTTGGTTGCAGGGGACATTTTCAGTTTTTATGGCCAAAATGTGCTTTTCAGGGGCTGAAAAGCATGTTTTGGCCGAGTATGATAATTTTCATTAAAACTTGATTTCTATCCATTTGAATGATGCCAAATGAATAACTTACTTGAATTGGACCATTTTACACTATGTCCATTGTAGATTTGTGTCTCTGACAGTTCGTTTGGTTGCAGGGGACATATTCAGTTTTTATGGCCAAAATGTGCTTTTCAGGGGCTGAAAAGCATGTTTTGGCCGAATATGATAATTTTCATTAAAACTTGATTTCTATCACTTCGAATGATGCCAAATGAATAACTTACTTGAATTGGACCATTTTACACTATGTCCATTGTAGATTTGTGTCTCTGACAGTTCGTTTGGTTGCAGTACACATATTAAGTTTTTATGGCCAAAATGTGCTTTTCAGGGGCTGAAAAGCATGTTTTGGCCGAGTATGATAATTTTCATTAAAACTTGATTTCTATCACTTCGAATGATGCCAAATGAATAACTTACTTGAATTGGACCATTTTACACTATGTCCATTGTAGATTTGTGTCTCCGACAGTTCGTTTGGTTGCAGGGGACATTTTCAGTTTTTATGGCCAAAATGTGCTTTTCAGGGGCTGAAAAGCATGTTTTTGCCGAATATGATAATTTTCATTAAAACTTGATTTCTATCACTTCGAATGATGCCAAATGAATAACTTACTTGAATTGGACCATTTTACACTATGTCCATTGTAGATTTGTGTCTCCGACAGTTTGTTTGGTTGCAGGGGACATTTTCAGTTTTTATGGCCAAAATGTGCTTTTCAGGGGCTGAAAAGCATGTTTTGGCCGAGTATGATAATTTTCATTAAAACTTGATTTCTATCCATTTGAATGATGCCAAATGAAATACTTACTTGAATTGGACCATTTTACACTATGTCCATTGTAGATTTGTGTCTCTGACAGTTCGTTTGGTTGCAGGGGACATATTCAGTTTTTATGGCCAAAATGTGCTTTTCAGGGGCTGAAAAGCATGTTTTGGCCGAATATGATAATTTTCATTAAAACTTGATTTCTATCACTTCGAATGATGCCAAATGAATAACTTACTTGAATTGGACCATTTCACACTATGTCCATTGTAGATTTGTGTCTCTGACAGTTCGTTTGGTTGCAGGGGACATATTCAGTTTTTATGGCCAAAATGTGCTTTTCAGGGGCTGAAAAGCATGTTTTGGCCGAATATGATAATTTTCATTAAAACTTTATTTCTATCACTTCGAATGATGCCAAATGAATAACTTACTTGAATTGGACCATTTTACACTATGTCCATTGTAGATTTGTGTCTCTGACAGTTCGTTTGGTTGCAGGGGACATATTCAGTTTTTATGGCCAAAATGTGCTTTTCAGGGGCTGAAAAGCATGTTTTGGCCGAATATGATAATTTTCATTAAAACTTGATTTCTATCACTTCGAATGATGCCAAATGAATAACTTACTTGAATTGGACCATTTTACACTATGTCCATTGTAGATTTGTGTCTCCGACAGTTCGTTTGGTTGCAGGGGACATTTTCAGTTTTTATGGCCAAAATGTGCTTTTCAGGGGCTGAAAAGCATGTTTTGGCCGAATATGATAATTTTCATTAAAACTTGATTTCTATCACTTCGAATGATGCCAAATGAATAATTTACTTGAATTGGACCATTTTACACTATGTCCATTGTAGATTTGTGTCTCTGACAGTTCGTTTGGTTGCAGGGGACATATTCAGTTTTTATGGCCAAAATGTGCTTTTCAGGGGCTGAAAAGCATGTTTTGGCCGAATATGATAATTTTCATTAAAACTTGATTTCTATCACTTCGAATGATGCCAAATGAATAACTTACTTGAATTGGACCATTTTACACTATGTCCATTGTAGATTTGTGTCTCCGACAGTTTGTTTGGTTGCAGGGGACAATTTCAGTTTTTATGGCCAAAATGTGCTTTTCAGGGGCTGAAAAGCATGTTTTGGCCGAGTATGATAATTTTCATTAAAACTTGATTTCTATCCATTTGAATGATGCCAAATGAATAACTTACTTGAATTGGACCATTTTACACTATGTCCATTGTAGATTTGTGTCTCTGACAGTTCGTTTGGTTGCAGGGGACATATTCAGTTTTTATGGCCAAAATGTGCTTTTCAGGGGCTGAAAAGCATGTTTTGGCCGAATATGATAATTTTCATTAAAACTTGATTTCTATCACTTCGAATGATGCCAAATGAATAACTTACTTGAATTGGACCATTTTACACTATGTCCATTGTAGATTTGTGTCTCCGACAGTTCGTTTGGTTGCAGGGGACATTTTCAGTTTTTATGGCCAAAATGTGCTTTTCAGGGGCTGAAAAGCATGTTTTGGCCGAGTATGATAATTTTCATTAAAACTTGATTTCTATCCATTTGAATGATGCCAAATGAATAACTTACTTGAATTGGACCATTTTACACTATGTCCATTGTAGATTTGTGTCTCTGACAGTTCGTTTGGTTGCAGGGGACATATTCAGTTTTTATGGCCAAAATGTGCTTTTCAGGGGCTGAAAAGCATGTTTTGGCCGAATATGATAATTTTCATTAAAACTTGATTTCTATCACTTCGAATGATGCCAAATGAATAACTTACTTGAATTGGACCATTTCACACTATGTCCATTGTAGATTTGTGTCTCTGACAGTTCGTTTGGTTGCAGGGGACATATTCAGTTTTTATGGCCAAAATGTGCTTTTCAGGGGCTGAAAAGCATGTTTTGGCCGAATATGATAATTTTCATTAAAACTTGATTTCTATCACTTCGAATGATGCCAAATGAATAACTTACTTGAATTGGACCATTTTACACTATGTCCATTGTAGATTTGTGTCTCTGACAGTTCGTTTGGTTGCAGGGGACATATTCAGTTTTTATGGCCAAAATGTGCTTTTCAGGGGCTGAAAAGCATGTTTTGGCTGAATATGATAATTTTCATTAAAACTTGATTTCTATCACTTCGAATGATGCCAAATGAATAACTTACTTGAATTGGACCATTTTACACTATGTCCATTGTAGATTTGAGTCTCTGACAGTTCGTTTGGTTGCAGGGGACATATTCAGTTTTTATGGCCAAAATGTGCTTTTCAGGGGCTGAAAAGCATGTTTTGACCGAATATGATAATTTTCATTAAAACTTGATTTCTATCACTTCGAATGATGCCAAATGAATAACTTACTTGAATTGGACCATTTTACACTATGTCCATTGTAGATTTGTGTCTCCGACAGTTTGTTTGGTTGCAGGGGACATTTTCAGTTTTTATGGCCAAAATGTGCTTTTCAGGGGCTGAAAAGCATGTTTTGGCCGAGTATGATAATTTTCATTAAAACTTGATTTCTATCCATTTGAATGATGCCAAATGAATAACTTACTTGAATTGGACCATTTTACACTATGTCCATTGTAGATTTGTGTCTCTGACAGTTCGTTTGGTTGCAGGGGACATATTCAGTTTTTATGGCCAAAATGTGCTTTTCAGGGGCTGAAAAGCATGTTTTGGCCGAATATGATAATTTTCATTAAAACTTGATTTCTATCACTTCGAATGATGCCAAATGAATAACTTACTTGAATTGGACCATTTTACACTATGTCCATTGTAGATTTGTGTCTCTGACAGTTCGTTTGGTTGCAGGGGACATATTAAGTTTTTATGGCCAAAATGTGCTTTTCAGGGGCTGAAAAGCATGTTTTGGCCGAGTATGATAATTTTCATTAAAACTTGATTTCTATCACTTCGAATGATGCCAAATGAATAACTTACTTGAATTGGACCATTTTACACTATGTCCATTGTAGATTTGTGTCTCCGACAGTTTGTTTGGTTGCAGGGGACATTTTCAGTTTTTATGGCCAAAATGTGCTTTTCAGGGGGTGAAAAGCATGTTTTGGCCGAGTATGATAATTTTCATTAAAACTTGATTTCTATCCATTTGAATGATGCCAAATGAATAACTTACTTGAATTGGACCATTTTACACTATGTCCATTGTAGATTTGTGTCTCTGACAGTTCGTTTGGTTGCAGGGGACATATTCAGTTTTTATGGCCAAAATGTGCTTTTCAGGGGCTGAAAAGCATGTTTTGGCCGAATATGATAATTTTCATTAAAACTTGATTTCTATCACTTCGAATGATGCCAAATGAATAACTTACTTGAATTGGACCATTTTACACTATGTCCATTGTAGATTTGTGCCTCCGACAGTTCGTTTGGTTGCAGGGGACATATTAAGTTTTTATGGCCAAAATGTGCTTTTCAGGGGCTGAAAAGCATGTTTTGGCCGAGTATGATAATTTTCATTAAAACTTGATTTCTATCCATTTGAATGATGCCAAATGAATAACTTACTTGAATTGGACCATTTTACACTATGTCCATTGTAGATTTGTGTCTCCGACAGTTTGTTTGGTTGCGGGGGACATTTTCAGTTTTTATGGCCAAAATGTGCTTTTCAGGGGCTGAAAAGCATGTTTTGGCCGAGTATGATAATTTTCATTAAAACTTGATTTCTATCACTTCGAATGATGCCAAATGAATAACTTACTTGAATTGGACCATTTTACACTATGTCCATTGTAGATTTGTGTCTCTGACAGTTCGTTTGGTTGCAGGGGACATATTCAGTTTTTATGGCCAAAATGTGCTTTTCAGGGGCTGAAAAGCATGTTTTGGCCGAATATGATAATTTTCATTAAAACTTGATTTCTATCACTTCGAATGATGCCAAATGAATAACTTACTTGAATTGGACCATTTTACACTATGTCCATTGTAGATTTGAGTCTCTGACAGTTCGTTTGGTTGCAGGGGACATATTCAGTTTTTATGGCCAAAATGTGCTTTTCAGGGGCTGAAAAGCATGTTTTGGCCGAATATGATAATTTTCATTAAAACTTGATTTCTATCACTTCGAATGATGCCAAATGAATAACTTACTTGAATTGGACCATTTTACACTATGTCCATTGTAGATTTGTGTCTCCGACAGTTTGTTTGGTTGCAGGGGACATTTTCAGTTTTTATGGCCAAAATGTGCTTTTCAGGGGCTGAAAAGCATGTTTTGGCCGAGTATGATAATTTTCATTAAAACTTGATTTCTATCCATTTGAATGATGCCAAATGAATAACTTACTTGAATTGGACCATTTTACACTATGTCCATTGTAGATTTGTGTCTCTGACAGTTCGTTTGGTTGCAGGGGACATATTCAGTTTTTATGGCCAAAATGTGCTTTTCAGGGGCTGAAAAGCATGTTTTGGCCGATATGATAATTTTCATTAAAACTTGATTTCTATCACTATGAATGATGCCAAATGAATAACTTACTTGAATTGGACCATTTTACACTATGTCCATTGTAAATTTGTGTCTCTGACAGTTCGTTTGGTTGCAGGGGACATATTAAGTTTTTATGGCCAAAATGTGCTTTTCAGGGGCTGAAAAGCATGTTTTGGCCGAGTATGATAATTTTCATTAAAACTTGATTTCTATCACTTCGAATGATGCCAAATGAATAACTTACTTGAATTGGACCATTTTACACTATGTCCATTGTAGATTTGTGTCTCCGACAGTTCGTTTGGTTGCAGGGGACATTTTCAGTTTTTATGGCCAAAATGTGCTTTTCAGGGGCTGAAAAGCATGTTTTGGCCGAGTATGATAATTTTCATTAAAACTTGATTTCTATCCATTTGAATGATGCCAAATGAAATACTTACTTGAATTGGACCATTTTACACTATGTCCATTGTAGATTTGTGTCTCTGACAGTTCGTTTGGTTGCAGGGGACATATTCAGTTTTTATGGCCAAAATGTGCTTTTCAGGGGCTGAAAAGCATGTTTTGGCCGAATATGATAATTTTCATTAAAACTTGATTTCTATCACTTCGAATGATGCCAAATGAATAACTTACTTGAATTGGACCATTTTACACTATGTCCATTGTAGATTTGTGTCTCCGACAGTTTGTTTGGTTGCAGGGGACATTTTCAGTTTTTATGGCCAAAATGTGCTTTTCAGGGGCTGAAAAGCATGTTTTGGCCGAGTATGATAATTTTCATTAAAACTTGATTTATATCCATTTGAATGATGCCAAATGAATAACTTACTTGAATTGGACCATTTTACACTATGTCCATTGTAGATTTGTGTCTCTGACAGTTCGTTTGGTTGCAGGGGACATATTCAGTTTTTATGGCCAAAATGTGCTTTTCAGGGGCTGAAAAGCATGTTTTGGCCGAATATGATAATTTTCATTAAAACTTGATTTCTATCACTTCGAATGATGCCAAATGAATAACTTACTTGAATTGGACCATTTTACACTATGTCCATTGTAGATTTGTGTCTCTGACAGTTCGTTTGGTTGCAGGGGACATATTAAGTTTTTATGGCCAAAATGTGCTTTTCAGGGGCTGAAAAGCATGTTTTGGCCGAGTATGATAATTTTCATTAAAACTTGATTTCTATCCATTTGAATGATGCCAAATGAATAACTTACTTGAATTGGACCATTTTACACTATGTCCATTGTAGATTTGTGTCTCTGACAGTTCGTTTGGTTGCAGGGGACATATTCAGTTTTTATGGCCAAAATGTGCTTTTCAGGGGCTGAAAAGCATGTTTTGGCCGAATATGATAATTTTCATTAAAACTTGATTTCTATCACTTCGAATGATGCCAAATGAATAATTTACTTGAATTGGACCATTTTACACTATGTCCATTGTAGATTTGTGTCTCCGACAGTTTGTTTGGTTGCAGGGGACATTTTCAGTTTTTATGGCCAAAATGTGCTTTTCAGGGGCTGAAAAGCATGTTTTGGCCGAGTATGATAATTTTCATTAAAACTTGATTTCTATCCATTTGAATGATGCCAAATGAATAACTTACTTGAATTGGACCATTTTACACTATGTCCATTGTAGATTTGTGTCTCTGACAGTTCGTTCGGTTGCAGGGGACATATTCAGTTTTTATGGCCAAAATGTGCTTTTCAGGGGCTGAAAAGCATGTTTTGGCCGAATATGATAATTTTCATTAAAACTTGATTTCTATCACTTCGAATGATGCCAAATGAATAACTTACTTGAATTGGACCATTTTACACTATGTCCATTGTAGATTTGTGTCTCCGACAGTTTGTTTGGTTGCAGGGGACATTTTCAGTTTTTATGGCCAAAATGTGCTTTTCAGGGGGTGAAAAGCATGTTTTGGCCGAGTATGATAATTTTCATTAAAACTTGATTTCTATCCATTTGAATGATGCCAAATGAATAACTTACTTGAATTGGACCATTTTACACTATGTCCATTGTAGATTTGTGTCTCTGACAGTTCGTTTGGTTGCAGGGGACATATTCAGTTTTTATGGCCAAAATGTGCTTTTCAGGGGCTGAAAAGCATGTTTTGGCCGAATATGATAATTTTCATTAAAACTTGATTTCTATCACTTCGAATGATGCCAAATGAATAACTTACTTGAATTGGACCATTTTACACTATGTCCATTGTAGATTTGTGTCTCCGACAGTTCGTTTGGTTGCAGGGGACATTTTCAGTTTTTATGGCCAAAATGTGCTTTTCAGGGGCTGAAAAGCATGTTTTGGCCGAGTATGATAATTTTCATTAAAACTTGATTTCTATCCATTTGAATGATGCCAAATGAATAACTTACTTGAATTGGACCATTTTACACTATGTCCATTGTAGATTTGTGTCTCCGACAGTTTGTTTGGTTGCAGGGGACATTTTCAGTTTTTATGGCCAAAATGTGCTTTTCAGGGGCTGAAAAGCATGTTTTGGCCGAGTATGATAATTTTCATTAAAACTTGATTTCTATCCATTTGAATGATGCCAAATGAATAACTTACTTGAATTGGACCATTTTACACTATGTCCATTGTAGATTTGTGTCTCTGACAGTTCGTTTGGTTGCAGGGGACATATTCAGTTTTTATGGCCAAAATGTGCTTTTCAGGGGCTGAAAAGCATGTTTTGGCCGAATATGATAATTTTCATTAAAACTTGATTTCTATCACTTCGAATGATGCCAAATGAATAACTTACTTGAATTGGACCATTTTACACTATGTCCATTGTAGATTTGTGTCTCTGACAGTTCGTTTGGTTGCAGGGGACATATTAAGTTTTTATGGCCAAAATGTGCTTTTCAGGGGCTGAAAAGCATGTTTTGGCCGAGTATGATAATTTTCATTAAAACTTGATTTCTATCACTTCGAATGATGCCAAATGAATAACTTACTTGAATTGGACCATTTTACACTATGTCCATTGTAGATTTGTGTCTCCGACAGTTTGTTTGGTTGCAGGGGACATTTTCAGTTTTTATGGCCAAAATGTGCTTTTCAGGGGGTGAAAAGCATGTTTTAGCCGAGTATGATAATTTTCATTAAAACTTGATTTCTATCCATTTGAATGATGCCAAATGAATAACTTACTTGAATTGGACCATTTTACACTATGTCCATTGTAGATTTGTGTCTCTGACAGTTCGTTTGGTTGCAGGGGACATATTCAGTTTTTATGGCCAAAATGTGCTTTTCAGGGGCTGAAAAGCATGTTTTGGCCGAATATGATAATTTTCATTAAAACTTGATTTCTATCACTTCGAATGATGCCAAATGAATAACTTACTTGAATTGGACCATTTTACACTATGTCCATTGTAGATTTGTGTCTCCGACAGTTCGTTTGGTTGCAGGGGACATATTAAGTTTTTATGGCCAAAATGTGCTTTTCAGGGGCTGAAAAGCATGTTTTGGCCGAGTATGATAATTTTCATTAAAACTTGATTTCTATCCATTTGAATGATGCCAAATGAATAACTTACTTGAATTGGACCATTTTACACTATGTCCATTGTAGATTTGTGTCTCCGACAGTTTGTTTGGTTGCAGGGGACATATTCAGTTTTTATGGCCAAAATGTGCTTTTCAGGGGCTGAAAAGCATGTTTTGGCCGAATATGATAATTTTCATTAAAACTTGATTTCTATCACTTCGAATGATGCCAAATGAATAACTTACTTGAATTGGACCATTTTACACTATGTCCATTGTAGATTTGAGTCTCTGACAGTTCGTTTGGTTGCAGGGGACATATTCAGTTTTTATGGCCAAAATGTGCTTTTCAGGGGCTGAAAAGCATGTTTTGGCCGAATATGATAATTTTCATTAAAACTTGATTTCTATCACTTCGAATGATGCCAAATGAATAACTTACTTGAATTGGACCATTTTACACTATGTCCATTGTAGATTTGTGTCTCCGACAGTTTGTTTGGTTGCAGGGGACATTTTCAGTTTTTATGGCCAAAATGTGCTTTTCAGGGGCTGAAAAGCATGTTTTGGCCGAGTATGATAATTTTCATTAAAACTTGATTTCTATCCATTTGAATGATGCCAAATGAATAACTTACTTGAATTGGACCATTTTACACTATGTCCATTGTAGATTTGTGTCTCTGACAGTTCGTTTGGTTGCAGGGGACATATTCAGTTTTTATGGCCAAAATGTGCTTTTCAGGGGCTGAAAAGCATGTTTTGGCCGATATGATAATTTTCATTAAAACTTGATTTCTATCACTATGAATGATGCCAAATGAATAACTTACTTGAATTGGACCATTTTACACTATGTCCATTGTAAATTTGTGTCTCTGACAGTTCGTTTGGTTGCAGGGGACATATTAAGTTTTTATGGCCAAAATGTGCTTTTCAGGGGCTGAAAAGCATGTTTTGGCCGAGTATGATAATTTTCATTAAAACTTGATTTCTATCACTTCGAATGATGCCAAATGAATAACTTACTTGAATTGGACCATTTTACACTATGTCCATTGTAGATTTGTGTCTCCGACAGTTCGTTTGGTTGCAGGGGACATTTTCAGTTTTTATGGCCAAAATGTGCTTTTCAGGGGCTGAAAAGCATGTTTTGGCCGAGTATGATAATTTTCATTAAAACTTGATTTCTATCCATTTGAATGATGCCAAATGAAATACTTACTTGAATTGGACCATTTTACACTATGTCCATTGTAGATTTGTGTCTCTGACAGTTCGTTTGGTTGCAGGGGACATATTCAGTTTTTATGGCCAAAATGTGCTTTTCAGGGGCTGAAAAGCATGTTTTGGCCGAATATGATAATTTTCATTAAAACTTGATTTCTATCACTTCGAATGATGCCAAATGAAAAACTTACTTGAATTGGACCATTTTACACTATGTCCATTGTAGATTTGTGTCTCCGACAGTTTGTTTGGTTGCAGGGGACATTTTCAGTTTTTATGGCCAAAATGTGCTTTTCAGGGGCTGAAAAGCATGTTTTGGCCGAGTATGATAATTTTCATTAAAACTTGATTTATATCCATTTGAATGATGCCAAATGAATAACTTACTTGAATTGGACCATTTTACACTATGTCCATTGTAGATTTGTGTCTCTGACAGTTCGTTTGGTTGCAGGGGACATATTCAGTTTTTATGGCCAAAATGTGCTTTTCAGGGGCTGAAAAGCATGTTTTGGCCGAATATGATAATTTTCATTAAAACTTGATTTCTATCACTTCGAATGATGCCAAATGAATAACTTACTTGAATTGGACCATTTTACACTATGTCCATTGTAGATTTGTGTCTCTGACAGTTCGTTTGGTTGCAGGGGACATATTAAGTTTTTATGGCCAAAATGTGCTTTTCAGGGGCTGAAAAGCATGTTTTGGCCGAGTATGATAATTTTCATTAAAACTTGATTTCTATCCATTTGAATGATGCCAAATGAATAACTTACTTGAATTGGACCATTTTACACTATGTCCATTGTAGATTTGTGTCTCTGACAGTTCGTTTGGTTGCAGGGGACATATTCAGTTTTTATGGCCAAAATGTGCTTTTCAGGGGCTGAAAAGCATGTTTTGGCCGAATATGATAATTTTCATTAAAACTTGATTTCTATCACTTCGAATGATGCCAAATGAATAATTTACTTGAATTGGACCATTTTACACTATGTCCATTGTAGATTTGTGTCTCCGACAGTTTGTTTGGTTGCAGGGGACATTTTCAGTTTTTATGGCCAAAATGTGCTTTTCAGGGGCTGAAAAGCATGTTTTGGCCGAGTATGATAATTTTCATTAAAACTTGATTTCTATCCATTTGAATGATGCCAAATGAATAACTTACTTGAATTGGACCATTTTACACTATGTCCATTGTAGATTTGTGTCTCTGACAGTTCGTTCGGTTGCAGGGGACATATTCAGTTTTTATGGCCAAAATGTGCTTTTCAGGGGCTGAAAAGCATGTTTTGGCCGAATATGATAATTTTCATTAAAACTTGATTTCTATCACTTCGAATGATGCCAAATGAATAACTTACTTGAATTGGACCATTTTACACTATGTCCATTGTAGATTTGTGTCTCCGACAGTTTGTTTGGTTGCAGGGGACATTTTCAGTTTTTATGGCCAAAATGTGCTTTTCAGGGGGTGAAAAGCATGTTTTGGCCGAGTATGATAATTTTCATTAAAACTTGATTTCTATCCATTTGAATGATGCCAAATGAATAACTTACTTGAATTGGACCATTTTACACTATGTCCATTGTAGATTTGTGTCTCTGACAGTTCGTTTGGTTGCAGGGGACATATTCAGTTTTTATGGCCAAAATGTGCTTTTCAGGGGCTGAAAAGCATGTTTTGGCCGAATATGATAATTTTCATTAAAACTTGATTTCTATCACTTCGAATGATGCCAAATGAATAACTTACTTGAATTGGACCATTTTACACTATGTCCATTGTAGATTTGTGTCTCCGACAGTTCGTTTGGTTGCAGGGGACATTTTCAGTTTTTATGGCCAAAATGTGCTTTTCAGGGGCTGAAAAGCATGTTTTGGCCGAGTATGATAATTTTCATTAAAACTTGATTTCTATCCATTTGAATGATGCCAAATGAATAACTTACTTGAATTGGACCATTTTACACTATGTCCATTGTAGATTTGTGTCTCCGACAGTTTGTTTGGTTGCAGGGGACATTTTCAGTTTTTATGGCCAAAATGTGCTTTTCAGGGGCTGAAAAGCATGTTTTGGCCGAGTATGATAATTTTCATTAAAACTTGATTTCTATCCATTTGAATGATGCCAAATGAATAACTTACTTGAATTGGACCATTTTACACTATGTCCATTGTAGATTTGTGTCTCTGACAGTTCGTTTGGTTGCAGGGGACATATTCAGTTTTTATGGCCAAAATGTGCTTTTCAGGGGCTGAAAAGCATGTTTTTGCCGAATATGATAATTTTCATTAAAACTTGATTTCTATCACTTCGAATGATGCCAAATGAATAACTTACTTGAATTGGACCATTTTACACTATGTCCATTGTAGATTTGTGTCTCCGACAGTTTGTTTGGTTGCAGGGGACATTTTCAGTTTTTATGGCCAAAATGTGCTTTTCAGGGGGTGAAA